>NC_079322.1:36811041-37149166 GCF_029931775.1 Euleptes europaea
ACCCAGATCTCCAGATTAGAGTCCACCGCTTATGTGGAGGAGTGGGGAATCAAATCCGGTTCTCCAGAATAGAGTCCGCCGTTCCTAACCACTATACCAGGCTGGCATTGGTGGCTTGCTCAAGCACACGTAATAAAAAGATTGCCCCAGCGCTGCCTCGTTCCCTTGCTCGCATCATCCCACTGCCTTGACGTGATCTCCCAGTTGTTCCGTAGCTACTTCTTTCCCCCCTAAGTCGCAGCACTGAGTCTGCCTGCCAGATGTCTAGCTCTGACTTATTGCTGGCAGTAGTATCAGATTTTAATTTGTGTCCTTTAATTTGTGTACTTAATCAAAATAAACCAAACCAGGGGATTTTAAAACTTCAGAGTTTTTTATTTTTATTAGTTAAAAATACAAATTAAAACCTGTAGCCATCCACCCATAAACCCATTAGAAAGCAGTGTCCAGATGGCAAATTAAAGTGAAAATCTTTTCATAAACGGTCTCTTATTTTATTTCCATTGGATGTGTTACTGTCTGATTCCTAGCTGCATTTACCTTATGGCAATCCTGACATATAACAATTCAAGGCAGTTTCTCATTGTTTCTGATAATGCTGTAGAGAATGCTTGTTCAGTTGCAAGGCGTGGGATGTGACCAAATGGGTCTCCTACCACCACGGCCTCTGGTTCTACGAATCTGTAGTTCTGCGAACCTCATGAAGGGGCTCTTGCGGTCATCAGGGGCATTTGCGTTTAATAACTGGTTGTTTAATCAAGACCAAGTGCTCAAAATAGCCTCAGTTGTTGGAATGGAGTTACTAAAATAAGCACCACTGAAACATTCCACAATAGATGTTTAAATGCCAAGATTTTCATTCTTCAGATGTAACAATTAAATCCATTAGCTTGGCTGATGTCATTGTGGCTAAATTTAAATCGAAGAACATTTTGCCCATGCCTGGTGTCTTTGCAAGCTGCAATTCTCTCCCCCCCCCAAACCCTCTCAAATATAAATTTAATCATTAGTGAGCACAGATGAGGGAAGCCACTTCTATCATATTGGCTAAGTACATCCTAAACAAAGCCCTCAAAGAATATGATTGAGTGTTCTCATATTAATTTTGTAAGGTTCATTTATTTTTTTTCCTCTTCCACAGTTAGGAGATGAATGTGTGACTTCTTGTTGCTATTCTAAACAATAGGATTAGTTTCTAACTGGATCCCCTGGTCATTTATGCATGGGTACTTGCCTCCTGTCTGACTCGGTTGTTCCTTGGAGTTCTGCATGAGTTTTTCATCCATTAGAAATGACCATTAGAAATGTCAACCCTCGCAATGTCTGGGTCTTCCCATCCCTCTGTTAACCTGACTCTTTCCTCTCCCCTGAGCTTAGCACGGCTGAAATCTCTGTGCAGAAGGCAAAGCACAGGACACAGTAGACTGGCTTCTCTCACAGCCAATCACAAAGCAGCGTGTAAAGACACAGGGATTCAAATGCTTCCTGCTTTCTGCTTCCTCGGAGCTCTTTCTGAGCAAAAGAAAGGCTTTTTAAAACCGAGGCTTGGATTTCTCCCCCCCCCCTTTCAGATTGCTCCTTTTTTGTTCTTAAAATGCTTTTTTATGTGGCAGTTGGGTTTGGGGGAGGATTTTCTCTCACAGTGAGCACTGTAAAGTCAGCCAATTACAAAGCAGCATTTAAAGGGGCGGTACTTGATTTGAGCTTGGAGAATCTGTTGGAGATTCCCAACAGGAAAGTGTGAGTCCAGGCAGCAACGAACCTCAGGTAAAACTCCCATGCATAAATGACCCCTGTCTCTAAAGTGCAGGTGCTTGGAAATTGGTTTTGGTAACTCTGTTTTCAAAGATATAGTCTCTGTGTGTGTGCAGATTCTCTTTCTTTTTCAGATGTAAGCAGAAGTTTCCCAGCCAATGCAGTCCAGGTTCCTGAGCTGACCTCTTGTTAAAATGAAAAATTACAGATTTCTTCTGCCTGTTCAAGTGAATTACAGTTCAATCCTATTCAGAGTTACTCCACTCTGAACCCACCAATAAGGAGTAACTCTCTGTAGGATTGCACTGTTATACACACAAGCCAAGCTACAACTGATGCTGTGTTCCTTTGGATGTGGAAACTGTTGTGTACCCTGCAAGAACTGTTTGAGAGGGGAAAACTGGAACCCGGGAGAGCCTGAGCATCTTCTGTTTGTTTGTATGTATGTTCGGTATAGGAAGAGATTTGGCACTAGCCGTAAAGGCTGCCTGTGGACCTTGGCCTAAGGACAGGGAGAGTTGCATTGGGATAACAGAATAAAACAAGGACAGAAAGGCAGGAGGGTCAGGGGCTTGAAAACTGGAGAGCCCAACTACAAGTTCAGAAGAAGTATTTGTTGTGTTCCTCACCCTGCTGCCATGGAAGCCAGTAGTTTATTCAGAGTAGAAATCAGGGATTATCTGCCTGTGTCAACTGGCAGAGCAAGCAAAGAAAAACCAGGTATGGTGGAGGAATGAGCCAACAAAAAAAAAATGAAGCCAACGAAACAAAAGAGAGCACTGAGAATTGGGAGGTATCAAGGAGGGTAGTACACACACTGCAAGTATTTCTTCAGCAAGCTGCATTGCACTTGCTACACTGTTTGAACAGCTGTTTCTGTTTTGGAGAACATATAATTTGGCTTTTTCTGAAAGACACCAAGAAGATGGGCAAGAGTCAAAGGAATGTCAAGAGTGTTTAATGTCTTTGGGCCATCTTATGCAAAAACAAACCTGGGGGAAAGAATGTACTTAGATAGACGTTTTAGTCTGTTCTTCAAAATATTATGGGTAGTAAGGGCCGCTGCACTCTAGCAACTTGAAGTAGAGGACTGTCAAACTCTGGAATGAGAAAACCTTGACTAGGGAGATGCCCTGCCTACAAGTCTGAGCCCAGAAGTGTCAGAAGGAGAGAAATGGAGCGATGTTCACATTATTTTATTCCTCTTTCCTTTTGGTTTTAATGGGGCTGGGTTAACTTATAAATTAGACCCAAAATGAAGCCAAGAGTTATCAGGATTAGTGCATCTTGACCTACATTTCAGATTTACTGAAATGTACTGGTAGGCAGCATCTGTGGTGAATGTGTATTTGGAAACATTGGGAATGATTTCTTTATGCTGGTAAATGGATTCCATAATAGGAAGCTGCTTTCACACATGCAATTGTCAGCTGTTTATTTTGCTGTTGCCTTAAACAGCCACACTACTAAAAATAAATACGATACCCTTCACACAACTACATGTGCAAAACTGCCCTGGCTGATCCCTTGTCATCATCATCATTTATTTATTACGGTCAAAGACCAGTTACATCCTTGAATCCGGGTTCAGATCTCTTCTGGAAATTATGCTCGAGTCAAGTGTAAATTATTGAGACAGATGCCTTGTAATCAGTTGGGCTGCGCTTTTGCCTAAGGTCAGATTATATTATTTTATTGACATTTTTTTCTATTTCGGTGCATGTGGTCATGTTTATCTCTGTTCTAGGTGAACTTACAGAGAGCAAGCCTATCTGTGGGAACTGCCTTGTATTTTAGCTTTGAAACGAACTCACAGCTGTGGCTCATTAAAAAGTTGAAGGGCAGAGCTGACATCTGGGATCCATTAAGGGCAAACTGGGAAGACGGGAGCATCTTTTCCACTTACATCTTAAAACACTCACCACTTAAAAACACTCACCACTTAACATCTACACTTTGTTTAATAAAATCCTATAATCCATTATCTTAGTTTATTAGTTACTGTTTCATGCTCCTTAAATGATGTGTGAATTAATGTAGCCTCATTAAAGGGTGTTCCTACTATCTGTCTCCTGCTTCAAAAGCAAAGCATGCACTATACATGCATGTGCATCACTTTGTTGCTGAAGACACCTGTTCAAAATGTCTTAATGTGGGTTGGCTACCCTTTGACATACCTTAGCCAACCATGGCAGCCACAGCTGGGGTTATTAAAGTAAATAATCTGTCCATCTTTTATGAGTGCAGTAAAGAGTATGATCTGCTTTATAAGGCCCTGTTTGCAAGACTGAGCAGCCACCTTAATATCACTTCCAAGCAACTCTATGAAAGGCTTCTTACCATGGCAAGCTTGTTTTTCAGTATGTATCCAGTTTTATCTCAAACACTCTTTGGAGGCACTTCATCAGCATGTGATTTTTAAAAAAAATCAGCACTAGCGTAGATAGACTTGACTTGTCTGTCCTAGGCCTTTTCCAATCTTGTTTCAGACCGATTATGGGACAGAGGCAGCTCTGGTGACTTTAGTTGACTACCTCTGTTTAAACGTAGGCAAAGGTCACGCCTCCTTTTTGCTCCTGTTGGATTTATCTGTTGACTTTGTCACAGTGGACCATGCCATCTTGTTGAGACCCCTGGAGGCAGAAGTAGGGATCAGGAGTTGAGCTTTGGACCATTGTGAGAACTGACCATTTATTCCTAGTCTCCGCTTCCTGTTTTTTAGCCAGCTCTCAATCCATAAGAGAACTTGTCCTCTTATCCCATGACTATGAAGTTTGCTTAGCAGTCTTTGGTTGGGGGACTTTGTCAAAAGCCTTTTGGAAGTCCAAATACACAGTGTCCACAGGCTCATTCCTGCCCACATGTTTATTGACACTTTCAAAAAAACTCTAAAAGGTTAGTGAGACAGGACCTACCTTTGCAGAAACCATGTTGATCTTTGCAGAAACCATGTTGATCTTTGCTCAGCAGTGCTTGCCCTTCTATATGCTTGTCAATTCTATCTTTAATAATGTTTTCAAATCAAACATTTACTGATAATAAATCATAAAGAAACCTTTTACTGTTGCCAATTTTTCTGCGACCCCCACATTCAGTTATGCGACCCCATATGGGGTCACGACCCACAGTTTGAGAAGCTTTGATATAAAGGGTGTGTTACATATCGTTGTTAGAAGTTCAGCAATTTCCCATTTGAGTTCCTGAGGAACTCTAGGATGAGTACCATCTGGTCCCAGTGACTTGTTAGTTTGCGGTTTGTCTAGATGTTCTAGAACTTCCTGCCTTACCACTATTTGTCCCAACTCCCCATTCTCCCCTCCCCAAATCATCTGCTCAGGAAAAGGTATCTGCCCTATATCTTCAACAGTGAAGACAGATGAAAAGAATTCATTTAGTTTCTCAGCAATTGCTTTATCCTCCCTTAGTGTTCCTTTACTCCCACTGTCATCCAATGGTCCCACTGCTTCCCTAGCTGGTTTCCTGGTCCTAAATGGCTACCTGGCAGCTGTGGATAAATGGCTAAGAGTCAACAAATGAAACTAAATCCTGGAAAGACAGAAGTAATGCTGGCTGGGAAGGCAGAGATCTTGAAGAACATTATGCTCCCCACTTTCGATGGGGCTCATCTGACCCTTGTCAACTCAGCGAAGAGCCTCAGGGTTATATTGAACTCAACATTATTGCTGGAGAATCAAGTTAATGCAGTAGCAAAAAAAGGCTTTCTACCAACTCGGCGTAGCTTGATAAATGACCCCTTACAGTTGGTCTGCCCACTTAGATCCATGCCATGGTGGCATTGAGACTAGACTACTATCAGCCACTGTCCATTGGTCTCCCCTCAAAATCAATTTGGAAACTCCAGTTGGTGCAGAATGTCACAGTTTGGCTATTATCAGGAGCTAAATGGAACATACATATAACTCCTATTATGCAATCACTCCACTGGCTGCCCATCAGTCACTGGGTTCAATTTAAAATACTGGCTATCACATGCAAAGCCCTTTGTGGCCTTGGACCCTCATATCTGCAAGACCACCTCTCCCCCTGTGCCCCACCCCAACAGCTTCACTAATCAAAGCAGGGCCTTCTGGAAAATCAACAACTTCCATACGTATGCCTTCTCTGTTGTGGCCCCACCTTGTGGAATGGCCTGCCAGAGGAGGTCAGGAAGGATCCCACTCTCCTGGCTTTCCGCAAACGATGCAAAACTGAATTATTCAAGAGGGTGTCTGTGCAGTCAATAGACTTGCACTGTACTAAATGATTCATAAATTTACTTCAAAAAAATATTAGGGACTGTGGTCTATACTACTGTGTATAGTTTGCTGGAAATTGGGTCTTATTATGTACTTGTATCATTTAATGTGTCATGTTGACATTTATGCTTTGCTTCAGTTCCGTTTTTTAGATTTCTGGTTGGTTCTACAACCCAAATCCTATTTCACTGTTTATTGAACATCCATCCTGTTGATTGTATTGCCTCACTCTTTGTAATCCACCTTGAGTCCCAGTAAGAAAGACAGGCTATAAATGTTCCTTAATAGATTAACAGATTAGACAGATTCATGGAGAACGGGTCCATCCATGGCTACTAGCCATGATTATTTAATCATGCAGAGGCAGTTAACCTGTGGATACCAATTCCCTGTGTGTTGGCCCTCCAGTGAAACTGTGTGAAGCTGGTTCAGAGAATGATCTGGTAGGGTTCTTCTTAGGTTCTCTTTTTATAGCTAATTATGTAATAACCTTGTGCATGTACAGCTTTACTTAACATTCTTAAAAAATTGCAATAAAAACAATAACTGGGGAGAGGGTTCTGAAGAATCAGGGCCACAACAGAGAAAGCCCTGCTCCTCCTAAAATATAGTTGAATTATATACTAGTTTCCTGCATAATTATGGGTGTGATTCATGGGTGTCCCCATTCCTAGTCTACGTCTGATCAGTTGAACATGTATTATTCAAAAGCAACCTCACATATAAATTATATATTTTAATGGCTCTCAATAAAGCATACAAAGATAAACAAGAAACTCTTGATTTATATAGTCTTACTAGTTAGGTCCTAAATTATAAAGTCACATTGAAGCCATAAATTCAACTTAGTCCTATTTTGTGCTCTATGGGACCCTTTTTCATGGCTGTTGCATTGTGATAGAATTCACACATGAACCAAAAATGTACTGTGTTAAGTGTTAACCAGTTCATGGTTGAAACCAGAATGCACTCCTAAAATTGCAATTAATTGTAGAAATGTATCAAGGTACTATTCCCTCTCCCCCAAAAACATGATGCTGAACGGCTGCTGGCAGTAAACAGAATATCTTGAATGAAAGGGTTTTTAAAAAGACATTTTTCATAAACTCTGTTGATTCTCTTCATGCTCTAAAAACATCCAAGTGTTTAAAAAATAATGAAGTGTCTTCAACATTACAGATACTGTGAAAAATTCTTCAATTATGATTTGTTGGTCTTTTCTTGGGATCCAGATATTTGAACACACATAATACAAAACCATATTTCATTTTAAAAGTGGTTAGTGCATGAGATCAAGGGTTCTTCATGTTGATGACAACTCAAATTCTGTTTTAAATAGAACTTTGTTGGTTTTATCGTTGCTCTGGCCAAGTGTCTCACTACCTAAGGAAGGGTGGTGCTAGTACACAAGAATGAACATGTAATGAGCAAACATTTATAACTGCAGGCTATGGTTTCCTCAAAATTTCTCTAAGTTTCTTTGCATTAATACTTCCCAGTAAATGAACATCAGCACAGCATGTAAAAAGCTAGGCGAGAGCCGTTGACTCTGATATGCTAATTTTAATGTGCAGGAAGTTTTTACATGGGGTAACGCTAACTATATACATTCTGAAATTGTGCAGCCAATTGTACTACCACAGGATTCTACCACCTCTTTCATGTAGACCCCAGACACACTGCAGATGAACTCTGATTCTGGGATGTTCAAGAGCAGACTCAGCCACTGCTCTGAACAGGATGTACAATTTCACTTCTTGTTTCAGTGGAACAATGTAATTCAATGGAAACAAGCTGGGGGCCAGCCTTGCTTGGTAACATTTGTGTTTCCATTTTTTTAATAAGATTTTGCTTGAAAATAGTTGAGATAAAAAATGTAGTTTGCACTCTCATCCAAGCCCATCTAGGTTTGCCATCTCTGAGTTGGGAAATACCTGGAGATTTTGTGGGTGGAGCCTGGGAGGGGGGTGGGGTTTGGGGAAGTGAGGGACCTCATCAGGGTATAATGCCATAGACTCCACCCTCCAAAGCAGCCATTTCTCCAGGGGAACTGATCTTTTTCAACTGGAGATCAATTGGAATAGCAGAAGACCTCCAGGTACCACCTGGAGTTTGGCAAACCTACCAAACACGTACATGGCAAATCAACGTAACATATCCTCTTCATATGTTCATGTTTTCCATGTTTACTTGTTTGTAATATCACTGTGTAAGGCTTGGAATGATAATTTTTAGTAAATTTTTAGTAAATATAAAGTCTGATTTGCATGTGAATTTGTATCTTATAGCACAAAGTACACAAGGCACCAACATTCATTTGGAATTTGTTCTGCTCCAGACTGTAGTCCATGGCAAAGATGTTACTAAAACAGCAGTACTGTATAGGAAGCGCCTGCTAGATTATAGGTCCCAGCAGACTCTTTGTCTAAACAGCATGAACAAAAATATTGATCCCCCCGCCCCCCCCAAAAAAAGCAAAACGTGACATCTAGGTTAAATGGAGTGAAAGCTGTGCAAATTTGATGGGTGATTTAGCAGCAGCTGCTGATACTAGTTATGCAAGCCATTCTAGATCAAAAACATGGGTTATAAAGTGACACTTTGCAAGATACTGAGCTGTCAGATGGGAGAGGATGATGAGCATTTCAAAGCACTGGCTAGACAGAGCGAAGAAGAAAGCAGAAATGCCACAAATGCCACAGACACAAGGTTTTAGTAGACTATGCACGTCCTGAGACATCAAAACTTCTGGGAAATTCGGATATCAAAAAGCTAAGGGCACAAGTTGAAAACTGTTCCAGTTGCATGTATTTCAGCACTGGAGATTCAAGCATATGCTTGACTCTCCCATTGAATGTGTTGGGCATTGGAAATGCTTATGTTTGGCTGGATTATTCTATTTTGGTCTTGGAACTAAAGAATGTCAATATTTCACTTACAGTATGTAGCCTTTTATTATTTATGGGGTAGAGTCTAGCCCTGTCCTACCACTCCACTAAACAAAGCATGAATCCTTCCTCTGGCCTAAGGAACCTTCCTCTAACTTAAGTGGATCTACCCCAAACATGTTTTTAAAGATCTGCTATAATTGCCAAAAAAGTATACACATTTTGGCCCAAGTTCCATTGGGGGAAAATTAATGGGATTTATAGTTGAGATTTACTTTAGTAAATGGAACATGTTAATGGAATGTTGGCAGGTGATTCTTAAACCTTCTTCTTTGTGTTCATTTTTCCAGTCACTATCCCTCTCCAACATAGTTTTTTGTTTGTTTACTCCAGGGAAAAGATATGTAATATGTATATTTCCTCCTGAAGGGAGAAAATCCATTTGGGGTAGCATGCTTTTGAGTGGTATAGTAGCCATAGGGTTCACTCCTTCAGTTACCACCATTAATTCGGTCAAGCCTGCTCATTTGAAGATATGGGTGGGGGTGATACACAACTGCAAAGCCCATTTAGTTTGTAAATCACTTTTAAAAGGATATGGAGAGAATAAAGCAAGAGGAGAGCGAAGAGGCCTGGAGACCAAGTCCTATGAGGAAAGGCTGAGGGACTTGGGAATGTTCAGTCTGGAAAAGAGGAGGTTGAGGGAAGTATTTGAAAGTCTGTCACTTAGAGGAGAGCAGGGAGCTGTTCCTGTTGGTGGTAGAGTAGATCTTCCAATAATGGGTATAAATTATGGGTGAAAAGGTACTGGCTGAATATTAGGTCAAAAGTTTTTACAGTGAGACTTGTTCAGTAGTGGAATTGGCTGCCTAGTAGGTGGTGAGCTCCCTCTCACTGGCAATCTTCAAGCAGTGGCCAGACAAACACTTGTCAGGAATGCTCTAGGCTGATCCTGCCTTGAGCAGGGGATTGGACTAGATGGCCTATATGGCCCTTTCACAGGAGCCAGGCCCGTTTATGAATTCCATAGACTGTGAAAACACAGTGTGCACTAGGTCAGGAACTCTGTAAGAAGCAGTGGTACCAATTGCACGGGAAAGCCCACACATTTACGGTGTGTGCGTACATAGCTTCTGTTTTCACAGTCTAACGGACATTCACAGGTCAGTAGTGTGTTGCCTTTATTCCATCCCCACCCCCGGTTGTATTTTTTTAAGAGTATTGGATCCAGCCAACTTTCCTGCTCTATCTCATCCAATTTCTCTCCTTTTTGCGGTTCCAGTCGCACATATTTGGCTATTAAATCCCTAGTGGTCAAAGGGGATACCAGTTCATACCAGTGGAGAAGCTGGTAGGATCCAGCCCAAAGACTGTTGCTGAAAAGGGCTTAAATGTTATGCTATTGAACATTGTATTTCTGTGACAGCCAACAAAAGTTGTTCTACTAGTTACTTTCCATTGAAACTCTTGTCACAATTATGTCCCCAAACAAATGAATCTTAGTCTTGATTCACCCATAATGGCAAACCATGTGACACTGTTACCATGTGAACAAGCCATGAAGAGGCTTCAGGCCTGCGCACATGACTACATCCAGGCAGCAAGATAATTAGTTGGATCTGGGTTTACATTAAACCATCATTTGCTGGTACATCCAAACTTTCTAACTATAGCTTGTGCTTGCCCTACAAAGCATGATTCTAAGCAGTCCTTTATTCCCAGATTGGAATCCTGGAATGAACTTCTTATCTCACTGCATGAAGGATAGATGCCAGAGATCTTATGAGCACACTTGTTCATGCTGCAGACTGAACCAAGCTTTCTGGATTTAAAACAATTAGTTGCTGCAGAGTAGTTGAAACATTTTCCACTGGAACCATGTGTAGAGTACCCTGTGGAGAAAAACAGAATTTTATCCTAATTATCGTTTTTGGCATTAATTGTAGCTGTCATACTCGTGTGATTTTTTAAAAAAAGCTTTCTAGGTAGAAAAACTAGAAATTGTACTAGAAATTGTCTGCAAAAATCTTGTCTGTGCAGTATGCTTATAGGTTAGTTCTAATACTTAACATAAGCTGTGTCCGCACTTACCATTTGCGGCGCCGGCTTCCGCGGGCTTTCCTTGCATGTTCCCACTGCAACTCACCCGAAGGATTCCCAGGACGTCTCCAGAGCGCAGTTTCTCCGTGGTAAGAGGATCCGCTGATAAGGCGAGTTAAAAAAATAAAACGTCCTCCACACTTGGTGCCTTAAAGTGGGAACATGCAATGCGTCCTCAATCCTGCTGCCAGCCAACCCCTGCACTCCCCCCGCCTCCCTTACTAAAGCTGAACCAATCGCTGTCCTTGCTTGGAGCACCGACTGGGCATGCCTGGAAGCTTGCCGGTCTGGGGATTTTCAAGTGCAGCGGGGAAAGGAGGCGCGGTGGGAACAGGAATTTAAAAGCTGTCTGGATTCTTGTGTACTGGCTGCGTGTAATTGGCGAGGTAAGTTGCTAGTGCGTCAACGGGCATTATCTGTCATTTTTAATTCTGCCCTTCTATCTCTTTGACACTTGAAACAGATTCCATGGCCTCTGAGAAGTAAAGCCAAATATGGATGCTTCCCAGTCTATTCATAATTATTGATGTATTATGTGGCAAAAATAATAATCTTGGGTCTCCAGACGGGCACATTGATCAGTCAGGGAAACTGTAATTAAGCATCAGACATTATGTTGCCAGTCCTGAGATTCACATGCCAAATGATTTGCATCCGTTCTGATGTCTCTGCAAATTATCACAAGGCAGTCAAAGTTAAATTCTATAAAACTGGAAAGACTCAACCATGTGGGGCTCTGTATAGTTAAGAGGAACAGGAAATCAAGCTTCAGATTCCCCTCCAAGGGTAGAAAATTTATCTGAACATCTTTACTTAAGGCGATTTATTAAAGAGCTCTGTCAGCGATCATAAGACAATATTTCTAATGACAGAAGACAAACACTTTGGATTTATAGCAGGAACATTTTAAGGATTGCACTCCATGTCTCAAAAACTGCAAAAATCTCAAGAGGAGAGTTAGTTACTTAAGTTGTCTTCTGTTATAACATGAAAAAGTCATTAGATGTTCAGTTCAAGAAAAATGAGAGTAATTATAAATATCACAAACATTTATATGAGTTAAATGCAAGGAATGGTTGGCAGGCTTATTGTGTCAGACCTGTATATTTTGTTAACATGTGGAATATATAAGAAAAGAATGAGTATAATAGCATAAGGATCATGCACAGAAGGGCTAAAAATGGGGAAATGGAGCAAGGACTCACAGCCAGATAGCTGGTTTTCATTGGCCTCATGGAAGCTGGTACCCATAAGACATCAGTTTTAAACTTGAGACGTACAGTCTAAATGACTTTTAGAAAGAAAGGAGATGTGGTTGCAGATTGGAGTAAAGGATAAGAAGTTTAAAAAAAATAAAAGTAACAAGAGCAGATAAACAGAAATGGGAAAGAATCAGAAGACAGGTAAGACAGGTTAAAGAATATTGAATACTGAGAAAGCTATTTTAAAACAAAGTCATTGGGTATCAGGCTAACACATGTAAGGGATGTTGGTGGAAATTGAATGTACCTTATGTTCTCATGCTACCTTAAAAGTACACTTCTAAGCAAGATTTTATTGAATGAGGCTTATTCCCCAGTCATTAACTTTTAATGTACTATGGAAATGTATGTAATATTCACAGCTATTCAAGCTCAGTTCCATATTATGCTTTTTGAAATGGCTCTAACTGTATGTAATGTACTAGGAGATCTATTCTCATATAAGCAAAAAAAAGGTAGCAAAACGTAAAACAATACAAAAACAAGAACTTCATGTGGTCACTTACAGTGCATTCCTGAGCGGAATGCCTGTGCCGGGCTTAGGAGGCAACATGGCTGCGCTGCCTCCAAAGGAGGTTTCGGCTCCTCCCAGCACAAAAAATCTGTGCCACCCTCATAGGGTTGCACTGGAGATACGCCTCCTAAAAGGGGGGGAAAGGGGGTGTTTCCTAACGGTGGCCCCACCCCCAGTCCAGCGCCGTTACACCCTGGGAACGCCTCCCAGGATGCCGGTGCAGCCTTCACCGATGTTCAGACTCCGGTGGAAGACTCCGTCTGAGTCCCGGCCCAGCACTGCCACGGCAGCAACCAGCGTCCCAGCCCAGCGCTGCCACAGCAGCTGCCGGCAACCAGCTTCCCAGCCTTCCCGCTGGCATTGGGGACACTAACGCCGGTGTAACTTGCCTGGATGCTGGCATGGGGGGCCTTGACGCCAGCACAGGCCCTGCCGGACCTCCTAAAAGGCTTTTGCCCCGGACACCAGCGCAGTTCAGGAATGGGCTGTTTTCTATTCCTTCTTAATTTGAAAGTATTAAACTTCAGGAATTTTCTGAAAACCTTTGTCTACAATAAACTATTGGAAGGTTTGTAGAAGTAAAATTATGTTGTCATAATATATAGCTTTGGGTTCCAGCTCATTGTTTCCAGGCTACATCCAATTCTGGTAAACATGTCTGGTCTACTGGTAGTGTCTGAACTTAAATATTTACTCCTGAAAATTACAGTTCTAAACTAGACACATTGAAAACTTTCCACATGTAAGTGCAACCTTTCCTCTTGAAACTTCATATAAAATGATTGGAGTACATTCTAGTAAAGGGCTGATTTATTCCTCAGATCCATTGTCACAGGATTAGAGATAGAAATGGTTTGACTGCTAAGCCAGTGATGAAAAGCAATGTCCTTCTCTGCTGCCAAGTTATGCAAAATCAAGGGTGGTAGAGGACAGGTGACGGGAAATAAGACATTGCAGTAAGGTGTTGTTGGTCAACTGCCTAAAACTAAGGCCTGTGATGAAAAACGTACCATCATGAGCAGCAGATCATAAAGTCAGATCACAGTGATCGAAGGGGGCACCATCAAGAGTGATCTCACTGAGTAAGCCCCAGGAAAACTAGACCAGCTGTGTCACCTCTCCCTTGAAATCTCTTTTGCCAAAACCTCCCACTAAGGTGAGAGAAAAATACTTATTCAGCAAATAAAATTCTTCATCCAACAAATGTCTACAGGGGTGGGTCCCAAAAAAGTGACATCACCCAAAAGTGGAGCCTGTGCAAAGTTTCTGCAGAAGCTAAACAGTTGCAAGTGAACCTCATGGCTCTTACAAGGAGCCTAAAAGTCAAAATAATTACTCAGACAAATCAGTGCAGGTGTGAAACACATTAAAAAGCCAAACTGGTCTTCTGAAACCTAAGACAATGATGTGGGCTGCCTTTAAGCTTGACTCACTAAGTGTGGTTGTTTGCACTGGAATCCACTCCACCTTCTGCTACGCTGGTTGGCAACTGGCTGACAAGGAGAAATAAGGCAAAGACACTCTTTCCGAATTAGGTGCTCTGAGAATTTAGTGGAAAACATGCTTGCCAGGTGAACATAGCCTCATCAATCAGTCTTGATGTTCCCTGGCAAAGTTACTCATGGGCACAGTATTGTGCTGATCAGCTTTGTGCCTGCACAGGGCTGCTTGGCCATTGTAGCTTGCAGCTGCTTTTGCCCAGTTCAAGAACTAAACCCTCGCATATTTCAGAGAAGAGGCAGTATCTCTCAATGGTCATGGTTGTTTGGGTTGATAAATTGACTGACTAGTATAGAGCATGAAATCACTTATCACTCATCCCATTTTTGTGCCTGCATGGTCAAATGGATCCTATACATGGCTGACATTGAACAGAATGCATTGCTTAACTTTTGGGCCTGTACAGTCAGCAGCATCTAGGGTTATCAGGACTCTCTTCGCCACCGGCGGGAGATTTTTGGGGTGGAGCCTGAGGAGAGCGGGGTTTGAGGAGGGGAGGGACTTCAATGCCATAGAGTCCATTTGCCAAAGCAGTGGAGGAACAGGTAGTTAAAAATGTTTTGTGCTTCCCATTTCTGTCCAGGCTGGCCCATCAGGGGATTATACATCCTGCCACAGAAAGTTCTAATTTGGATGCTGTAGAGAAGCTGACAGGAGAAGCAAGCTGAAACCAATTTTCTCCAGGTGAACTGATCTCTATCGGCTGGAGATCAGTTGTAATAGCCGGAGTACCTGGCAGTTGGCAACCCTAGCTGCATCCGTTCAGGAAATGATCTCAAGAACTGATCACAAGATTACCTAGGTTCATGCACCACCACTGAGACATGAAAAGTAAATTTCATTTCAAAACTTTTCACCGCTTCATTTTAAACGTTGGGGGTAGTAGCAGTGGACCATAGATGGCAGGGGAAGGGTGAGAGCAGTGAGAAAGCCTAACTGTGTGTCAAAACACTGTGATCATGCAAACGGACATACCTGAATTTATTCAAATACATCAGAACAGCTGACCAACCTGCTGGCTCCTTGTTTGAGAGCAGAGCATGGGTCAAAGTGGTGGTGGTGGATGCTAGAGCATGCCGACTCTGAATGTTTGGTAGACAAAAATAAAACAAAAACAAAAAGAAAGTTGCCACATGGTGTGCAAGTGGTAATTCTTTTCTGTTAAATCTGGAAATACACAAGAATGTTTGTTAGCCTGGCTCTGCCCTGCACAGATACACATTCACCCATTCTTCAGTTCAGCAGCTGCATTACTCCAAGCCTTATATGGTGTCTGGGGATCCCTTCAGGCAGATGCTGTTGTTTTGATAGTGCTTTTCTCTGGGAGGAAATTGTCCTGGTAATCACTCCCTGTATGCTTCCCAAGAAGTAGGCCTGGAGCAAAGGCAGAGTTGAAAGGAACAGCTGCAGCTAATGGGAACCTTACAAAGGTAGCTCTGCTGGTTGCTGCCACCCATACATCTTGCTCTTGTGTGCTCTGAGAAACTGACATGGCGAGGGGAAAACAAAGCCATTCACCTCCAACTTCAGGCCACCAGCCAGGTTCAAATACAACCTTGCTTCTATGGTGTCCCCTGGATAAATAGACCCCCTAGAGTACCATTGTGAACGCCTGAGAGGGTCTGTGAACTCCAGTTTGAGAACTCCAGATTGAAAACTGCTGCTGTAGTAGGAGGAGACAGTTCAGTGGTAGCAGGAGATCCTTCTGGGAGAAATCTTTATAACTGGGTGGTTTCCTTTGGCTTCACCAACATATTAGCATCTGTGGCTGTTTCTAATTTAAACAAACATGGGCAAGGAACCTCATAATTATGCATTTAAAAATCCTGGTATTAATAATCCAAACATATTTCATGGAACTAGAAAAAAACCACAGTTTTAATTTAATGGCATGTCTTTGGTCATTTTACTTAATTTTAAATTATTTATTGTATTATGAAGTAAGGATATAATGAAATTAAGTAAAGATATAATGAAATGAATAGTTATGTAGGATTGTGGAGTCCAAATTTTAATAGGCACGTTCTAGCACACGCCTGGTTTTGTTATTTTATTTAGTGAAAGCCAACTGCTGGGTTGGGATGAAGGGTTTTTGTTTTTTGCGTTGTTTTTTTGTGAACCAGAAGAAGAAGAAAAAAGAGTTGGGTTTCATATGCTGATTTTTTCTACCTTTTAGGCAGACCCCTTATGAGGTAGGTGAAGCTGAGAGAGCTCTAAGAGAACTAGTCCAAGGTCACACAGCTGGCTTCATGTGTAGGAGTGGGGAAACCAACCCGGTTCACCAGATTAGAGTCTGCCGCTCATGTGGAGGAGTGGGGAATCAAACCCAGTTCTCCAGATTAGAGTCCAGCGCTCTTAACCACTAAACCACGCTGGCTCACTGAAGTCTGACTATAGCTTGGCTGGCTTGACAGTTCAGCTTGGAAGACAATGCAGACGAGTTCCATTTTCTGCAATGGTGATGTCTTGGGGTGCACTTGGTTGCTGTGTGGCCCTTATGATGATTGGGCCGGAAACAAAGTTTCATTGAGGCTGCAGAATCATTCTGGCAAGGGGTGGGCATATCATAACTTATATGCTTGCCTACATCTGCCTAATTGTCTGGTGCTTACAGCTTGGCTTAGTGGACAACTGAAACTGGGGAGCAAGGTAGATGAGTCGCCTTAGTGCAGTAGATGCCTCACCAATCATGGGCAGAATTCATCACCATCTGAGTCTTGTGGTTCAGGCTGCTATGTTGATGCGCTCTTTAGGGGTGATCATTAGGGAGGGGGCCTCATCTGTACAACATTAAAGATCTTTTGCTTTGAGTCAATCTGTAGAAGCAAAATACAGAGTGCTCAGATCAAACTCGTCTTAAAATCCTGGGCCTATCACTCTGCTGGTTTTGGCAACAGCAAATCTATCAGTGTATTAAGCTTGGTGGGTCACCCTGGGAAATAACTGCATCATAAATTGGTTATAACGTTTCTGTAATGCCAGTTGAAGGTGAGGACCGGTTTTTGGCAATGCATTGTAATGTCAAGAATAAAAAAAAGGCAAAGCAAAAGAGCAGTGAATAAATGGTAGAAGCCATTACTACTGTCTCACTACAGAACTTTTAAGCAACCAACTGGCAATTAGAATGAGTCAGCTTTGTTTCAGCTATGATTGTTTTGCTCTAATATCCCCCAGAGACACCTCATGTTATGACTTACGATCAAACATTACAGCTTCTTTTAGCACATAATGAACAGCCAAGTTGGCAGCCCAGTCACAACACTGTATACATATCTCCAGCAACAGAAAAGGGTCTTTCACATTGAAAATGTTTATACAGTACCTTTCTTGAAACTGGACGCCATCAATCGCTTCATTTTTTTATTACAGACAGGCAGACAGACACAGACAGACAGACAGACAGATAGATAGAATTTATTTATATATTTTTTAAACATGGGACCATCTGACTAGGCCCAGAGGAACCAAAGATAAAATCCAGCTCCTTTCATTCAAGATCTTTCAACAGTCCACAGTTATATTCAATGTTTCATCTTATATTGCAATTTAGACTGCGAAGATATTAATCCAGGACATGTGTTGTTTGGTTTTCCTGTTCATAGCTATAAATTCTCATGATTACCTCTTCTGAGACAAGATGCCAAAAAGATCATACTAGAAGCTTGCATCGGGTGGGGTGGGAAGGGTATTGGGTAATTATGAGATACGTTAGGCGGGAGTTATGCACCAAGGATGGTGATTGGATCATACTCCGGTCTAAATATGAGTCCAACACAATTTAAAACAAATCCATCTTACTTTCTTTTTTCCTCCAATTTCAGCCACTGTCCTACAGCCTGATTTTATGTTATATCTTTGGGGTGTGGGGGAAGGAGCTTGTTATTGCCAACTGAATGCTGTAGTAGTGAAGGGATTCCCCACTGGGTCTGATACTAAATTAGCAAGCTGTCACTTTAAGCTCTCTTCCTTTAGGCGTTCATTTGAATACATGACAACACAGGCTGGATGCTACCATTAACCATTCTTTTTCTTGTCATGTGAGATAATGGAGGGCCAGGTTAGATCTACATGACATTAACACCAATGTGTGATCAAACCACCATGTGGCAGTTTTTGTTCCCTTTCTTCAAAGCCCCGTTTTACATGATTAATCGGGCACTGCAGCCTCCAAAACAACAATGCGGCTATGCAATCTAAACCCAGTCCTTGCCCTTATGTTTCATCTTGAAGTCAAAGTCAAATAGAAACTCTGTGACTTTCACAGAGCAGCTGAAACGAAAATCATTTGTGATTCTCCCTGGTCTTGATTATAAGCTCTACTTTTGAAGCTCAGATCCTTATCCTTTGTCCTAATTTCAGAAACTGTTTTTTTTCCCACTGCACAGGCCCTATTAATTAAATGGCCGGAGTGGCAGCTTGAGCCAACACCACTTTCCTCTAAAGCTCCTTGAGCAGAAAACCTTTTCATTCATAGTTTCTGAAAACTGTTTCTATTTCTGCCTCACTGAGGGGGGGGGGATCTATATTATAGACTCGAAAGGACAGCTTCCAAATCTAGTCAAAACCAAGGTTACTTAAAATAGATCCGGAATAAATTGCTTCTTCTCCCCCTCTCCCCACTCGTATGCAGTCATCTTTCTTTAAATGACATTTCTCAGAAAGAGCCCTCAGCTCAAAAACTGCTTCCCTTTTCCCTGCCCGGCTCTCTTCCCACCCGCTCTTCAACCTCCAACTGTTGTTCCTGCCAGCTTTGTTCAATTAACTTTAGCAGGAATCCCATTTATGCAGTTAATTTCTTTCAGGATTGATGAACTGTGCATTGAACTGGAGGGACTGACGGTTGAAACAGAATACAGATTTCATTACAAAGCTGTGTACCGTTAATTAACAAAAACAAGTCACTTCAGGACACAGTCAAATGGAGAACACCCAGCCCCTGAACTGGTGTTGTATGTGATTACCTTTCTTTTTTCTTCCTTTTCCATTATTGAGTGTGTAAGCCTATAGCCTGATCTTTTATTTTTGCAACACATCAGTCAGATATATTGGCCAAAATGATCCCTGCCTTCCCCCCACCCCCCGCCAGCTTTGAGCTCAGACAGATGAGGCAAAGATCACACATGTCAGTCTATGAAATGCAAACTGAGTTCATGCAGTTGCAGTGTACCTTGAGGTCATAGAAGGAAGGTTTCACTATCTAAAACTTATTCCTTCGCATGCTATTAGTATTTTAGAAGACATTAGAAATTAATTAGAAACTAAATACCCTATGGCAATGATATCCATGCAGTTGTACAATACACGGCTAGGGTTGCCAGCTCCGGGTTGGGAAATACCTGGAGATTTTTGTGGCAGAACCTCAGGAGGGTGGGGTTTGGGGAGGGGAGGGACTTTAATGCCATAGAGCCCAATTGCCAAAGCGGCCATTTTCTCCAGGTGAACTGATCTCTATCGGCTGGAGCTCAGTTGTAATAGTGGGAGATCTCCAGCTACTATCTGGAGGTTGGCAACCCTATACATGGCACCTTTGGCTGTGACTGATGATGCCCCATATTGATAGCTGAATTCTACAAAAATTGTTAGTTCTCCAGTTCACCTGGAGAAAATGGCTGCTTTGGCAATTGGACTCTATGGCATTGAAGTCCCTCCCCTCCCCAAACCCCGCCTTCCTCGGGCTCCACCCCAAAAACCTCCTGCCGGTGGCAAAGAAGGACCTGGCAGCCCTAATGCATCTGGCTGAAAAGGGACAGCATTAAATGGGTGCCCAGTACTAATGGCTGATTGGCTGAGCTGCACATGACATGTCCATTTCCCTCTGTCTCCTGCATCTTCTGCCTTATACCTCATTCTTCCAAAGGGAAGACAGCCAGTTTATCCACACAGAGAGAAAGTCACGCAGATAACTGGCATGGACGCGAGGTTCCCAGAAATACTTTTCCTTTTAAAATGATGTGAAATATCTTTCACACTGTGTTTTAAAATAACATTGTTGCACATGTACCCAATCCATACTGCTGCAAATCACTTGGATCCAAGTTTCAAAGAGTAATGTGAGACTGTAGAATTGCGGCTGTGTTCCTTACCAGACAAACAACACTCTTAGGACATGGTGTCGGACAAGTTGCTTCCAGTATTGACAAATAACCCTTTTCAGGTATTTAGTGCAAGACTGAAATCTGCATGATTTCAGCCAGATATGGTGGCAAGACTCTTTTTTGCCAAGATTTCTTCATCACCTGCAATAAATAAAATGACCCAATGGAAGTATGACAACACACATAAAAATTAAGGGACAAATAATCTGTGAAAGGGTTCAGAAGCTTGTTTCAGTTCATGCAAATGTTCCCTATCCTGAAATTTGTGGTCCAATGACAGTTTAGAACTGGAAGCTGTACATCATTTCAGACACTGATTTTAATTAGAAAAAATCACTTACGTTGTGTTAGTGTTCTCATGGATATATTATTTCCTGAGCACAATATAAATGTAAATAAACAAGGCCTGTTAATTCTGCCTATCTCCATTTATTCTGACACATCCTGAAATAATATTGGCTTCTTAAATAATATTTTAAGTGCAACTGAATATCTTACTTTATTGCCACTCCTTAATTATGTAACCGGTTGTTTATTTTCTGCATTTTTCGCTATATATTTGAGGGACTTTTTCAGTTTATGCATGGTATTTTTTTTTGTCATCAAGTCGTATCTGACTTATGGCAACCCCTGGTAGGGTTTTCAAGGCAAGAGACGTTCAGAGGTGGTTTGCCATCATGACCCTGGTATTCCTTGGAGGTCTCCCATCCAAATACTTGCCACAGTCAGCCCTGTTTAGCTGATGAGTCTAGCCTGGGCTATCCTGCTCAGGGCATGCATGGTAATGCTTAGGTCTATATACTGGGTTGGATAAGACGTTTTCATTCCACTATCAGTTGAACCTTCCACTCATGCTAGGAGCCTGCTGCCAGCCCAAGAAGCCTTCTATGGGTGGAGCATGCCTCTTCTCCTCAAGCAAGGCTCTTGGTGTCATGGAAGGCTCCCCTGTTAGAGTTCCTCCACCTGCACAGACCCATTTCCTGGCTGCTTTAAAAGGAGCTGCTATCTGGTGCTGTCTGTGCTGCTGCTTGTCAGGGGGAGAACACTCCACCAAGGGCTTCCACCCATTCAATCCCATCTCTGGCGACTGCTCATCATGTGTTGACTGGCTAAGTGCCGCAAATAAATTATCTATCTATCTATCTGGCGACTGCTCGTATTTGATTATTGTATTGTGGTTTAAGTTTTGTTTGTTTGTAAGCTAGAACAGCTTTGCAGGAGAAAAAGTGGGGGGATATATTGAAATTTATTTATTTATTTTCCAATTTAAATAAATCAAAATGGTCTGCAGAACAGAATATTTGGGTCCAGCCCATTGTTTCTAAACCCAGATAATAAAACTTTCCTTTTATTTACTGCATCGTCCTGTTTTCAACTCCAGCTACTCCTGGTGGTTCGGGTACCCTCAAGAACAGTGTGAGACATAGCGGCAATGAGAATCAGCAGGAATTTCCCCACTCTTTTCAAGTTTCCATTCTATTCATGTAAGCGGCATGTGGGTTGAGGCTGCTTTCTCCTTTCTCCCTTCTTATTGCAGACTCTCCCCTCCATACCAAATCCCATGCTGTGTCCAAAGATCCTCTACTTCTCAGGAAAAATGTTTTCATTAGGGGTTGCAGTGGGAAGGGGAAAGCTGCAAAAATCTGTTCAACAACTTGGTCATTCCAATCTTTCTCAGAGATAGCTCTGACATTTTCTTAAGAGTTCTCCAAGAAAGAAAGGAATACAAAGCTCATTGTCAGTTGGACCCTCACACTCACTTCCAAAACTTACTGTGTCAGGGAATGAGAGAACCAATTAGGTAGGCAAATTGTGGCCTCATTCTAAAATTCCCAGTTTTCACATCATAAATGGAAGTTCCCAAGCACGTTTTGCAGTGTCCATTGCATCTGGCAAGTATGGGGAATTTTCAGTTCATCTTGGCTCATTGAAAAGTATGTAGTTATTTATTTAAGACATTTATAGCCCATCTTTCAACAAAGTCCTTGAGGCAGCATCAGGATTCTTGGTGACGATGGAAGCTCCTGAGCATGCTCAGAAGCATACCTTGTCACCTGGAAGCCTGGGAGCTGTGTTTTTGTTTTTTTTCCCCCAGTTCCAGAAGGGGTTGAAAACAATTCTGATGCTTCCTGGTGGCAATGGAGGTCAAGACCTCCACTGCTACAAGGGCTCCCTGATGCCATCACTCCCCCAATAGCCCCAGTTAGAAGAACAGGGATTGAGGAGCCTCAAGGGAGCCTCTAGGGAGGTGTGGAAACAGAGTGATGGAGCCCATTACAAAATGGGCCCAAACTTTAGTAGAAGTTAAAACTCAATAGCATGGCTCGTGGCAACTCTGGCGAGCCTCCACTTTCCTTTCTGCTTTTGCTGCAGTATCCAAAGAGGGACTCAGACGCTCGTATTCATTATAATACAGCATAGGGTTTTCAGTTTTCCAAACCACAACTGATATATTTGAAGCAAGGCACTTGACATAATTGTAAATGTTAAACAGGTTCTTTGTAACATATGCTCCTTATGAATTTAAAGAGACGGGCATGAAGTCTGAATGCCACCTTTTCTCAATATTGACACAGTTCAAAAAGAGTACAACGTTGAATTCAGTATCGAAAACCACTGAGGAAGTATGCATATTCTGCCAAGAGAAAATTAATTAAAAGTGTATTTGGCCTACCAAATTAAACCTGAGTACTTAAATCTTTAAATAATTCACTCTTGGGCTCCCGCTTCAGTGGGTGGTCTGCACTTTATGGAGAATTCACAGATGCTATTTATATGTACATTTTGGTTTTGTTTTATTGTAAAAATAAACCTGGGGATTTATTTTTCCCACTGTACTTAAGGTCTCCTCTTTTATAGACTCCCTAAACACTCTTGTTTATATGAAGATGAAGATCACAGCGGGAATCGTTATGAATGCTGAAGCATTCGTCTTTATTGGATGCTGACGTCCCATTCTGCACAGTATTAGCATTTGTGGCAGCGCCAAAGCAGAGCAGCGACAGTTGCAATAATGAATAATTACTGCAGGCCATTATTATGAAAATAGCACAATACAGCTTGCCTGCATCACCAGAACCAATTTATTTCATGCACGCGCTGAATGTATTTCTGACTTCTGTCCAGGGCTCTGTGTCATTGCAGTATTTCTTCAAGGGCTCAAATGAATACATTGACAAACTGGCAATTCTGATCTTCTGTTCATCAAAGTGAAATTGATGGAATCCCTTCAAATCCCTTTTGGCTTCTAATACAGCATCGTGCAATGGGAATACCGGTTTGCTCACTAGTGAAATGGCCAGAGTCTGCCCCAGGCTAGCCTGATCTTGTTAGATCTCAGAAGCTAAGCAGGGCCAGCCCTGGTTAGTATTTGGATGGGAGACCACCAAGGAATACCAGGGTTGCTATGCAGAGGAAGGCAATGGCAAACCACCTCTGTTAGTCTCTTGCCCTGAAAACCCCGTAAGGGGTTGCCATAAGTCGGCTGTGACTTGACGGCACTTTACACACACAAAATTACTGAGAATTATAGGGAAATGAATAGAAGAGGGCCATGGCATTGCTTTCTGAATGTTTCCAGCTGCATTTAGCCCCATTTTGGTGGGAAATATTTCAAATGATAGTTTTCAAATGGTGAAGTGGTCCTTCCTAAAGCAGGCAGTTCCGGGGGGTGGTGGGTGGTGGCAGACTCTAGGGATGAGCAAATGCCCCCTGCTTTGTTTCTTGTAATAGTCATTTCTATTTTTGTTAGTGGCTTTGTTTCTCTCTGCTTTTTAGCCGTAGTTTATCAGAGTTGTCTGTATTGTATATGCACGTTGTGTGATTTTTATATTTCCAGTCAATCCACCTTTACTTGTTACAATCACAGATCAGCCAAGATTGACAGAGAGAGTCATCAGCGCATCTACACAGAATAAAATTTCAAAGCCATATTATAGCTGTTTTTATATTGTACTTATGATACATGTCATTCTACATATATGTTATAAAATAGTTTATATCCAACCAGCTTTTCTGCTGGTGAAAGAGGGATTCCCTCTGACCACTCAAAAGGGCTAAGGGACCTGCATGTACAAAAGTCATATGGGATGAGGGTTGTAATAAGGAGGAGAACTGGAGGAGATTGAGTGAAAAAGCTGCCTGGTTCCAACCCAATATATAAAGCTGATATACTGATTCCGTTTTCAAATGCATGCACATTATAGGGGAAAGATGTGCAAGGAAATAGAAATGGCACATTTTTTAAAAAATTACATTTTGGAATTTCACAAGGGGGAAGTGAAATAAGAAAGACGATTTGGGGTTCCAAACAGTGAGGGTAAGAAATTCATCAGCATCGCTATGCCTCCTGTTGTTGTTTGAGGATGTTCAACTTGCTCTTAGCCACACAGTGCATGTGAACACCCACAGCTTGCAAATTTAGATTAAACACATAGAGGCTGCCAAGTGGAGGCATTACCCAGAGAAGGCCTGATGTCTGCAAGCTCTGTGCCATGTGCTCCTGCTCAGTCAGGTGCATCCTCTCTAGCCCAGTATCGGCCGTTGTCAGGATGGTGCAGTTCTGGCAGGAAGATAACTGAGCACGCTTGCATTGATGTATGTGGAAAGGTGATTGAATGTCTTGCATCTGCTGAAAGGAGTGCTACCACACTTGGTGGCCTGACGTTAGATTACAGGGTTGGGTCCCAACTGGGCAGCGTCCTAATTTTCTCATGCATTTTGCTTGCCCTGTGAATGTTCCCAGTGGACTGTCTCAAGCTGCAGGTCATTTCTTTTTTTAAAACATGCATTGATTTTAGAGAGTATGTGTGAGTTTCAAATGCACCTCGTCCTTTAAAATACATGGCATTAGCAACCAAGAAAAAGTCCTGCCAAAGGTACTGTTGTGTACCTTTAAAGAGAAATTATCCATCTAAATATGTTTGAATCTTCCCAAATGACATGATATATATCTTTATCACAAAATGTAGCAAGAGATTGTGAGAGTGACCACTTTCTAATAGCCTGATTAACTTTGTTGGTATGGAGAGGCTCTAGAAGTTTTCATTGATTCAAGGAATTTATTAGGACAAACGTTGACAGGTCCTCTTTTCTGTCATTTCTAATCTGCCAGGAGCGCAAGGGGTTTTCATAGTGTAGCATTCAGAATTTCTTTCTCAATTCTGTTATGAGTACATTTTTTCTCTTATTGACTGTGGCTTCTCTTCCCAAAACATTTTAATGCAACTTGTATAGTGGTTTGCATGCTTAGCATATGCATTAGGAGTGCCAGCTTTAATTGATTTAATTGGTAGATTAATGTATTAAAAATAGTTAATATATTGACAGAGCAACATATAATTGAAAGGTCTAAAAGAAGTTGAAAGCCACTGTGGCTCTATTATGCTGCTCTTGTGGAGAACAAAAAGAAAATATTAAATACAGTGTTTTCTTTCCACAATATTGGTATTGTTTAAAAGGTAAAGGTCCCCTGTGCAAGCACCAGGTAATTCCTGACCCATGGGGTGACATCACATCCCAACGTTTTCTAGGCAGACTTTGTTTATGGGATGGTTTGCCAGGGCCTTCCCCAGTCATCTTCCCTTTACCCCCAGCAAGCTGAGTACTCATTTTACCAACCTCGGAAGGATGGAAGGCTGAGTCAACTTTGAGCAGTCTACCTGAAACCAACTTCCGTTGGGATCGAACTCAGGTCGTGAGCAGAGCTTGGACTGCAGTACTGCAGCTTACCTCTCTGCGCCACGGGGCTCTTGTTTACTTGCCCCTAAAGAAGCAGGTTCTCCATTTGGAGGGGCTGCTTGACTGGGGCTTCCTGTTGGATATGCAGGTAGTGGCAGTGGTCATCACTGTACATTGAGTAACTGTACATAGGATTGCAGCAGAGTATGGTTAGAAGGCCCATAATAATAGCAACTTTGCTGAAGCTAAGCAGGTATAGGTCTGAATGGGAAATTGCCTGGAAATACAAGTTACACTGCCTTGAGTTTCCACAGTGGAAAGACACCGAGATATATGTGATACATACATTATTAGCCATTACTAACTTATTCCTTCAAGGAAGCTCCCAATAAAACTGTTACCATGAAAAAGAACAATGGAAAGAATTCAGATTATTTTACAAATCCTTCAAATGTTATGAGAACTATAATTTATACCACAAATTATGTAATCCAATGTCAAAAAACAAATAATAGTGACTACAGGGGGGGTTGGGGGGATGTTGCCTTGAAATACAAGCTGCAAATAACGGAATCCCAACAGAATAATCTATTTAGATGACTAATCTGGAGTGACTATGGCCTTTTATGCATGGCTGCTTTCCTCGCCATCACCCCTCCGATGACTTCAGGCCTTTGTTTTGATTATGTATGCCATTTCCGACTGGGAGAGGTCGCCTCGCTCTCCCCCTGTGTTTCCCCATGTTTTTCTGCGTTTTCAAATTTGAGATAAAACAGGTCCCTAAAAATACGGTTTAAAATGCGTGGAAACACAGGGGGAGAGCGAGGTGACCTCTGATGGTTGGAAACGGCATGCATAATCAAAACAAAAACACAAAGTTGTCGGAGGGGTGACCACGAGGGAAACAGCCATGCATAAAAGGCCTATGCATTGAACCGACACCAAATTTAGATATTGAACCCATTAAGAGAAATTTTGACAAAAATTGGGTCTACTCTGATCATACTTCTGTTTAGACTGCGATTATTCTTAATGCATTTGGACAATCCATCAATTTGAAGTGTTGCTGATCAGTAGGCTTTGCCTCTTTTCGTACACACTATCAGCTGAAAGTTTCCCAGATTTCAACTGGGCCATTGCTATTTAGGCAAGGAAGTGTCTTTTAATGACTTCTTTTGATGCCGGTGCTTCAGTATTATTTTTCCATGTGACAGGTGATTTTGAAGTGTCAAGTCACGTTAACCCAATGAATTAATCAAGGATGGAAAAGGACAGGAGAAGTTTTTAAGAAAGAAAGGAACGGTCTATTCTCTCTCTCCTCTTTTACCACACTTCACACCTTTCTCCAGAGAGCATGACTGACGACTGTAATTATACTGCATGATTATATCTCCCGCCTATAGAGGCAATTTTGGTTTCACCTCTAGGGTTGTTAGAGCTGATTGTCTCCCTGCATGGAGAGATGACTTACACTTTAATCATGTTGAAACTGTAGAACTAAAATTCCAAAAGGAAAGCTACAATAGAACAGAGAAAGAGGATGAATACTTTCCTAGGCATTACAGATGCAATGGAGGAATCTAATCTGTTGTTCTGCTGATGGTAGAAAGGTCCCTACAGTGTATTTCTGAAAGCTTCATTCAAGCTAATTTAAAAAGCATAAGTAACTGAGATCCTTTTCATTATGGAGTTAATTCTACAGATGCAAAGAGTCTATTAGATGCTGTAAAAACAACAGTTCACAAGATCCATCATGAAGCCAATTGCAAAAACTAGAATCCAAATCCAGTGCCACACAAGGGCAGATACTAATAGGAGGGAGAGAATTTGCTCTTTTGCCTTGATGATCTGTTTGCAGGCATAAATGGGAACAAGCATAGGGATGGTGAGGGACTGTTGTAATGAGACATTTTTAATAATAGTGAATATGAGCCAGTGAACATTTCACATTTTCCATAAACTGGAGGTATACATTTTTCATCAAATTTGGGGGAAATCGTTTTAAATAGATTTTCAGATGCAGTGAGGAGGCAGAATGTGAGAGAAAGAGAGGGATGGGATAAGGAACAGAAAGAGAGAGTGCTGAGGTGAGGAGGCAGGAAGAGGAGGAAGAAGATGACGACAGAGGGGGAGAATGAGTTGGATTTTATACCCCGCTTTTTCTCTTTTCTTTAAGGAGTCTCAAAGCAGCTTTCAAGCACCTTCCCACAACGGACACCTTGTGAGATAGGTAGGGCTGAGAGAGTTCAGAGAGAATGATGATTAGCCCAAGGTCACCCAGAAGGCTTCATGTGTAGGAATGGGGAAACAAACCAGGTTCACCAGGTTAGAGTCCACCGCTCATATGGAGGAGTGGGGAATCAAACCTGGTTCTCCAGATTAGTGTCTGCCGCTCTTAACCTCTGCACCACGCTGGCTCTCAAGAGAGAGGAAGAGAGTGATGGGGTAGGAGGCAGTTAGAAAGAGTGATGGGGTAGGGACAAAAAGAAAGAGTACTGGGGTAAGGGACAGAAAGAGATAGAGAGTGATGGGGTAGGGGGTAGAAAAAAGTGATGGGGTGGGGGCAGAGAGAGATAATGACAGGCATGGAGAGAGTAAGAGAAGGGGTGGGGGGATGGAGAAAGAGTGAAAGGCAGAGAAGTAGGAGAGAGGGGAGGAAACAGGTGGGGGATGGGATGGCTGCTCCCGTAAGTTCCTTGTGGGTCCCCACTTGTTTAGCAATTATTTCTTGTTCTCTTAACAATCTCAGTTCAGCTGAGTACAGCTTTCCTACACAACTTGATGGCAAACCACCAGTCATGTCAAAACCCTCCAGTTTGTGCTGTATATAAGGGACTGCAAAGATAGCACATGGTCAAGCAACTGACAGTCCACAATGTGTGGCTGTGTTCAGCTTAGTGGGTCACACTGGAAATTTACAGTGTATCAGTGTCTTCCTAAACTCAATACAGCACCATTTGCCTTTTACAACAAAACTCCTTTTCAGGGGAAAATCTTTCTGCATGTGCTTTCCGCAGCACAAAACATGTTCTGTCTGTTCCACAAAGGTATATTTCTGCAACAGAGACACGGGTTCTGTGTTTCCTTGCTACCTTATTGCAGTCCAGCCTCATTACTGATCTGTTGTCCAGTGACTAAATTAGAATTGAGAGCTAATTCAAAGTACAATTTTGTTGTCATCGGGTAAAATATAGGGGAGACACTATTTCCCACTTTAGATTATTTGGACAACTTGATTACAAAATATAATCAGAATACAAAGCTCTCATCCTCCGAAAGTGCATTTTAAAATATATTTCCCTCTGAGTCACTGACTGTGTTCAGATTGGATACACCATCTCTGTCCTCTCACAGCAGTGCAGCAAAATAGTCACCATATATCAGCATTTGTTTTTGGCTAGCCACAGAAACACTGTTCCCATCCTCTATAGTGCTCAGCAAGACTTCCAGTTAACGGACCAAGTAGAGGTACTTTGCAACTCAGTGGGGTAGGGCTTTTTTTTCAGATTCCTAATCACAAAATAAAAGAGTGTGATCTTGAGTGTGTGATTTAAGCTATAAGTCTTTTTCATTGACTCCAAATAAAATTGCTTTGGCCATAGATTTGTTCTGTTCGCCCAACACGACATTCTCATTGCAGTCTTCAAATTCTACACTGTATGAAAAGAATACTCATTTTTTCCCTGTCTCTTTTAAAAAATCTATAAAGCAGACAATACAACAGGGACACCAGCAATATCAACAACCACAGCAGTTGAAATTCGGAAAAGCAGCGACATGACAACTGAGATCACCTCTAAAGCTGAAAAGCTCCCCGCAACAGTCGCTATCAGCAACACGTGTTCTTCGGGAGAGACGGAGGAAGAAAAGGCCAAGCGACTCCTTTACTGTTCACTATGCAAGGTTGCCGTCAACTCCGCCTCACAGTTGGAGGCTCACAACAGTGGTGAGATATAGCAATTTCTTTCCTGAATCAAGAGGCCTGCAGTTATCTTCCCCTGAATAGATTAGGCTGCTTGAAGCTGGGAGGGGGGGTAGAGGTGGCAGAAAACCAGCAATTACATGGAATTCATTAACTATTAAAGAATAAAAATGGCATGCAAAAAGTCCTCCATGAAAGAGAAAAGGAGGAATTTTACTTCATGCAAGTGATCAGTTGCTTTAAACTTCCATTTTAATGCTTCTAAATATTGCATTATGGAAGAATACAACAGCTTGGACTTTATCATGGCACTCTTTTGCATACTTCCATTTATTCCCAGAAGCAAGATCAACAGTAATTTACAAGGTTGGATGTGAAAGGTGAATCATGAGCTGATATGAGTGGACTCATAGGTAGTTTTCATAGGTGACAAATTGGTTTTTGCATTTCCCAGGTATCAAGTGAAAAAGTTAATTGACTTAAGTGTACATTTGATATAACTTTTGTAGTTACTGTCCAATGTTAGTGCCATTCCTTCAGTGTCACATCTCAGACAAAGAGGAGTTATTGGTGTCATTTTAAAAAAATGCCGTTAAATCTTAAATTTACTCTATGCCAAGGAATTCAAGAAAACTGGCTGAAAATGTTACACAGGTGGCACATAAGGCCGAGCGACATCCAGAACATGAACAGCTCAACATCAGGCTTGTGTTGGAAGTGTGGGAAAGCTAGAGGCACTTTTTATCACTGTTGGTGGACATGTACATCAGTCCAAAAAATTTTGGGAAAAAATTCATAAGAATATAGAAACTATACTTGGCCAACCTATTATATATGACCCTAAACTCTTTCTTCTAAGTAAAGTACCAGTCGAATGCAGTAAAGATCATCAGATTATATTAAAATATCTAATAACAGCGGCAAGAATAGTCCTAGCCTCACTGTGGAGAAAAAATACCAAAAATTGAACTCTGGATTGATAAAGCATATGAATTCATAACAATGGCGCATCTAACAGAACTTTTACAACCAGATACCCAAAATTCAAATAAAGACAAATGGCACAGTTTCTACAAATTTATTCAAACCATAAAACAACGATAAACTTTTTTTTTTCTTTTCTGCTCTTTTCTTTTTTTTTATTTTACTTAGACGTTATGAAAATAAAGGAGACAAAGTATGACATGTTAAAAAACGTTGACTATTTGAATCCTGTTAAGGGGGTAAAAACATGTATTTTCCTTTTGTTAATAATCTCCCTTACCCTTTTTCCTTTCCTGTATCCCCATTTAATATCAGAAATCAATAAAAATATTTATATAAAAAAAATGCCGTTAGTCGAGATTAGACATCTAGTTAGACAACTTCCATTATCTAAGGCAGTGTCCTCTGTCTAAGTCATCACTGGCAACTGTTTTTTCTTGAAAACCTCCAGGTGCTAATACTTCCAAAATTCTCCTTACATGAAGTGGAGCTGATGCATTGAGAATCTTCCATTGCTCCATTTTTTTATTTCTGAATGCTGCACAGGCAGTAGTGCTATGTGAGCATTCGTTACAGCTCTCAGAACTTTCCATCCATATGCATTTCCTCTCCCCCCCCATGTTATCAGTGTGCATGACTACAATACTGTGAACAAGCAATCTTAATGTGACATATACACTTTTGTCAAGAATCTTTTTTATGAAGTAGTTGTGAAGGCAGGAAAAGCCATTTAGTGTCAACTTTTGCTTAGCATCACTATTTTCCATTTTGAATGCTTAGAAAACCGTTGTTATAATTGTAGAGGCCAAGTAGAGCCCATGAGAAACAAGGTGCACCTGCAAGATGTTGCCAAGCAGATAAGGCTGTGCAAGGCCGAACCAGCATACCAGCCTAATTGGGAGATGGTTTTCATCTGTGAGAAATTGGGAGGGGGGAATGACTTCACTCTTCACTCCTGAACCCAATCCAGCTTGAACCGGCCAGAACCATCTAGAGGTTTCTGAGAATTACTGTTCCTGATTGGAAGTCAGGGGTCATCTGACTGGGATTCAGATTGCCATAAGTTTAGCCATGCTTATGCTATACTAACTACTATCTATCATTATCACCTGAACTGCTTTGGCACATTACTCTGCTCAGATACAGCAATGCCGCAATGCAAGAAACTAAGGCCTGAACCAGCTTAGCTTAAGAGTAAGGAACTTCAGCTATGTAGTAGAGTTGTAAGTATAACCAGCAAGACTTTGTTATTTTCTTTGCCAGTGTGTCTTTAAGATTACTGTACTTGCATTTTAATTATTTTCTTTTAAACTCTTAAATAAACCTTTTCATTTAAAAGGTGGTTTGGGTTATTTGACCTGACTCGGTTACGTTACAACACAACTGGAGCTCTGGAGAGGGCGGCCAGTCGTGACATGGTGGCAGCTTTAAGGGATCAGGTCCAGTTACTCAAAAGTAATTCTTAAAACACTGGCAGTTTGTTATTTTGTGCAGTCAGGATGTCGTTCAGGAGTACTGCGAGTTTTGAGTTAGGCACCAAGCCGTGGCACAAATCAGCTGGAGCCGTACCGCGGAGGCAGCAGGCAGAAATTGAAGTGACTGTGCTTGGAGATACAGAGCCTAATCTCCTGCAGTTTGAGGAAGGATTTATGGGCGGCATGAACCCTCGGGTCGAAGGGAAGCTTCGCTCAAGGCACCGGGCAACTACAGAGCAATGTTGCAGAGATACCTCTAGCAGTTCCGATGCTGGAACGGATAGGGACTATGCAGATGACGATGACCAGAGGCCATTGCAGGGGTCGTTACCAGATGTCCAAGGAGCAGCCGGAGGGCCGAGTTCCAGGAATTGGGACAGAGACGGCAAAGGAGGCAGCCCAGGGGACAACGGAGGTGACAAGCCTAACAGCAAAGGTGAAGAGCCTAAAGGTCAGCCCGCAGGTTTCTCTGAATTCATCAAAGGCTTTATGGATTACCAGAAGAACATGTTTGGATATTTACAAGCGCAGAGTGCAAATTCTCAAAGGGTCCAGCAGCAAGCACCTAAGTGGTCGTGTAAGGATTTACCGAGCTACAAGGAAAATGACTGTGTTGTGACTTATTTAACGCTGTTTGAGAGAGCCTGTGCAAGTCTCAAAGTGCCAAAGGAATGTTACATGCAAGTTTTGTGGACTAACACCTCGGGAGAGTTGGCAAAGTTACTCACCCAGTTAAGTCCTGATGAAGTTCAAGACTATGAACTCTTTAAAGAAAGGGCAATCCAGCGTTTCTCCCTGACAGCAGAGCAACTTCGAGTGCGGCTGAGGAAGGCAGCACCCAAAGGTAAAGAGACTCTTACTGACTTTGTATACCGGCTGTTCCAGAATATTGAGCAGTGATTTGTTGCAGCTGATATTCGTTCTGTGGATGATGTCATCGCCCTTTTGGTAAGAGAGCAATTTGGGCAGTCTATAACTGAAGAGCTGCATGCTTTGATTCAAGCAAGGAATCCTAAAAATGTTGTGGAGATGGCTGCTTTTGCTGACCAGATACTTGCGGGGCGGAAGGAGGCTCATAAATCTCTCCTTCGGCTTGGACATGAGAGGCATGGGGCTACACCATTCCGTGGGAAAGAAGCAGGGACAAGAAGACCAGAGGTGAACCGGGAGTCGAGTTCTGGCAACCGGGCCACCCCAGTCAAAGATCCTGCCCAGCGGATAGACAAGCCCAAAGCCACTTCTACACCAGCAGCTACATCTGGATGCTTTCATTGTGGAAAACAAGGACATATTAAAAAGGACTGTGTTATTTGGAAGAACAAGCAAGCTTCTTCAGCTAAAGTCCAATGTATTGGAGGAGAAGTCTCTAACGCTGAAGCACAACCACAGACTACAGAGAACTGGGAGGCTGAGTATGTTCCGGAAATAAATCCAGAGCAGATCGTTCGAAGGCACCCTGTTCCACAAGATTGGCCGAGAGGGGCTGTGGCTAATCGAAAAGAAACTCAAAAGCAACCAGCTAACACTCAAGAAGGTGAACACACAGCAGCTAAGATGGGCTTTACAGCTACTGTGGGGAAGCTGAGGATTCTGGACTCTAAGGAGTTAATTTCACCTCATCAGCGAGCCTGGGTTAAACAGATGAGAGAAGAGGAGATCATCATAAATCACCGCCACGTAGTAAAAGGAACACGGGACACGGGCGCTGATGTTTCCAGCGTGCATTGTAAGTTACTCAATGACTGTGATTCTATTCCATGTGGTATTTTGAAGGTTGAAGCTTTTGAGAGTGCTGTAAAGCAAATGCCTCTAGTGAAAGTTCACTTACAGTTTGGAGGCTGGTCTGGAGAAAAGCTATGCCTTGTCCATAGTAAGGGAGACCAACCATTTATAATTGGGTCTGACTTGCTCTATCAATGTGCCCAAATGAACCCTGTGCAAACCAGGCAGCAAAAGAAACAGCTAGAGGGGATTCAGGAGAGTGAAACTGCAGATGCAATCTCCAGCCCTGGAGACGGGGAGGATGAGAGTAGCAAGGGGAGTGCACTCTCTCTCTCGCCATCAGAGGGGGGGCTAGAACAGCCTGAGCAGCAACCTGCAGCTACAAAGCCTGAAACCTTTCCTTCTGCTGAGTTTAATGAAGAGAAAGTTATTCTCTCAAGTTCAGCTTCTGATTTTAGAGAGGCCCAATTGGTCTGTGAAACTTTGCAGAGTTGCAGAGAGCAAGCTAACACTTCTCAACCTTTGTCAGTTGACAACCCAAGTCGTTTTGTGTGGCTTAATGGACTGTTATACAAAGAAACAATTCCAAAAGGATGCTCTCAAGACTGGGACACCGAGAAACTTCTAGTCGTGCCCAGAAAGTACAGAGAAGAAATCCTGAGAGTGGCACACGATATTCCACTTGCAGGGCACTTGGGAATCAAAAGGACGACAGCCAAGGTTCAGCGTAATTTCTACTGGCATGGACTTACAAAATCAGTGAAGGACTATGTGAGCACTTGTGATACTTGTCAACGTGTGGGTTTTCCTCAAGACAAGACCAAGGCTGAGTTACATCCTTACCCAGTCATCAAAGAAGCTTTCCATACTGTCGGATTGGATTTGCTGGGACCACTTCCAAAGTCAAGGTCAGGTAAACAATATATTGTTGTCATTGTAGATCATGCAACAAGGTTTCCTGTCGCATACCCACTCAGTAATATCACTGCGCAGTCAGTGGCTAAAAGCATTCTGGACTTTGCTTCAGTATTTGGTTTTCCTAAGACTATAATTACCGACCGTGGTTCTAACCTGATGTCTAAGCTAATGGCAAAAGTGTGTGAAATGGCAGATATAAAGCATGTCCCTGTGATAGCTTACCATCAGTCAGCTAATGGACTAACTGAAAGAATGATCCAGACTTTGGGCAAGATGCTAAAATGTTTTGCTCAGGAGCACAAAGATTGGGACGTGGCTGTTCCTTATTTGATGTGTGCATACAGAGATGTTCCCCAAGAGTCTTTACAATACAGCCCAAATGAACTCCTGTTCGGTAAAAATATCAGAGGGCCTTTGGAGATCCTCAAGGCAGATTGGGAAGGAGTGCTGTCTGAAAAGTGTCCAAAGAATGTTGTGGAGTACTTGAGCAACTTAAGGAGCACTTTGGACAGAGTCAGAGAAGCTGCTAGTCTGAACTTGGAGGAGGCTCAGAGAAAGCAAAAGGTGTATCATGATGAGCATGCTAGACATAGATCTTTTGTGGTCGGAGACAAAGTTCTTGTTTTGAACCCAGAGCATGTTACTAAGCTGGCAGTGGCTTGGTCAGGTCCTTTTGAAGTTTTACAAGTGATGTCTCATGATAATTATCTTATCAAAGAAGTGGACTCTGATAAAAAACCTACTGTGTTTCATGCAAACCGTTTGAAATTGTACAGAGAAAGAGCTAGTGTGGTGTTCCCCCTTACAGCGGTTCAAGAAGAGAATTGTGAAATTCCTGAGACTGCTCCAGAGGGTCAAAACAGTTTGCAGGAAGTGCAATTTTCTGAAAACCTGACAGTTAAACAGCAGCAAGAGTTGCAGGAAGTTTTGGAGTGTTTTCAGCCTTTGTTTTCTGAAGTACCAGGCAAGACTCATGTCATTTCTCATCATATTGACACCGGCAATAGTAAGTCAATTCAAACCAGACCTTATTCTGTCAATGGAGCCATGAAAGAAGTCGTAGAGACTGAAGTTCAACAAATGTTAGAATGGGGAATTATAAAGAAATCTACCAGTAGATGGGGAGCTCCTACTGTGCTTGTGCAAAAGAAAAAATTGGCAGAGGATGATCCACCTGAATATAGACTGTGCATTGATTATAGAAAGCTCAATGACATCACTGAATTGGATCCTTATCCTACTCCAAGAGTTGATGAATTAGTGCAACGTTTGGCCAATTCAAAGTACATCTCTACCCTTGATTGTTTGCGTGGCTATTATCAAGTTCCCTTGACACCTGAAGCTTCAGAGAAAACCGCATTTGTTTGTCATGCAGGACATTTCCAGTTTACGCGCATGCCGTTTGGATTAAATGGAGCCAGTAAGACTTTCCAGAGACTGATGGATCGAGTCCTGGAGGGTCTGCCGTTTGCCTGTGCATACCAAGATGACATTTCTATCATGTCTTCCACTTGGGAAGAGCACCTTCAGCATTTGAGGGAGGTTTTGCAAAGAATGCATGATGCAGGTCTAACAGTTAGAGCAGAAAAATGTCAGTTTGGAAAAAATGAGGTTACTTTTCTCGGGCATAGTGTGGGAGAAAATGAAATCAAACCTTTGGAGGCTAAGGTGGCCAGTATTGCAGAATGGCCTGTACCCATTACTAAGAAGGGTGTTCAAAGGTTTTTAGGCATGGTTAATTTTTACAGAAAATTTGTCCAGGGGTTCTCTGAACTCGCTGCACCTCTCACTGACCTGTGTAAAAAGAAAGCACCTATTAAGGTTCAATGGACACCTGAGTGTCAGTTAGCTTTTGATCAAATCAAGCAGAAGCTGGTGCAAGCTCCTGTGCTCAGAGCACCAGATTACAGTCAATCATTTTATCTGCAGACAGATGCCTGTGACAGAGGCCTAGGTGCAATTTTGGCGCAGATGGATGAAAACCACGAGTTACACCCAGTGGCCTATTTAAGCAGAAAACTTCTAGAGCGGGAACGGGCTTATTCAGTTCCTGAAAAAGAAGCTCTTGCAGTGGTGTGGGCAGTCAATAAGTTGCGTCCATACTTAATGGGTAACAAATTTTTCATTCAAACAGATCATAATCCGCTTGCTTTTTTGAATAAGATGAAAGGTAACAATGCTAGAATCCTGAGATGGGCTTTAAGCCTACAAGATTTTCAGTTTAACATCTCACACATTAAGGGGAAGAATAATGTGGTGGCAGATGCTCTAAGTCGTTGTGGAGAGTAAATTGTCAGTTCTCCAGTTTCTGATGCTTTTTCTGTGTATTATTGCATTGCTTATTAATTTGTTTCAAAGTGCTGCTATCAGTATCTATCTCAAGCATGTATGATTGCTAGTTGCAGTAGTAGCTTTACAGGATGGCAATGTATCAATGATGTTGTTTTGTGGAGTTGTCACATTAACATTGGTTAATGAGCCTAACTCTTAAAGGGGGGCGTGTGAAGGCAGGAAAAGCCATTTAGTGTCAACTTTTGCTTAGCATCACTATTTTCCATTTTGAATGCTTAGAAAACCGTTGTTATAATTGTAGAGGCCAAGTAGAGCCCATGAGAAACAAGGTGCACCTGCAAGATGTTGCCAAGCAGATAAGGCTGTGCAAGGCCGAACCAGCATACCAGCCTAATTGGGAGATGGTTTTCATCTGTGAGAAATTGGGAGGGGGGAATGACTTCACTCTTCACTCCTGAACCCAATCCAGCTTGAACCGGCCAGAACCATCTAGAGGTTTCTGAGAATTACTGTTCCTGATTGGAAGTCAGGGGTCATCTGACTGGGATTCAGATTGCCATAAGTTTAGCCATGCTTATGCTATACTAACTACTATCTATCATTATCACCTGAACTGCTTTGGCACATTACTCTGCTCAGATACAGCAATGCCGCAATGCAAGAAACTAAGGCCTGAACCAGCTTAGCTTAAGAGTAAGGAACTTCAGCTATGTAGTAGAGTTGTAAGTATAACCAGCAAGACTTTGTTATTTTCTTTGCCAGTGTGTCTTTAAGATTACTGTACTCGCATTTTAATTATTTTCTTTTAAACTCTTAAATAAACCTTTTCATTTAAAAGGTGGTTTGGGTTATTTGACCTGACTCGGTTACGTTACAACACAACTGGAGCTCTGGAGAGGGCGGCCAGTCGTGACAGTAGTAGAAGAAGAAGAGTTGGTTTTTATATGCTGACTTACCTTACCATTTAAGGAAGAATCATCAGCTTAAAATCACCTTCCTTTCCCATCCCCACAACAGACACCCTTTGAGGTAGGTGGGGCTGAGAGAGCTCTAAGAGAACTGTGACTAGCCCAAGATTACCCAGCTGGCTTCATGTGTAGAAGTGGTGAAACCAACCCAGTTTGCCAGATTAGCGTCCGCCGCTCATGTGGAGGAGTGGGGAATCAAACCTGGTTCTCCAGATTAGGACTCAAACCCACGTCTTAAAGATCTATCATGGTTTTCTCTTTCAGTGGCCACATGTTTCATTAGCAGCAGCAGGAGGCCCTAAAAACAAGGCATCCACCTCAGGCCTCCCTTACCATGCCACTACATATTGATGCCACCTTCCTTCAAAGCACACATTTGTCATCATATAATAATTAAATGTGAGGTAGTGAAACATAAGTATTACTTCGTTACTGTCATGGAGCCTGAGATCCAGGGACAAAACTGAAGGTGTAGCAAGAGAGAAGAAGGAACATTACATAACTTGTTAAAATGGCTTTTCTTTCCCATGTCTAATATCTTCAGGCACAAAGCACAAAACTATGTTGGAAGCACGAAATGGAAGTGGAACCATCAAAGCCTTTCCCCGGGCAGGTGTCAAAGGCAAAGGACCCATTAATAAAGGAAACACGGGACTTCAGAACAAAACATTTCACTGTGAAATCTGCGATGTGCATGTAAATTCTGAGACACAACTTAAACAGGTACTACCAGTGGAGACTAAGGGTTTCTGGCTGCTCACACTTTCCTAACATTCAAGGATCATTAATATGGGCTAGATTATACCTATCATGGCAGCAACCATGCTTTAGGAATGTGTGGGAGCCACTGTCAAGTTGCTGACCAGGTTGTGTCAAATCATGGTTTGTAGGAACATGTGACTCTATATGAGCTATTAGTCCACAGTTTCTTCAAATGCCACAGCAGTGACCTGGAAAGAATTTTTCCCACTATTACAGTGATTATAGTATTTGCATAAGCAGCAGCCCCATGGAGAAGCTGATGGTTTGCACAAGTGGCCCTTTCCTTCACGTATAGCCTGGCTGTGAGTCAATGGCAACCCCACACCAGGTTCTTTTGAAGTAACTGAGTTAGGGTTGCTTTGGTTATGTGTGAATTGGCCCTTTGATTCTGTCATGATTCTTCTGTCCAGTTCTTCATTTTATAGTGATGCTTTTGTTTTCTAGATTCATTTTCAACCCACCAGGCATATTTTCTCATATCTGTTGTTGGAACACAGAACTTTTTTTTTTTTAGTTACATGCTATGACAATGTATTTCATAAAGTCTGTCATTTTATTTACTCTTCAGTACAAAATTTTTCAGAAGATATGTGTTCTGAGGAATGTGAGTTGTTTTAAAAAATCAATTCTTCTCTGTACTTGGGAAGCATCACCTCCAAATTGAATAAGTTGTGTAGTGACAGTCATTCTCCTCAGATGAACTAATCCATTTTTTTCTGAAAAATAGTATCTTTATGTATTTTGTGGAATGATGAACATCAAGGGATTTTAAAACTACGGAGGAGACCTGTCTTACAAGAAAATGGGCAAGACAATGGTTTGTTCTTTTGTGAAAGAACAGCAACCTGTGTTCTGAAATAACAATGCTTTAACAAATCTTGCAAAAGGAATTTACTCTAAAGTTTGGCAGAAACTCAATGTGCTGAATTTTCTACATGGTAAAAATAATATTGTCAAGGAAATATCAGAAGACTATAACCAGTGAACAGTTACTATATGACTTTACATTTCTCTGTGAGAAATTGCTTTTATGTGCATAGAGGCTAATAATGTGACCTGTGAAGTCCAGGAAAGCCCGCAGTTCAAATATCAGACCCTTTATTTCTCTAGACCACAGTTCAGACATTATAACTAACTAGGGTTGCCAGGTCCCCCCTTTCCATTGGCAGGAGAATTGGTGGGGAGGGGGGATTTGCAAGTGCACAGTGCACACATGGAACAATGTCCCTTCTGGGGTAAACCTGGAAGTAACGGCGATGCTCTAGCACATCCCTAAAAAACTCTGTGGAAAGCATAGAGTTTTTGGAGACATGTCCCCATCAAACCTGGACGTGATGGGGACACACTAGCATATTCCTCCAAAAATTTTATAGTTTCTATAGTTTTTGAGGGATGTGCTAGAGCATCCCTGTCGCTTCCGGGTTTACCTCGGAAGGGTCATTATTGTGCCACCCTTTTGCTGGCCTATTTCCCCTTCCAACCAGCTGAGAGGCGGTGGGCAGGCCTGTAAATTAACAAGCACCTGGCAACCCTATAGCTAACCAGGTATGTGAACTTGGGCTTCAGATTTATTCACACAGCCCATTTTCTTCCCCTCATCTTTCTGTTCCTGTATGTGGTGAAAGAATTATTTCTGATAAATGCAGCTGGCAAACTGTGATTTCCTCGAAGGTGATCAGGGTGATGGTCACTCCTTGGCCATTTTATCCTCCCCAGAACCCCGTGCATTAGATTGAGCTGACAGAGAATGGCTGGCCTGAGCCTACCCTGAGCTTCAGGTATTTGAACGTGACCGCCCAAGTCTCTGTCCAGTACCCTAACCACTATTCTATACAGGCTGTTAAGTGTAAATGACTCTGAAGTTCACATAGAACACATCATAGTTTCCACTACTATTTATTGGGGCTGCACAAGTCTACTTGCAAGCTTGTTAAGAAAAACTCTCTGCAACAATTATTGTGGGGTCTCTTTTGAAGTTGAAGTTCAGCCACTATTTTTAGCTTCTTTAATATTGGTATAATAATATAGGCCAACTTCATAAGGCAACAGCCCTATAACTGTTAAGATATGTACGTATGTATTTATTTAGGAGATTTCTTGAGGCAGCTTACCATTAAAATAAATTAAGAAGGCAACCGAACGGATGTGTTTTGAATGCTTGAAAACATGCTATTGAAATGCTTAGCATTATGTGCCCGGCTTGGGGAGCAATTCTTTCAATGCCCATCAGTATGTTACCTGGACAGCATAAAATGGTTGCTCCACAGAGGCCTCTACCTTGAGGAGCAATATAAGGAGGTGTGGCGGATCACATGTATGAGCCTTCTAAGAATTAAACACCTCTGATAAGCTCTCTGGTTTGTGGGTTTGTGGTTGCAGGTTGCTGTTGCTGCAGACAAATTACCATACGGTTGTTTCCACAAAAGGCCATTTTAAAGCATCTGCCAGACAGTCACTTTTTCTTTCAGGGGAGGGGAAATCCTGCCAATAAAACCCAATAGCAAAGAAATCAAGATGGTTAACAGCCCAGTCCTGAACCCTGCGTAAGTGAATATGATGGGATGTACCTGTCCAAGTGAATGGAGGAGATCAGATGCAAAAGGGGGAAATTGAGCACTTGTGTCTTTTACAGTTGGGTAGAAAAGGGCATGCAGGCTGGTGCAGTTTTCCTTGCAGGACTGTAGAAAAGCTACACATACCAAAATTGTCTCTTCTACACAAATGTTAAAGGTAAAAGACCTCTGCCTTGCTTTCCATCTGGCCATCCTAGTTAGGCTTGGAGGACACGGGAAGGCATGCCTTCAGTTTCTTATTATGCTTCTATCCGGTTCTTCCTCCAAAGAACTTAGAAGAACTTACCTGGGTTCCAGGGTGGTCTCCCACTGAGACTTTTTACAGGACCTTAAACTGCTTTCTGTCAATAGTAAAACTGCAGCATAAGCCCACATCACTGCAGATAAGTCGGCACAATGTTTATGATGTGTATTATGGGGGAGAGTGAGGGACTCCTCATGAATGCAAGATTGCTGTAGGACACTTGTAACTGAAATAGATGTACTATTTTGGATAAGAAGTACTGTACTGGTATCAAACACATTTTTAGGGTAACCAGATGTGTTCAATGCTGAAGCAATTCATGTCTATAATAATAGCAGTAATAATAAAGCTATACTTGCCTTTCAAACAGCACATAAGCAGTAGAAGGCACAAAGACAGAGCTGCTGGGAAGCCCCCGAAACCCAAATACAGCCCCTACAACAAACTCCAGAAGGGAACACACCCTCTCGGGGTAAGGAAACAGTTTTCATAATATTCGATTAGGTCTGTAGTCCCATGTGCAGTTGACAGTAAGTCCTAGTGAATTCAGTTGGACTTACTTCCGAGTCAACATGCATAGGATTGGACTATGACTAGGCCTTTTATGTTATATTGTTGGGAAACAGAATGGAAGTGTGGGAATTTGTATTCACATGCACAGAATCTGGATTTGAGAATAATTCTGGTTATGTGCCTTTCTTGTAGGGTTGCCATCTCCAAGGTGGGAATTATCTGGAGATTTTGGGGGTGAAGCTTGAGGAGTGTGTCCTGTTCATAGGGTTGCCAGCTCTGGGTTGGTGGTACTTTCCTGCTATATCCTCAGCCTGTACCTCTCACTCTCATCTAATGTGATGAAGCCAAAAGCTAAAGTTTTTGGTGGAAGGATGTAATCCTAGCATAACCAATAAGGAGGTGATTCACAGTACAATCTAGGGTTGCTAGGTCCTTCTTCACCTTCGGCAGGAGGTTTTTGTGGCCGCCTGAGGTGGGTGGGGTTTGGGGAGGGAAGGGAAGGGACTTCAATGCCATTGAGTCCAACTGCCAAATTCGCCATTTTCTCCAGGTGAACTGATCTCTATTGACTGGAGATCAATTGTAATAGCAGGAGATCTCCAGCTACTACCTGGATGTTGGGAATCCTAGTACAATCCCAAGGAGACACCACTAAAGTCAATGGGTTTAGAAGGGTGCAACTCTGCTTAGAATTATTTAGTAACAGAAGTAACGATAGCTATCTGTTCAAACAGTGAGCTATTACTTGGTAGGCCTGATAACAAGAAAGCTGTGGAGGTTATTATTATTTTGAGGAACAAAAAACCTTGGAGGTTTTAAAAAGAACCAACAGAGCCCTCTACCCACAAAACATCATGCCCCATTTTGCCCAGCATGAAAAACTGGGCAGCTTTCCATGATTAGCAGAGGAGATACTTTAAGCTCCTGCCTCCACTCACCTCTTTCTATATTTTCTTTTTGATCTGCCAGTAATGGCACACAACTATTTTATGTATTTTCTATGCATATCTAGGGTTGCCAACCTCAGGGTTGGGCCTGGAGGTCTCCCAAAATTACATCTGACCTCCATACAGAGATCAGTTCCCTGAGTGCAAATGGCTGTTTTGGAGGGTGAACTGTACGGCATCGCATCCCTGCTGAGGTTTCTCCCTTCCTTGAACCCTGCCCTCCCCAAGCTCCACCCCTAAATCTCCAGAAATTTCACAACCCAGAGCTGGAAACCCGAAGATAAAGCTGCCTTAAATGTGGATAAGATGAACCACTAATAGCTCTTCTTTTTCCTCTTCTTCCCCCAGGTAAAATTAGTATTTTCAAAGGAACCTACCAAACCAATGGCTCCACGCATCCTACCAAATCCTCTCGCAGCTGCCGCAGCGGCTGCCGCCGTGGCTGTCAATTCCCCTTTCAGTCTTCGAACAGCCCCACCAGCCACCCTCTTTCAGACTTCAGCCCTTCCTCCGGCACTTCTCCAACCGGCCCCGGGGCCTATACGGACCACCCACACTCCCGTGCTCTTTGCTCCTTACTGAACTCCACAAAGGGATTAATTGTACTGCAATAATTTTTCAGAGCAAAAGCAAAACAAGAACAATGAACTATGCAGTGTTTATTTATAGTTTAATGTAATATATATATATAGATATAAATGAAGAGCTAGGACTTTTGATAGAGAACTGAACAAATTCTAAAGAGAGGAAGAGGCAGTATTTTCTCCAGAAGGAAGCATTTCTCTTGAACTTCGACCATTTAAAAAAAGTGATGCTACAAATGTTGATTCATAGCTATATATATATCTATTTAAAAAGGTATGAGGTCATTTTGACTGTGCTTTTTAGCACGCATCCCCCCCCCCCCGCAATGTCTTTCCTGCTTATGAAACAACTTTACAGAATTGTCTAAAGGGCATTAACTGGTTCCAATGTACATAAAATACTTAATTCTGTAGAATAAAAGCAAAACAAAAACAGAAACACTGTGAATAGTTGTACTCTTAACGAGGCTCCTGCCAAGTCAGCATTTCCTGAGTATTTATCAGAGTAAAAGTAGATACAATAGATGTCTTGTTAAAGCACTAGTATTGTGTCTCTATCTGTGCCACTAGGTTTGTGAGCTGAGACGGTAAAAGTGCATTTTCTCCCCTTGGTAAGTTGCCACAGTGATGGCGGGCCTAGTTACCAAACTGATCCCAATGACTGCATTGCAAGCAATGCCAGCGTGGAAGGAGATGCCTTGCAGCCAGAATCGAGAGCTTCTGCAGGAAGGCTTTTTCGTTTCTTTCCAAGCAGTAGCCACGCCCCCTTCCCCTGCCCCACTTGGTTCACAACAATGAGCTTGTTAAACTCTCCTAGGGTTGCCAACCTCCAGGCGGTGGCTGGAGATCTCTGGCTTTTACAACTGATCTCCAGCCAATAGAGGTCTGTTCACCTGGAGAAAATGGCCGCTTCGGCAATTGGACTCTATGGCATTGAAGTCCCTCCGCTCGCCAAACTCTACCCTCCTCAGGCTCTGCCCCCAAAATCTCCAGGAATTTCCCTAACTGGAGCTGGCAACCTTAAACTCCCCTGATTTTCAAAGCATTTTGCAAAGGGAGGGGGCCCCTGCTGTTCGGAAAAGAAGTGAAAAGCTCCCAAATGTGGTTTCCCCCCCTGTGTTTATCAGGATTGTGTCCAGGACAAACTGGAATCTTGATCAGTACAATGATAGAATATATGCAGATAACAAAGTGATAATATACCAGAGACTTATATTGGTTTTATTAGCTGCAGCCAGAAAGCCAATAGGTCAGGAAGGAATCAGCCATTGGTTCAGAGGCACTAGGGAAGGGGCATCTTACACTCTTACCGGTGGGCATTGTGTTGTGGTGCAGTGAGATCAGACCCATTTAAGCACATTGCTGCTAACTGACCAGCAAGTGACTTTAATGGCCTTGGATAAATTATCTTATTGGTCTGTGCAGGTTGCTACACATCTGTACATACCTTTCCCCTTTTTTGCTTTCCAGCTATGCCCATTGGTAAGAGTGATGTCTGACTTTTCCCCTTGGTTGCTGCTCAGTGATGGCCGTTGATTCTTGCCTGCCCCGTCATCTTTCTAGCTGCTGATTTTTGCCTCTTTGTCATGGCTTCCCTCAAGGAATTCTGGGTAATGGAATTTGGTGAGGTGCTAAACATTTCCTGTTAGAACTTATTCCCTCACCTCACTTGGATTCCCTGGGAAGTGGAAATGACTGGTAAGCCGATTTAAATGTAACATCTGTAGAATGGTTATGCCTTACAAAGCTACTATATATCAAATGGCAAATACTATATTTTTCAGCAGGTAGGGAAAATATTTGTTCAAACAGAGCCAAGAAATACACATATGAAATACTTTGCTATTATACCACACCTGTGGAAGCATTACAAGCCAGAAGTAGGAATATTTTCTTATAGGGGTTGTGGTAGGAAGGAATGATATAAATTGCTACTGAGATGCTCTAATTTAAATATATATGAGGATAGGTATTATAAGAGAGCCACACAGTCTTTGTGTGGGAGCACCTTTGGACCCTAAACCCCACAACTGGCCTTTATGAAACAACTTCTTAAGGGCTTGTGTTCACTGTGAGGCTTTAAAAATGATCTATTGGAGATCTAAAGAGATATATTGTATATATGCTAGAAACATAATTTATAAAGATAAAATTGCATACAATCATTATATACAGCTATTCAGAGTTACCGTAAGCATGGGCCACACAGTGGTTGGCAACAAATGGCAGAGAAAGAGAAAGAAATTGCACGTCTTGAATCTCTGCATATTTGCTGCTGACTTTTCCCATCGAGAACTGAAAAGGGTATGATCATAATATGGGGTGGTAATATGGTCACCCAGATTCAGCCGTACTGATTTGCATCTCCAATGTCTGCAAATTGAATTTAGCTACAAAAAAAGGAGTAAAACATATTTTAAGTTAAATGGGTTTGCAGGAACGTCAAAGATGGTCATAAAATGCTAATGATTCAAAATATAGGACATGGATTTGCTACATTCAAATGTTTATAGCACTTTGGAGTTATTAAAATTAGAGATTATTAAAGCCAAAAGTGATCCGTTGGTACTCCCTATTTTCAAAACAAAAGCTTTCCACTTAAAGTTTATATGTAAGAGACAGCAAGAGAAAATGAGTAACTTTTTCTTTTTAAAAGGAGTGTGTATACAGATGCGGTTATAAAAGGAGTAAGATATTCCAAAAATATGTGCCCCCAAATCCAAAGAGGTAGATATGTCTGTTAAGTGTTAACTTTTTAAAGAAATAGCTCTGTATGAATTATTTTACAATATTTCAACCATTTTACTTGCAAATATTTGTGCCTTGAAGTTAAAGCACTTTTTTTGTCTTTCCAGATCTTAAACCAGATATATTTAATGTCAATCAAATATTTTGGTGGTTTTCAGGCTGTTTCATTAGGCAAATTTCTCAAGAACTTTTATAATAAGAGTCTAAAGTTAAAATTCAAAATTCATGCTTGGGAATTCTGAATATTTATTATGAGGAGATGAATATATTCCTAATGCACTAGGACCTTGTAGGGGAAAGCACTTTTGGAAATAAAACCACAGAGAGCCCGATCTAGTAGCCTAAACGGAAATGTCTTTCTCTGGCCATGCTATGCTTTAAAGCAATACTTGACATTGGTTCCTGAGGATAGCCTCGAAGTACAGTCTTTGAAGTTGAATATATTTGTGACTGTCCCTGGGAAACTGCTCACAGTTGCAGCCATGTGGCAAACTATCCCTGTCCTGCACATTAACATGTACAAGTACTTACCACATGGATCAGAGATGCATTGCGCGTTTCCTCAACTCTCCCAGCAGCCACTGGGAATATGGAGTGGGTCTGTTGAGATGCCTACTGTGATCTGCATGGTCAGTATGTCTGCGTTGTATGGCCGGTACAGGAATGATTTGCTACGACTAAAGTTGTTTGCAGCTGCATCCCCACAACAACCGCTCTTGTTCTGTTTTAGCTTTTTTATGGTGTAGCTGCAGTAAGGGTGATAGCCTCAGCACTCTGGCATGTGCACACATGGCAGTGATTTTTTCAAGCCAAGTTCCATGAATGTTTATCGCCCTATAGGACTTTTGCTTGTGTCCACAAAAGGAAACCTCTGAGAACCAAGCCATAGCATATTGGAGGGGCTCCAAAGGTAGGCAGCCCTGGTATGGATTTTTATTCTCCTATAAAAGTAATATGCAGAATAAAATACTGGAAAAACACAAAGCAGAGAGTTGAGTGCGTAGTCCACCATGCACATGCTACCATTCTGTCCGAAATGTTGTGCAAATGAATATATTGATCCTTATGATGTTTTGGCCTGTGGCATGTATGGAGGCACAGTACGAATGGCAGAGATAATCAAAGCTTTGCTAGAAATGAGGAGTCATTCCTACTCTTCTCATCAGTTGATCCATACTCTTTTAAGTTGTCTGAACCTCTCCCTTTTGCTTTCTTTCTTTCTTTTGTCACCACTGTGCTGTACACAAACAAATCTTTTCTTCACCTAAGTCTCTCCTAAACTTCAGCTGTAAGCAACAAAACAATCCTTTTTATGTCTCTTACTCACTACCTAATAAAGGATAAAGCCTAAATGTCAAGAATGTGTGGTGGATTTTCTGTACATTGCATACTGCTGCAAATACTTTCTCTCTTGGGCGTGGTAGTCTCAGTGTGGAAGGTGTGCTGTAACTTGGGGAAAGGCAGATCTCCTCCTGAGGGGGTGCTCTCCAAGTGAGGCCTGTGATATAGACTGTCCAGTCTTTCTCAGTCTTTCTCCCCCTCCAGAAGGTATTGTTCGAAGCCAGTAGTATGGATCACCTCTGTGCCAATGGGTGTTTTGTGCAGCAACCCAACACTTGCACTCAGGCTGCTGCATTGGGGCTATCTCGAACCACCATAGCCATCATTTTTCCTCCTCATGCTGCTTACAAACTCTCTCACTCAAGCCTCTTTCTGCAAGACACAGATGGGAGGGTTAAATCACGGAGACATGATTTCTTCTGGGCAGCAGTTTTTGCTTTCCTATCTGTCTCTTGAAGTTAAACATGCAGCTTTCTCTGACTTCAGTCCTGATGATTCACCACCGTGAAGAGATGAATAGAGCATGCCTTAATTGCCGCTATAGACTAGGCCCACCAAGGTCAATTCAGCAGATGCAACATCTGGCAAAGATTAAAAATGAAGTGGAAAAGACCAGCGTGGAGCTATTAAGGGTAAGAAAGGCAATTAGTTGGGAAATGGCTATCAATTTTTAAATTAATTCTAAGGCTTTGCAGTTTTGATAATTAGTAGTATTATGTACTCATAGAAACAGGCAGGGCTTATAGATGCAGAAGCCAAGCAGGCAATAGGCTTAGGCAGCATCGCTGATTTTAAAGAACTTTTCACACCATTTATTTACTGGGCAAGGATAAGCAATTGATGGTATCTGATGTTTGCTACTATTCCATTTTATGTTTGTTGCAATGAGGACTAGATTTTTTTTTCTTTTAAAATGGAAGCTTGAGATTCTAATACAATCCTTCGACTGCACAAGCAATCTTTGGGAGAGACTTCCTCAGCGAGTTCTCTGTAATATAATGCTGCAGAGAAGTCAGTGTCATTGATTTTTATGTCCTTACTTCCAAGTGAAGAAGCAGTGATTGAGTGACAAAGCAAGGAGACTCTCCCCTTGACAATTAAACCAGGAAAAAGCATTCTGCCTCTTGTGAAGCTTCATTTGCTGTAGTTAACAAGGGAAAACTGTGTGCTCACAGTTCTGGATTGCAGCCAGCAGGTGAAATCTAGGGACAGGCTCCCACACTGCTGAATCTGCAGGCCTGTGCATTGGGTCCAGGTTCATTGAGCCAGCTGTAATGCAGGTCTATGGATTTCTTACCTTTGCTCATGTAATGATTCTCAAGTGAATAACGATTGCTACTTGCTTGTATTTTGTTAATACCTAATGTCATACAGGTGTGAGACAGCGTTGGGGTGTCAGGAAGGGCACAGGGCTGACAGGTCAAACCTACTGACATATTCAGGAGATCTGTCCATCGAAGAATGACAACAGCAGCACTGAGGATGGTGAAAAGGAAGGAGAAGAGGAGAGGAGGCGCCTAAGAAGGAAGCAACAAATAGGGATGCTACATATTTCATGCCAAACATATTCATGTTCAACTGTGACGGTCAGATGTAAACCAATCACTAGGTCTTTTTCAGTTCAGCATTGAATGACTCATAGCCATACATTTAAGCAATTGCCTGCCAAACACAGCAAGGGCACAACGAGGACAGGAGGAACAGAATCCAACAGAGCCAGCATGGTGTAGTGGTTAAGAGCAGTGGTTTGGAGAAGTGTACTCTGATCTGGAGAACCGGGTTTGATTCTCCACTCCTCCACATGAGCAGTGGAGGCTAATCTGGTTAACTGGATTTGTTTCCCCATGCCTACACATGAAGCCACCTTGGGCTAGTCACACTCTCTCAGTCCCACCTACCTCACAGGATGCCTGTAGTGGGGAGGGGAAGGGAAGGTGATTGTAAGCCAGTTTGGTTCTTCCTTAAATGGTAGAGAAAGTCGGCATATAAAAACCAACTCTTCTTCTCTGTGAGAATACACATGCACAAAACATTTGCACCGTACTGTAATGTTAGGAAGGAATCGAGTGAAGCAACTGCTGAACAGAAAATGAATTGAACTGGTGAGGGTTCAGGCATCCCTATGTACTTACATGTATGCCCACCTAGAGTACTGTGTTCAGATTTGGGCACCACAATTTTAAAAAGATGTAGACAAGCTGGAACGTGTCCAGAGGAGGGCAACAAAGATGATGAGGGGTCTGGAGACCAAGTCCTATGAGGAAAGGTTGAAGGAGCTGGGTATGTTTAGCCTGAAGAGGAGAAGACTGAGAGGGGGTATGATAACCATGTTCAAATACTTGAGGGGCTGTCATATAGAGGATGGTGCTGAGTTGTTTTCTGTTGCCCATAAAGGTCAGACCAGAACCAATGGGTTGAAATTATATCAAAAGAGTTTCCGTCTAGACATTAGGAAGAATTTTCTAACAGTCAGAGCAGTTCCTCAGTGGAACAGGCTTCCTCAGGAGGTGGTAAGCTCTCCTTCCCTGGAGGTTTTTAAGAAGAGGTTAGATGGCCATCTGTCAGTATGCTGATTCTGTGACCTTAAGCAGATGATGAGAGGGAGGGCATCTTGGCCATCTTCTGGTTACTAGGGGTGTGTGGGGGGGGGAGGTAGTTGTGAATTTCCTGCATTGTGCAGGGGGTTGGACTTGATGACCCTGGTGGTCCCTTCCAACTTAATGATTGTATGATTCTATGCCATCAAGTCACAACTGACTTATGATGACCCCAGCAAGGGGCTTTCAAAGCAAGTGAGAAATGATAAGGTGGTTTCCTCTGCAAAGTCTTCCTTGATGGTGCGCCATCCAAGTACTGACCCTGCTTCACTTCCAAGATCTGACAAGATTGGACTATCCCTCCCTCGAGTATCCCTAGTACTGGCATTCATTCACTCATTGCTTTTTCCCATGTTTTTCATCACCCAGGATAATAAAGCAAATAGGGGGCAGAGGCTGGTTTGTTGTTTCATTCATTTCAGTTCATTTTTTTTTCAATTTGTGAATGAACATCCCTATTCTGTCTGAGTAAAGTAATGCTCAAAATATTACAACAAATACTGTTGCCATATATGGAACGAGAAAAGTAAGACGCACTAGAGATCATATTGCAAATTTACATTGGTTACTGCAACTTTTTTTTTTTTTTTTGCCAGAAAGTCGCAGCTGATTTATGGCAACCCCATAAGGTTTTCAAGGCAAGAGATGTTCAGAGGTGGTTTGCCATTGCCTGCCTCTGCATCATACCCCTTGTATTCCTTGGAGGGCTCCCATCCAAATACTAGCCAGGGTCAGGGCTGAGAGTGTATGGATTAGTTTCAGATGAAGATGGAGTGAAAGTTGGTGAGAAATTAACAATTTGAAATATAAAGATGACAACATATTGCTGGCAGAAAATAGTGAAGACAAGTTGATGATGTGAAGACAACTACTGATGAAGTCTAAAGTTGGACAATAAAGAAAGCTGACAGGAAGAAAGTGGGTTCATTTGAAATGTGGTGTTGGAGGAGAGTATTACTGATAGCATAGACTGCCCAAAAGATGAATGAGAGGGTTCTGGATTAAATCAAGTCTGAACTCTCGCTAGAAGCTAAAATGACCAAACTGAGGATATTGTACTTTGGTCACATTATGAGAAGAAAAGACTCACTGAAAAAGATAATAATGCTATGAAAAATAGAAGGTAGCAGCAAAAAAGGAAGACCCAACATGAGATGCATTGACTTGGAAGCCACAGATCTCAGTTTGCAAGACCTAGAATCATAGAATAGAATCATAGAGTTGGAAAGGACCACCAGGGTCATCTAGTCTAACCCCCTACCCAATGCAGGAAATTCACAACTACCTCCCCCCACACACACACACCCAGTGACCCCTGAGCAAGGCTGTTAATGATAGGATATACTGGAGGTCATTAATTCATAGGGTTGCCATAAGACGGAAGCGACTTGACAGCACTTAACCCACACGCACACATTCTTTCTTAACCTTGTACCCCCAGTATCGAATGTCATTTAAAGACACAAAACACCAAAATGCTCAACTGCTGTTTGGAGGTGCCATTTGCCAAATGCAATGTGTACTGTTTCTGCCTCCTGTTGTTACTGCAAACTCTCACAATGCACAATAACTTCCTTAAAGGCCAAGCACTTGTGGCCTTTTATGAGACTGGGAGAGCTCAAGCTTTCCTTTTTCAGATGATTAATTTTCTAGCCATCAACTCTATGGTAAAAGGCTTGATAGCCTGAAGCCTCTTGGCTCAAATCCCAGCAGGCTGATAGAAAGAACAAAGTGTTTATTAATATTTTTAAAATTGTCATAATTTTTGAAGGCCTGGCTCATGAATTCTGCATGCTGGTGGCTTTTACTGCAGACTCTGTAAGAGTTATTGACATGGAGAGACCGTTCCAGAGTCCTGCAGGAGTACAAAGTAGTACGGATTATATGAAAGAATAATGCAGTGATACAAATTTAGCAGCATATGTAGGTCATATAATTTTAGACTAGACTTCATTTGCTATTTTGTTTAAGCCCAGAACAAATTTGCTGCGACTTGTGAGTTTGGAATTCAACAATGCGAAGTCCTTAAAGCGTGCATTTTGGAGTTGATAACAAACCCATTCTACCCATTCAAGTGATCCTTGTTCTGATCAAACCTACACAGCTGACCAAAGCAGAGGGTGATTGTTTCCTTACTGGACAGTCTGTACACAGCAAAAGATTTTGGCACAAATCCAAATACAGGGTGATAGGTGGCCTCAGCATATGCAACACAGGCATTCTAAAATAAGCAGCATTAACTTGTCTAAACAATTTTTTAAAAATCTGTTAGCACACACTTCTTGGGGTATCATCCTGTTCTATGGAGAGGAGTACTTTATGTTGTCTGTAATTCAATATGAACCATTTTAGGGGAGGGGCTGTGGCTCAGTGGTAGAACATCTGCTTGGCATGCAGAAGGCCCCAGGTTCAATCCCCAGCATCTCCAGTTAAAGGAACTAGGCAAGTAGGTGATGTGAAAGACCCCTGCCTGAGACCCTGGAGAGCCACTGCTGGTCTGAGTAGACAATACTGACTGATGGACCAAGGGTCTGATGCAGTATAAGGCAGCTTCATGTGTTCATGTTTATAAGGGTCAACATGTGCCTTCATCCGTGTTTGTTTCTTCTTAATTTTAGCATGTTTGCATACATGCTGTATTTCTCTCCAGAAGAAACTTGGTTCACAAGAGACAGCAGAAGACCAGGGATGGGAGAAGCGGGGAAGCAGTGCTTGTGTAATTAAGACCATGAGATGCCCCAGAAGGCTGAGTTCTTTTATCTTGAATAGTTAGGCACAAAAGGGAATCTCTTTTTGTACCTGTGTATACTAGGCGATACCCTGACCTGGATGGCCCAGGTTAGCCTGCTCTCACCACACCTCAGAAGCTAAACAGGGTTGGCCCTGGTTAGTACTTGGATGGGAGACCACCAAGTAATACTAGAGTTGTTGTGCAGAGGAAGGCTATGACAAACCACCTATTGCTTTGAAAACCCTACTGGGTTGCCATAAGTTGGCTGCAACTTGATGGCACTTTACACACACACATACTAGGAGATGGCATACTATCCTCAAGTCTATATATTCCTTCTAGTTTTCAAAACCTAAGTAGTATTGATCTCTGGAATGGCATCAGATCAGTCAGATAGTGACAAAGGCTGGATTTAGGTTCCTGTTCTGACCTTGTATGTCACAGAAGTATCAAATCAAATTCTGGATGCTTTCATAGCTGTTATAAGGTACATATGTGCTTGCACACTTCTGCAGCTTTAATCCCTTTGTAGATTTTTGGCAGTGTTGTAAGAGCTCTGCAATCTTACTGGGGTGTGTTGATGTGCCCCCAAGCATATGGGAGAAGTTTACACTGTGACTCCACCCCATGAATCTCCCCTTTGGAAAGTAGGATAAGGCTTGTATAGAAAAGATCCCAACTCTACCTGCATGGGCAATCTCAAGCTGCTGGAATGAGCCACATTTCAGAAGCTTCTAATACCATGATAGAGCTTGCTGCCTCCTTCCATCGGGGCAGGGGACCTGTTAGGATGGTCTTGATTCCCCAGCAGCTGGGGGAGGGGTTGAGACACTCTCCAGTGACTCTGTGGAGGCCGTTGTAGCCACCTGGAATGATGGGCTGGCTGGGGCCATAAACTCATTGGCATGCTCTCCCACTTTCTAGTAGGCCCCCTTGGTAAACCAAGGAGCTGGAAGATATGAAGCAGACAGGGAAACAACTAGAATGCCATTGGGATGAATCAGGCCTATTTGCAGGCCTATGAGGTAGCAGCTGTGACGAACACTTTCTTCTCTGCCACCACTGCATGAGCTGAATTCCACAAGTTCGTTGCCACCAATTGGTTCATAACCAGAGAACACCCATGTCTCAACTACTAATCTGACTCTAAGCGGTGACATTTTTGCAAGGCTGAACAGCAGGGCCAGATCGACATTTTTTTAAGGGGGGCAAAAGTACAAAATGACACCCCCATATATTATACGTATATAATCAATGTATATAATATACATATATAATCAACAACTCTTTGAAACAATAGAATAAATTGTGTTGAGTTGACCTCTATGAATTGTTAATGAATACTTACAAGGTAAAGGTGCAAGCACCAGGTCATTACTGACCTATAGGGTGATGTCACTTCATGATGTTTACTAGACAGACTATATTTATACATAAAAATTTATGTTTTGCCATTGCCCTCCCCAGTCATCTACACTTTACCCCCCAGCAAGCTTACCACTCTCCGCCACATTATCTTATCCATCTATTATCTATGAATCCATCTATTATCAGGCCTTTGCTGGCCCACAGAGAGCTCTTTGCCCTCCCTCTTTGCATCCCTGTTGCTTTTGAACTAACACAGCCAATGAAGCTGATGGGATGGATTCAGGATGGATAAAAGGAAACACTTCTTTACACAGTGAAATGACTAAAATGTGGAATTTGCTGCCGGTGGATGTCATGATGGCCACAGGCATAGGCAGCTTTAAAAGGAGATTGGATAGATTCATGGATACTAGCCGTGATGCATACCTATTCTTTCCAGGATCAGATGAGCATGCCTGTTATATTAGGTGCTTTGAAACACAGGCAGGGCAGTGCTGCTGCAGTTGTCTTGTTTGCAGGCTTCCTAAAGGCACCTGGTTGGCCACTGTGTGGGCAGACTGCTCGACCTGATGGACCTTGGTCTGATCCAGCATAGCCTTTCTTATGTTCCTATAGAAGAGAGGTCTATCTATGGTGGCTAAAGGGAACCTCCAGGTTTGGAGGCAGTCAACCTCTGAATCCCAGTACCAGGAGGCAACATCAGGGGAAGGCCTCAGCCTGTATGTCCTGTTGTTTAAACTCAAGAGGAAATGTTTGGCTACTGTGTGAGACAGGATGCTGGTCAACTCTAGATGGACCCCTGATCTGATCCAGCAGGGCTCTTCTTATTACACAGCGTATTGATGCAACACCTTTTTGATAGGAACATATACATGATTTCCCCCCTATCTACTTTCTAAATGAACACTTCAATTAATAATTTTCTGTCCTTTTGGGGGGCTAATTCAACTGTTTAAAGAGCCGACTTCCTGTTTCATCAGCCTTTTCCCTCCTGTTAGATCTTATTGATGTATTACTTACAATATTGCCATTCTGTAACTAATTGCTAATTGACCTTATGCAAAGAATTTGCTTAGATTGCCAAATGAGCCTCAATGGAGTAAACAAATATATTTGCAGATAATTTGCCCAAAGAAACTCCCTTTTTTTAAACAGAGGAACAACCAAGGTAAAGTGTTTCTATGTGAACAAGGACTGGGATACAAACTCCTTCATTACAGAAACTACAGAATCTTGCTCTCAATTTCGAGAGACAAGTTTGGCACAAAATACAAAGAATGTGCTGTAAATAAACTCTAGATGTACTACAAGATGATAGCTTTTTAGCAGTCTGGCTCTTCATTGTGGATTTTCAGCACCACTCGTTTTTCATTTCCACTTTTAGAAATGCAACCATTGGTTTTTTTTTTTAAATAATTGTTATTATTTTTCTGAAACAGGTTAACATATAAAAATAAAGAGAAAGAAAAGAAAAAATATAACAGGACTTCCCCTACATCTTCCTCCATCCATTAATAAATCTGTATACTCTTTGGTATCTACAATTCTAATCCTAATATTTCTAATTACACTCATTGAACTAAATCTCATACAGTTTTAAAAATATAATATTGAATGTAATCATTAAAAGGTGGTCAATATTATCTCAGAAAAAAGGAAGGTTAATAAATCTCACTAATAATAAATGGATTAGATCAATAAGTAAAGATTATCATCTTCTTCATAAAACAATACCTCCGTAAACCCTCCATGTCTCCCTACACCTATTCATTGTAAATTGTCTTTATAATGTATTAATATAGTAAATTCTACCATTATTGCCAAAATCAAGCCTTTTAACCAGTCCCTTGTCTATTTCCAGAAAACAAAACTAGACTCTTTTAGCCAGTCCCTTTGTCCGGGATTTCCAGCGTCTTCCACTTTTCTTCATTGAATCCAAACACCGGAGAGCATCCTTGGATGTGTTTGATAAAATTCCCTCTTCAAGCATAGAGTTCTCATAGTACATCTGCAATGTAGTTTCTTCAATTCCAAGTTCATAAAAAGAAATCCCGGTAGCTCCAGCCTTACCACCCTTCAAGTCCTCCAAGCTAATATCAAAGAATTCTTCAGGCAATTTATAAAGATAAAAGTCAAGGTCTCTCATGTTCATATCCTTCGTAAACAGCTGGTCTGTTGCAGTTTCCTGTTGAAGGGATGCACCATCTTGTTGTTTATCCTGGCTCTCCTTTTCCTTTGTGGGAATTTCCTGATCTTGAGCCATCTTCTCACTTGGAGAATCCACTGCTATCACATCTGACTTCGTTGTATTAGCTTGGTCCTTTATGTCTTTAAGAACATCCAAAATAGAATCCAGTTTTTGGCTGATAGATTGGTATATGGCGTTTATCATGGCAATTAATTGATCCATCTGTTTAATCGCACATTCCATGCTTGCTACTTTTAAAAATTTTGTTAGTTAGTTGGTAAAGTCCGGGCAAATAAGCCAAAAAATAGAGAAATGTGTAGGTGATTCAGCAGGATGCCTGTATTGTGGGTAGTATTTCGATGTTAAATACCATCAAGTTGAACACACTCTAGTATAGACTGCGGCAAAGAACAGGATATACCCATAAAAATAGAGAACCGTGGACCTTTCGTTACCTCCTCTTCCAGGAACTTGGGAGTGATTTGCCAGTTACACAAGGGAGACACACTTCCGGTCTCACGATCTCACAGTCTGTCACAGTCTCGCGATGGCATTAAACAATGAAGGCGGAAAGACGACACCTAAGGAGGGGGGAATCTTCCTCCCTCCCCTTACAACATCGAAGGATCTGATTGGTAGTTGTAATGTCTTTCAAAAACTCCTGTTTGTTATGTCTACCCACTGATCAAATTGATAGGATTCCTGCCGGATTATCTGATGCTTTTTTGTTTTATAAGAGTACATCAGGTGGGGAGGTACGGATTTGATAGATGTATTTGCCAATTCTTCAGATCCTCCAAATCCAGGTAAAACAAAAGAGTTTTTATAACTTACTCAGATTTTAGAAGAGTAGGTATTCTTGCTTCCGTATAGTTGCTTAGGTGGTAATAGGTAGAGGAGGACTGAGCCTAAATCCAAAGAGATGTTCGTGGTGTTGTATTTTCCCCTCAATGCCCGCGGGACCTTGCCCAGTTCCCCGAGAGTTGTCCTCTCTCAGAAAAATGGGGGTCAAACCGCTCTTCAAGGCTGCAGGAGAGTTCCTGGTCCCCGGTCCACTATTTAGGATCCAGGTAGGGTGCAGGATGCATCCCAGATTGGAACGTTTCTTGGGTTCTTTGGGAGCCCCCGAAGAACGTGGCGCTCAGTCCAGCATCTCTAGCGGAAGTCCGGAAATGCAACCATTGTTAATGAATGTTCAAGAAAACAATTTCTTTATTTTTTAAAGAAGGATGTTACCATCTGAGAAATAACATTTTTCCCCAAACACTGATCATGATCCAGCCAAGATCTGCTGAGACAAACTCCCACGGAAAGAAAGGACTTATATCGGTTTACATTTTCTGTTTATCTGTCTGGGTGTCAGTGGTGCGACTGTGTGCATGAAATCAGAGGCTTTATACATGCAAAACTGCCCTGTCACTAACTGATAACCTCAGACATCACTTAATATTAACACTTGCGTTTGCTAGAAATCTGGTGTACCACTGTGATGACACACAACACAACACAACACAAGCTTGTATTGGCATATAAAAAGAAGAACATACATTTGGGTAAAACTGAGTACAAATAAATAAATTTGGTTAAAACCATCCCAAATCAGCCATTAATGAAAGCTACACACCATTCCAGATACCTGATTGCCAGCTGTAAGAACCTTGCCACTATTCAATTATTTTTGGGTTTTGTGTGGTCATAAGATAGGATGTCCTTATTTCACCAGAGAGCCATTCCCTGTTTAAGAACAGTGGGTCAATGAATTGGGATCGGCTACAAGCATAAAAGCAACAATTGAAAAGGACATGCACAAGGGATTCAATTTCACCGTCATTCCTGCGATGATTTTTGTTCTCAGTCCTCCAATTGTACTGTTGGGGCGGAACAATGCTGCAGGGGACCCTATGCAACTGATTGCCAGAATTGGCTGCCCTAGCCCAACAGTTCCTCTCCAAAACCTGTTACATGGATATGAGGAGAAGGCCAAGGAGAAGTGAACAGGAGCATAGTATGAGCAATGGTGGTTGGCTGGACAGTGAATATACATTCAGCCCTTCATCCTTTTTTTAAGATGTTAGGGTATGTCAACCACTTACGGTCAACCACTTACGGAATCATCTCATAAAATGAAATTAGCACCACCAGCCGACAGAGGAGTGCAACTTCAGGACCAAACTGGATGGTACAGAATATTGCAAATTGCATCCTGACCACCCTCTGTTGATAAAAAGCTCATGTGATGTTATTACGATAGAAGAGGAGTGAGGTGGGGAGTTCAGTATGCTAAGGGGTTGCCTTGGCAACCAAAAATGGCCAAAATCTCATGAAAAAGCCTTTGGAAATTCCAAATGCAATATTGGTTGCCCTAGCAACCTCAACATTTTGCATGCATTTTAGCTACAAATCTGAAGTGCAATTTGGGATTTGCCATCTTTCTGCCTACCTGGGGTGTCCCCCTATATGCAGAACTTTTTCTGCCTATTGCATCTAGCCCTATTGTGTGACTTCAGCTTTCTGCATGGGACCAAGCCTTACCCTATTGAATTCAGTGACAGTTTTTCCTCTCAAGACTTTGTGTGAAGCTGGACCTTTGAAATAAATAAATATGGTAGAGCCTTTTACATTTCAGCTATATAACACCTAAATAGGTTTTATACATTTTCCCATCTGCCTCTTCTTTTATAACTACAGTTTTCTGGATTCCACACCCCATATGCCTCTCCAAACGCATTTCTTAAATGGGTGTAAATTAACCTTGATTATGGCTTGTTTTTGTCAGTACAGGCCTGGTCCTTACAAATAGTGAAAAGAGGAAAACAAAAGTTTCTCAGAAGTAACTCATAATAACCATGCAAAACAGAAAAAATTAAAACCTGAGATAAGGTTAGACAGCTGCCAACAGGAAGACTTAGAATCATAGAGTTGGAAGGGATCACCAGGGTCATCTAGTCCAACCCCCTGCACAATGAAGGAAATTTACTACCTGTCACCCTTGTTTTTGAAATAAAACAATGGATTATTTGCTTGGGCAATCTCTAGTAATAATATATCATGCCCACTTGCTAAGGAGACTTTTATTAGAGATGTGTCCTGAAAAGTAAAGATTTTAAAAAAAAAACACAGTAGTGGAAACTGAAAGAAAATACCTAATTTTCTTTTGATAAAATAGAATTCCATAGCAGAGTCTTATAGTGGTGTCCAAAGTACAGTTATACTCTTCTAAGCACATTGACTTATAAGCATAACTCTGCATTGGATAGCACTATTGAGAGGGCATGGTCTAACTTGTGCTTAGTTATCCCCATAGTAGTAACTTTATCTGGAGTGGAGGAACAGTTCATAGATACAGGAATGTATGCCAGATCCAGTCTCTGAGCCAAACTAGACATTACTGGGTCCACAGGTCTGACCCATGGATGGTGATGCCATTTTAGAGGTGAATTTGAGCCATTTAAAAATGACATGAAGAGCCCAGTCCTGATCAGTCCTGCAGCATCATTGGATCAGCCATTCTTGTCTCTCTCCCCCCACCCCATAAATTTTCAAGAGCTGAAAGAGTCCCCCACTTGAAAAGGCATGGTGGGAACAAGATTGCCTAGTCCCACTGTGCTGTGATACCAATCAGGATCAGGCCCTCATGGCATTTCTAAATGCCTCAAGATCCCTTCTAAAATGGTGGCACCACCCATGGTTTGAACCTGTGGATACTGTAGCTTCTAGGTTGGCCCTCAGATCCATCCATATATGGCAAGAACAAGCCCACAGTGAAAGTAGCCGCTATGGAAGCCTAGCTTTCTCACACAATTGTCCAGCATATCAGAGGCTGGCAGGGACAAGCTATGGATTTAGAAAATTAACAATGGCATCCTAAGAACACTCCTTGGAATAAGTCCCTTTGAATAGTCTTGAGTAGGATTTTGAATAGAACTGCTTAGGCATTCTCTCTAAGTATACCAAATGACTAAAACAGAGAGATACATTCAGGTACTGAAAGTAAGATAAGAAATGTTCATGGCTCAGTAACAGATCATCTACTTTGCCTGCAGTAGGTCCTAGATCCAGTCCTTGGTATCTCCAGTACAGGTGATGGAGAGTCAGTGCCAGTCAGTAGTTAGGCCAACAATCTTATCCAGTAAAAGGCAGGATCACACAATGCAGTTATGAGGGAAAATGCCAAAAAGGTTTGGAAAAGCCAAGGATTCAAGTTGAATGATGGCTCAGGAATCATTGGGCACATATTGTTGGTAAGTTTTAAGAGCCTCCTCACAGTATATCTTTTGAGAATACCACAGCATTCGTCACATTGCCCCATGTTATAGTAGCTGGGCCCATGTATCAGCCTTGCATTTCCACCCACTGGAGAAGATTCTGTTGGCCCTTTCAATTTCATAGCTTCTTCTCATATGAACCTGCCCATTTAATTAGGGTGGGGGAGCAGAGAAGCAAGCTCATCAAAAATTAGCCAACCAGTTTGTGCAGGTTTTTTTTTTAAGCTGGACCCGCTCTTACTCTGCTTCAGCTTAACTTTCTATGATGCTGGAGACTCATTCTCTCCTCCATCTGTCCACCCTTTAAAGCTCATATCAAATGGCACAATGTTCTGCCTAGGCATGAAGTTATCTAACAGAGAGACAAACTGTGCCATCCTAAACAGAGTTACACCCTTCTAAGCCCATTGCCTTCAGTAGATTTAGAAGGGTATAGCTCTGTTTAGGATTGTACCATATGAGAGCCTCACTACAGACACCTGACATAATATCTCAAATCATGATGTTCTCGTGCTTGGGTCGTTTCACAAATTCATGCTACAAGAAGAAAGGCTCCAAATGCACAGTTGTAGCATTTGATGGCTTTCACAAATCCATTGCCACATGAATAGGAATAGCAGCTTTCATGCAAACTGTGCTTCGCAACGGTTTACAGAACTAAAAAGCTTTGGGAGATCACAGTAGGATTCCAAATGTTTTGGCTAAAAAAGGAAACCTTCTGTTTTCCTTGCATCTGAGGCCAAAGCAATTTTTATTCTTGGCTTCTTTAATTAACATCAAGCCCAGTTTAGACAGAGTTTCCTCCCAAATAAATATTGCAGTGTTTGTAAATATACAGTTGTTCTCACTTCAGAATAGCTCTAACGCTGATATTCTGTCAGAGAGAACAATTATATCTGAAGTCTTTCTGGGCCATGGGCTGCTGGGAGTCACCCCTTATTTCTCTCTTTATTGGAATATTTATATCTCACCTCTTGATTTTAAATCCCCCAAACAGATAACCAGTTCCTAAAAATCCATAACAAAAGATAAAAACATTATTCATACAGGGAAAAATTCCCAACGATTTACATAAGCATAACATTGCAGTCACGGCTCACTGAGCAGCAGAATGTAACTGGACCATTAGCCAAAAATATAACAAAAATACCTTCAAACGTCTTCTGAAAGTACACTGCATTTGCCGAGCATCTGAGCACCAAAAACGATAACGTCAAGTTTACCTCACAGAAGACAAAATGACACATTCTGGTGCCACTGCCGAGAAGTCTCCACCCCAAGTAATCACCTATAGTACCTCAAACAGTTGAACATCGGACACACACACACCCCGGGAAGATCTTAAAGTTCAGAAAAGTTCATATGGAGAAAAGTGGTCCTTAATATATCCTGCACCAGTCTCTTTAGTGCATTCAAGGTCTAAGCCAGCACTCTGAATTATGTCCAGAAGCTAACTGGAAGCCATTGAAGCTGTTGTAAACTGGGCATTATATGCTCCATGTGGCAGAACCAGTTGTACACATGGACACATGAAGCTGCCTTATACTGAATCAAACCCTTGGTCCATCAAAGTATTGTCTACTGCCAGCGGCTCTCCAGGCAGCGGCTCTCCAGGGTCTCAGGTAGAGGTCTTTCACATCACCTACTTGCCTAGTCCCTTCAACTGGAGATGCCAGGTATTGAACCTGGGACCTTCTGCATGCCAATCAGATGCTCTACCACTGAGCCACGGCCTCCCTCCCCCCCCAAAAAAAACACATTTCAAAGGCTGCCCCACATAGAACGTCCTACAGTAACCTAATCTAGAGGGCATGTTCCTTCCTAGAATGAAGTCATGTGTCATTTGTTCAGTCCTAATAACAGCTATTATGTGGACTGCATTCTATGTTCATTCCTATCCAAGAAGGGGTACAGCTGGGGAACCAGTCAAAGTTGATACTTGTGCCATCTAAACTGGAAAGTTATAGACCTTAGATTAAAATAATTAAAATTAACTAGAATTGCAGAGGGTATGTGTTAAAATATCAACAAATAAAGACTTTTATCAAAACAAACTGGGGCAAATTGAATAAATTCAATTCTAATTAATTTTAATATTTTAATTTTAAATGGGAGGACCAAAACATTTTAGATGGGAGCACCAAAACATGCCTTTCAGCTGACATTATATATTGCAGTGAGTAGACAATTGAAGCAGTTGCTCACCATCTGTTTCTTTGTTTTATTTCTAAGAATAAACTAAATTAAGTTCCTTTATCAGTTATTGCAAAACTGGTAGAACCAGCATGAAATAGAATTTCTTTTGGCTGGTGAAAACTAGGAGACGGCTCAATTGTAGCTGATTTTGATTAGTGGCTACAATCAATACCAAATACATACATATATATTTGATTCATGTATAGTGAATACAAATGAAACTGCTTTCTATCGAGTCAGGTCGTTGGACTCCCAAAGTTAGTATTGTCTGTGTTGACTGGCAGAGTCAACTTTCCAGAGTCTCAGACAGAGGTTTTTCATACCACACACTACCTGATACTTTTAACTGGGGAGGGGCTGTGGCTAGGGTTGCCAGGTCCCTCTTCGCCACTGGTGGGAGGTTTTTGGGGTGGAGCCTGAGGAGGGCGGGGTTTGGGGAGGGTAGGACTTCAATGCCATAGAGTCCAATTGCCAAAGCAGCAGACAGACAGACAAGTTTTTATTGTGGCATTGCCATTCTAAAAAACTTAATAAAACTATTTACATTTCACAATTATAAATTAATTTAAAAAACAAGTACAAAATGCAAAATACAGAACAAATCCATCAATTTGAGTTTTACTTTTCTCCCTAAATTAAAATTGAACTCATCTTTGAGGAAACCTTTAAAGGGCGGACTTTAAGAACTATTGCACAAAACCCAGTTGTGGCTAATGTAACCTGTTCTTTTTCCCCCTCCAAAAGTGTCTTCAATATTGCTGATTCTGTGAGCTCCCTGGGGCCCTTTAACAAGGGGAGGATGTGCTTGGTACACGCTTCTTCATACCAAGGACATCTTAATAACACATGAACCACTGTTTCCATTTCTCCAGCAAAGCAGCCATTTTCTCCAGGTGAACTGATCTCTATCGGCTGGAGATCAGTTGTAATAGGAGGAGATGTCCAGCTAGTACCTAGAGGTTGGCAACCCTAGCTGTGGCTCAGTGGTAGAGGATCTGCTTGGCATGCAGAAGGTCCCCTGTTCAATCAGGTTCAGGGGCATCTCCAGTTAAAGGAACCAGGCAATTAGGTGATGTCAAAGATCTCTGCCTGAGACCCTGTAGAGCTGCTGTAAACAATACTGACTTTGATGGACCAAGGGGCTGATTCAGTATAAGGCAGCTTCGTGTGTTCAAAGTTCCTAACCAGGTGCTTTCACAATTTGAAGAGGCAAAAGCTTGTTTGAACTGAAGATGCCAGGGTTTGAATGCCCACATTGGCCACAAGAACTCTCACTCTATGTTTTTCTACCTATATAAGTAACAATTCTGTGGCAACATCTGTACCTTTTTTCCTTTTCTTTATATCTGTAAGTCATGGGGATATTAAATTTGCTTTCCTTGCTACCTAATGAGGAAAAATTAATCTTAATTTTTTAAAAATTATAGCCATCTAATAAATGAGATAGCATGGCTAAGTAATGGCCAGATATTTTTCCTTCCTATGGGAAAGAATTACGACAATTACACAGCTGAAAGTATTTAAAAAGTAAAGCTAAACATAAAGTAGGGCAAAATATTATCATATGCATGTTGGTTGGGAAATTATGCATCTCAATCAAGCTGAAGCTAATGAAGGTGGATGTTTATAGTTTGGTGAACACTGACCTTGTCACTTCTTATGTTACTCCAATTAGTATACTAAAATGTGGCATCATGGCGAAGAGTTGTCTAGTTAGAATATATCATACTCTGTGTTTGATTTACCTGTCCCTCCCTTCCTCCTCCTGTAAGAAATGACTAATTCATATTTAGTCAAGCAACCAGACCGATGGAAAGCAAGTTCTTATGGTTATTTGTGTTGACATTTCTACGCAATGATTGCATTCTTTAATGATACCATTACAAACTGAATTCTTATTTTAGGGAAAATTGTTCTCTCGCCTTGAAACCCCATAAGGGGTTCCATAAATCAGCTATGACTTGAAGCACTTTCCGCCACCACAATATTATGGAGCCCTGACCTGGATGGCCCAGGCTAGCGTAATTTCGTCAGTACTCTGAAGCTAAGCAGGGTCAGCCCTGGTTAATACTTGGATGAGAGACCGCCAAGGAAGTCCAGGGTTGCTATGCAATGTCAAACCACTTCTGTTTGTCTGTGGTTTAGAAAATCCTATGGAGACATCACACGTTGGCTGCAATTTGACAGAACTTTACATACATGCAATATTATGGTGTGACTGAAATGGCCCATTCGATGTTCGAATAGCACCAAAGAATCTTTCCAAGAGCACAGTGCTTAAATTGTACTCTGAAGGATATAGGGAATCGAGTGAACCAAGGTGCCATCAACATAATTCTAAAGAGAAAAAAAATCAGAAAGCAGTGAGACAGTAGTTAGTCTGTCGCTAATGTAGCATTAAATTTTCACATTAAAATGTATTATGTTGTCATTAGAGTACTCACATCCTTTGATGTAGCAAACAACTTTTCCTGTATATGTTTGTTGGCATCTTGACTGTTAAGGAAGTGATTATAAGTTACCAAGGAAACTGAAGCACTAGCTGCCAAGAAGAGCGATACAATTCATCTTGGCAGTTAGTGAGATGCTGCTGTTTTGATACCCGTCAAATTATAGCACCTCTTTGTGTTTGTTAAAGTGAGAGGAAACTTTGTGCCACTGCAGAAAGAACTACAAGTGCAATCCAAAGCAGAGGTATACCCTTCCAAGTTCACTGAAGTCAATGGGCTTAGAAGGGTGATACACTGTTTAGGATTGCATGATCAATGCCAAACCATGGCATTATCAATGCTGTCATTGCTCTAAGTTCTACATTTCTTCTTATCTCTGAAAAGATGAACATGTACAACCTGGGTACAATCCAGGGGTTAGCTGCACCACAGCAGGGGATGGCACAGCCACGGTGCAGCTGAGTCGCCTCCTGAGAGGGACACTCCCCCAATCCCTATGGAACTGCTGTATGCAGCTCCATGGGGCTGCGCCCACATTTTTGCTGGTGTAAGTTTGAGCAAGCAAATGTGGGTGTTCCTGGGACAAGAGGGCTCAGGCAGCTGATTAATGCCAGCCTCACCCCGAGCATTACCCCTTTGGTGGTGGCGCAAGCCCTTGCACCTGGCGGCTGTGCTGATGCCCATGCGTAATGCTGGTGCACCACTCCCCAGCACCGGTGTAGGTTCCCCAGCACCATCGTAAGCGCAAGTGGCATTTACACCAGCACCGGGGACATGCCCTTCTCCCCACTTTCAGCTCCTTCTCGTGGGTAGTGCTGAAAGTTTTTTTTTAAATGACATGCAGGATGTTCAAGATCCTGAGGCCAAAACTGCACCTCCATGGAATGCTTGCTAATTCAAATCTTGACATAACGTTGTAATGGAGTGTTCTGCTGTCCTGTTTTGTGCTAGTGATCGACAATCAAAATGTAGCAATGGGCAGTTCTGTCAGAAGCTGGGAGAACAAACAGCCTGAGTATCATGCAAAACACTGTTTGGAACTGTAGTGACCCGACAAAGAGACAAAGCAGTTCTTCATCTGGGAATAGGGTGCTACAGGCTGCAGTTCCTTGCTGCGGTTTTTTCAGTGGCTACCAGTCCAAGTATGATTTCCAGTTGATGCATGGCAGCTTGGCCAATGTGGCCCCTGAACCTAAGGATGCCTAGAATTTGCTGGGACTGAGGAAACTGAGGGAGCATCCGATGTTCCCTTTTATGGCTCCATTTCACCAATTACATTAATGACACAGGAACATCAATTCATGCTACTGCACAAATGCAATATTTGGGGCTATTTTGCAATGGTGAGGCCACTGGTGATCTCCAGATTAAGTACTTTGCTCGAAGGATTTAAGGTAAGGATTTAGCTCAGGAAAACTGGTACAAAGCTGAACTATTCATCCAATACTCATTATATTTTATTGCGGTCAATTGACCAGTTCCATATAAAATTTAGAGATCTACAGTCACTCTTCCAACATCCAAAGAATACAAACCTGAAACTCTTCATCCAAACACACATCTTGCAACAACATTATGAAATGATGGAATAGGCGATCAGCCTTCATTGGAGCTATACAAAGATGTACTTTCACAACTGATGTAATTGGCTTAATGTTTAAAATAATAATATATACAAAAAAGAACTATTTTCTAACTAAACGTCCTAATGAGATTTCAGTGTGGTCTGCAGCATCTTGTAAAGAACAGTAACTCCCACTGAAATAATCATAGTCGGTGAATTCAAAAATCAATTACGGAAAGACAAAATGGAATTGCAAAAGAATTAATCAAAGACAATAGTTACAGAATGATTTTATACCCATCAATCAAACTTCAAGCAAAGGAAGATAACAACATTTAACTTTATATTCAAATTAAAGAACTAAATTATATAGTAACTGGGAGGCCTATTTCAGGATTGCATAAGTAGAATCTAGACCATAATTTCTCCCTTTGGAATAAAGACGGAAATTTCAAAGGATTCCTTCAGGGTGAATGTGTTTTACATAAATGCATTATGCAAAAGTGTGAGCTGCAGGGGAAAAACATTCTGGCAATAGACGAAGCCAAAATTATGATATTTTAGGATATAACTTAAAATGTTTGTCGAAACTTATCATAGTTTGTTTATAGTTTTTGGACTTAAATCAACAACAAATTGTTTTCATGGCAGTCACGACATGGAAAGGCTGTAGGCCATGGAAAGCCTGAACAAACAGTTCTGCTGTCACAGAACTGACAGCGGCAGGGCAAACAAGTCCTTCTTAATCTGGAAAGCTCTTTGCCTTTGGAAGATTTATTTTGCCTTGGTTGAGAACAGCAAAGAACTCTGTCAAGGACCCACAAGGAACATATTGAAGTCTACTTCATATATTGCACAACATACATGGATCTATTTGGAGATCTATTGTGGAAACTAGAGAGATGTAAGCATTTGACGGATCTTCTTAACTTTAGCTCGCAAAGCTGGGAAAAACAATAACCCCCAATCACAACACTAGTTTGGGAACTTGCTGCCGGTTGTATGGAGGTGCTGGCTTTCCTTCCTCACTGATGTTTCTTCTGGTAGTCTTCTGATTTTCCAAGTCTTGGATTCCCCCCACCCAAGGATGAGGTTGTATTGAGTATTAGCTTTATAGTGGTCTAATAGCCAGGCAAAACAGCTTACTCTCACCATCTTCTCTTTCAACCTTTTACAATCCAAGGTGCATAGGCTGAAATGGTTTTGTTAGTCTTTGACTGAACCAGAATGAAAGAAGAAGAGTTGATTTTTATACCCTGATTTTCTCTACCAAAAGGAGTCTCAAACTGGCTTACAATCACCTTCCCTTCCTCTCCCCACAACAGACAGAGATGTTGCAGTCAGATCGCCCTCACATCATTGTGATGCAGTGACATACTTCCATTTTCTTTGGCCAGAAATGATGTCAAGGCATTGCGATATCGTTTCCACCCATCCCCTCTGCAGGACTGTCAAGGCCTGGCAACCCTGCCCCTTCAGACATTAGAAGAACTTGCTGTGTCAAACCAGTGGTCAATCTAGTGCACCAACCTGTTTCACACAATGACCATTCAGTTGCCCTGGTGGGCCAACAAACAGCATGAGAGGCCAAGGCTGTCTCCTGATGTTGTCTCCTAGCACTGACTACAGACTTAACTTTTGTAATCATAATTTGTTAGCTGGAGAAAATACTCCACAGTCCAATGAATTGGACTGTGGCCAGCTGTGCCCCTCTCTTTCCCCAAGCTATTCTGCTTTCACCTAATGGAATTGTTAGTGTTGGCTTACTTCCATCCTCTCCAAGCTAGGCTTCCAGCTTTAGTTTGGGAAGCAATACAGACAGCTCTTGGAATTCATTCGCTCTACATGTAGACCACTCCACAAGAGGATCACTCAAGCAGCCACATTATGTTAATGAAGGAGAAAAAGCTTTAAGAGGTGACAAAAAGGAATCATTGCAGAAATTCTCAGTGTTCAATGAAAGGGCAAAATAGTTTACCAAAGAGGTTCAACTATCTTGGGCTAATTTCTTAATATCTGTTAAACAGGTCTGAGATAAATTTTCAGAAATTGGAAGAACAGGGACTTTAGAGGGTATAAAATACCCACAGAGGGAAAAAAACGATGCCTTTTTGAATTTACAACCATTACTGTGTCTTTTACTCCTTTAATACCATTAAAAATTACTTATGTCCACATCATCATGGGTTTCACTTGATTCACTAAGAGTTGCTGGAATGCTTAGTAGGTAGGGTTGCTTCTCTAGAGGCCTAGATATTATTTTGTGTGAGCATACTTTTTTTTTGTAGCTCTTATGCTCAACATTAATATCAGCAGCAATTTTTTTTTACTGATTCATTCCTTTGGAATTACCAGCTGTCTGAATAGAAAAAATGTATCCCTAACATGTTAAATGATATCTCTGTGGAAGTTTTAAACACATGCTTAACACCAGAAGTTGTGTGTATGTGAATGAATTCAGTTGTTTTCTACTATTTGCCTTATGGAGATGGGGGAATTTTAAAAGAGAAATTATTAATTTTGTGTGTATGTCGGTGTGTGTGTGTGTGTGTGTGTGTGTGTGTGTGTGTGTGTGCTATCAAGTCACATCTGATGTATGGTGACCCCACAGGGTTTTCAAGGCAAGAGATTTACAGAGGTGGTTTGCCATTGCCTGCCTCTGCGTCACAACCCTGGTATTCCTTGGAGGTCTCCCATCCAATTACTAACCAGGGCTGACCCTGCTTAGTTTCTGAGATCTAACAAGATCAGCCTAGCCTGGAGCTATCCAGGTCAGGTCATTAAAGGTAATAGGAAATGAAAATCTGACTGAGGACTTGGATCAAAACAGAAATTTGTGAGCTTGGGCTACGTTCTGCCATGGTAATGTGATGGAATTTGTTGGAAGGTCATTCTTCAAAATTTGTAGAATATTTGAAAATTGTAAGAAGCCTAAAACTATGAAGCTGTCTCCTATGGATAAGTTTGCTTAGCGTCCAGCATGTTTCCCATTCCTGTCATGTATGGCCAATTGCTCTGCTTAAGAACTTTACTTTTGAAAATGTTGTTATATGCCATGAATTCTTTTGTGTCCCAGTCAACAAAAAAATTCTCCTTCTGTAGATGAAGAGTCTGTGGTGTCCTAAAACTAAGTTTACTAAGGTACACTTCCATCATTGCTTCATTTACACCCCATTCCTGAGAATTAGGCTGAAAGTTCTTTGGAGGTGGTGTGACCTCTCTGCCAGCGTAAGTGCGTGTAATCACGTGATTACACGCACTTACAATGGCGGCGAGGCCAGTCCCGCTGGTGGGCGAGCGCTGCGGGACCGTGCCTTGCCCCTATGCCAGCGCGGCCTCTCTGTGGCACCAGCAATGGCATAGAAAGGCCGCACCGGCACAGGGGGGCATTCCGGGGGCGGGCTGGGGGAGGAGCCACCAGTTAGGCGGCCTCCTATCCTGGTCCGGCCGGTTACGCCAGTGGCGGGAACGGCGTTGCTGCGCTTGTTATTTAGCAGGCGCAGCCTTGCTGTTTTCAATGGGGCTTTTGGCCCCGTTGAAAACAAAAAAGCCGCGAAACGGCTTTTTTTGTTTCCGCGCCATGCACGAATCAGCTTAGGAAGAGGCACTGCTGCGCCTCTTCCCTGCCGACTCCACACGCCGACTTTTCAGGAATGGGCTGTTAGATATAAAGGAGTCAGCTTTTCTGGTAAATGAAGGTTCTTTGAAAGAAAAATAAGAAAAGCCCAACTTAGCCCCATGTGTGAAGCATCATTTGTTTCAGGACTGACCGTATGTCTCAGACCTGTGGCTCTTTAAGCTTTTTATAAAGTGATATTCACAAAGAATGATTCACACCATTTGAAAGGTACAGTTTGATCACATTCCATTACTGAGAATGCAGTATAAAGCCACAACAGTCTTGTAGGAACTCTTTTTATCCTCAGCTTCCTTACTCGGGTTTACAGACTGTTGCACTATATGAAATTGAAACCATTTTTGTACTTGGATTTTCAGTTTTAAAGCCCTCTTCATATAGCTCACATCCCCAAAATAAAGCTGAGTTTTTCAAAGGGATGAAAAGAACCAACGAAGGGCATTATTAGTTTTTTCATCTGTGGTGAAAAGATTCAAGAAGTGATTGTGAAAAACACTTTAGTACTCACAGAGTCACATTACTCTTCTTCCTATCAATAGCAAAACTGTGAAGTGTCAACCTGAGACTTGAGAGAATTTTACATTATGCATTTTTTTTTGTTAAATTTAAGAAGAAATTTCACAACCACCCTATAGTGTCTTTAACTCTGGAGGAAATCAGAGATATTTTAATTAATGATAATGAGTTAGAAAGTTGAGATTCCACTCCCCTTTATCTAGAGTCTTGTGCCAATTAATTTTCTTATCAGATCATGAAAAGATTCAAGAGGTCATATGAAAACTGTCCTGTCAGAGATAATATATGCGTTGGGAATTACATGCACTAATTAAAAATATATAGTGTATGTGTCCAGCATTGCAATGCTTACTGGGCTAGGGTTGTGCATTCAGAAATATCCAGTCCAAATATCTATCCAAAAAATGGTTCTTGCAACATTGTATTCTTTGCGTGAGTTGCTTTGTGTAGGGTTTGCTTTTTGCAGTGGATGCTCACTTTCAAGAGTGCCTTTGATTCTCCAGGTTGTATATAGGCCTGGATTTTACATTGGTTAGGCTTGCAATAGCATTCTTCTTCGGTTTGGCTTGGACCATTCTCTTGTTTGACATGGGGCTAGGTTTTCGGGTTGTATATTTGTTGTGTTAGGCTTGCCACATTGTCCCACAGTTCTGACGGGATTCCCTGGATCTAAATTGGTTCTTTGGGTTTGTTGGTTTCGTCTGTTTAGAGAGGTTTTTGGCCAGGGGTTTGGCATGCTCTTGTGACTCTAGCTTTTCTTTGTCCTGGAGAAAGCATTGAATTTCTCCCACCCCCATAGCAAGCAATGGGGGCACCTTATTCAGGGGCACATAGAATTGGACCTCTTAGTTCAATTCACTTGAAATTTGGTAGTTATTTAAAGAACAGGCAGCAGCGCCTTTACTGCAATTTTGGTGCAATTTAATCAAACAACAGCCCCTCCAGCCCTCTGGAAAGATTCCCCATAAGGAGTCAAATAATATTGAAATCCTGGGGTGGGGTGGGGAAAACCCTAGATCTGAATACCAAACCAGTATTTGGAACCTGGAAAACCTGGAATATTTTTCAGCTTCCTGGTATCCAGATCTGAAAAAATATCATTTTCCCCCAACCTGCACATCGCTACATTGGACTTACTTTCTCAGAGGCCAGCCTTTACAAGGCAAGCGGCTGCTCTGACAGTGTCATCTTGGGAGATGGCCCCATCGTAATGGCAGGAAAGTGGCTGAGGCCAGTGTCAGTGACTCAAGAGCAGGATGGCGCCCCTCTGGTGCAGACTCTTTCAGCAGGGCCAGGGTACCAGACAACGAAGTCATCAGTAGCTGTCATGTCTCGTGGCAAGGGTCAATAGGGCAGCCAGCTGGGTGCTGTGGTACGCAGAGGGGCCCACCTCACAAGGGTGGGATCACCAGCCCCTAAGCAGGTTGGCAACCCTGATTCTAAACCCTGTTTCGCTCATCATGGGGAGGGAGAGTTTGCATGGAGGCACTTCCTCTGCACAGTTGACCCTGCAGATGACCAGGCAACTGCATGGTGGCAGGGTGTGGGGCCAGCACACTCGATCCAGCTTTCCCTCCTCACCTGTTCCGTGAACATGTTGGGCTGTCATGTGAACAGATTTACTCGCTGTGTTGGTTGCAATCTATTTCTGAGAGACTTCAGCATTCATTCTCAAGTTTCACTGTCTTGGGCAGCTTAGCCTTCACGTCTGCCATGAACGATGCTTTGTAGACTGAAAATATGGAGGAAAGTTGGGCCCACCCAATCTCCCATTCTTCCTCGAAGAGAGCCTACCCTTAAATGTCATCTACTGCAGTGATTATTGTAGGTATTATCTTGCTTTTACTGCATTGTCTTGTAATTCCTCTTTCTGAACTGTTTGTAATAAACCTTTGCCTTAGGCAGTCTGTTGTCTGCATTCTTTTCGCATTTGAATCCTTCCTAAGTCTCAATGAAAAAGGGGGCCTATAAATTAAGAAAACAAATAAATAACTTGGATGTTTTTTACAGGATGTACAGAAACTCTTGCTTCCTGAACTCCAGGAATGGAAAGGGCTGTGAAAAAGTGTTGCTTTTCTCTTTTTGTTTTGTTTTGTTTGGACCAGTTATAATCCTAATTTATGGTTCTGTGTAGATAGGTACTGTTCAGTTTCTATTTTAGTCATTTTGATTTGCACATATTTCTTAGCTATGATTGCCTGGCATCATATCAATCTTGAAATCTATGGCTTCTGGAATATATTCCTATTTTAAGTTCATTTTAATGCTTCTCTTTTACATTTTTAATATACAGTGCTACTGACACCCTTGGAGATATACCAGGCTGAGTTGTTTTCCTTATCCATCTCAGTATAAGACAGTGGTCATTTTTTAATTATATTGGTCATCTTTAAGAGATAGCCACCTAGCCTCATCTATAGAACAGTGTCTAATACGGAATTTTTCATTTCTAGTCATTGCTTTCTGCTTCTGTTTGTGAAGAAGTGAGGAAGATCTCTTTAGTGGGAAGCACCTTGCTGTATTTCAAAAGTTTTGGTGTGTCTAATTCTATTTTTTGATGTTTAATTTCTTCTGAATTTTTTTTTTTGCTCCTCAAGAAAAAAGACCATACAACTTAATTGGTTATAGGTTATCCTCTAGCTATGATCCACCTATCTGAATTCAAACGGATGGATTGAAATACAAATTGATTTAGAAGAAATATTCATTTTTAGCTAAAATTTTACAGAACAATTTCCATCTATTTCCTTCCATATCTTAATATTTTTTTTAGTCCTTTAAATCAGTGTTTTATAATATAGGTATGAGAGCTCTTCCAAATTGGGACTGATATCAGTTCCTTAATGTTTTCATGTCAAGAGTTTCCAAGGAAAGGGAAATTTTTGTCTCAGTTAAATCAATGGATAGAAGGAGTCTGAAATATTGTTCTTCCTTCACTATGAATGTCTAATAAACTGTCAATAACAATAAAATGATTGATGTTAAGGAAGTGACTGGGTAAATGGCTTTATATGCTTCTCTTGATTCAGTTCAGACGTTTCAAATTGCTTCTATGAAATCTGTCTCTGAGGATGTATTTATGCAGAGAACATAGCATGTGATCCAGGTTGCCCAGAGATAAAACTCCAGCTAGGGATAAGGAGAACTTCACTGGGCCCATGGTTGCTAACTGAACGTGCCATTTTCAATTGTCACTCCTAAGTGTGAGCCAAGCTCTGGGTCTCTTTGCTTTGGCACTGTACAACTCAAACAGCTCCCAAACAAGTTTGCAGTTGCCTGATGGTTGCTAATTTTGTTTCTTTAATCCCTCAAATCAGATAAAAGTTGGCTTCAGACCCTGCCAATCTTGCTGCATTAGGGTTGTCAACCTCCAGGTACTGGCTGGCGATCGCCTGCTATTACAACTGATCTCCAGCCGATAGAGATCAGTTCACCTGGAGAAAACAGGTGGCTTTGGCAATTGGACTCTATGGCATTGAAGTCCCTCCCCTCCCCAAACCCCGCCCTTCTCAGGCTTCACCCCAAAAAACCTCCCGCTGGTGGTGAAGAGGGACCTGCAACCCTATGCTGCATCCATGCAAGGCTGGGACTCAGTGAGAACATTTCTGTCCATGCCTAAGAGGCAGGCATGAGCAGCTGATCAGCCTATTGGTAAATTGGCCCCCTGACTACAACTGGTGATCAGACCCAGTGGAATCTTGAGCATCATTAGATGCAGAATTCCTAAAGGGGAGATGTAGAGATGGGCACAGCCAGGAAAGGTTATTGGAGAAGAGTTTCCACTTACCGCCCTAAGCACAGAATACAGCTGAAGATCTCTCAGAACCTGTGGACAGGGTAGAACATGGCTGCCTTTTAAATAATTCTTCTGGATTATGTTATCTTCAGCGCCTAGCCAATATTTCTCCTCAGGATGACTTAAAGCCCCACACAGCATTTAGTCTTGTTGGTGACAATGGAGAATGTATTATGTAATACAACAAGCAGTTAGAAAATCGAACAGCAGAGGCAGCGATATAATGGGAAACAAGGGCAGGAAGACAGGGTTGAGTAAGACTGCAGAGAACTTTAATGGTAAGGGCAAGGAATTTATACAATGGAAAGGACACTAAAGAAGAAGGATTTGCTAATTTGGATTAATGTTATCAGCTACAAGTATCTGGTAAAAAACCAGAACTCAAAATACTTTTGCTAGTCTGGAGGAAAATCCTGCAAGGAGTCACAAAGTCTGTTTATAAGATATCAAAAAGGCTGAGGTAATCTGAGCACTCTTTGAATCCTAATGTGGCTAAAATCAAGACACCCAGCATGGAGATGGTAATCTAGTTTCTGAGCTGAATAGCATTCTCAGAATCTTGCAATGACCATTTTTTTCTTATTTATGTTCTTGACCCATCTTTCAAGATTTTAGAAGAAAAATAAAATGCATATGACACTTGCAGAGACAGTGACTATAGACCCCATTAAGGCTTTTTAAAAATAATGTACAAAGGAAAGTTACATATCATGTCTGTACAAGCCATTACACACTCCACATGTGCTAGAGCACGGGGGGGGGGGGGAGAAAGTGTTTTGAAACTACAGCGTAATTTAGACTCGTGTATGTGATCATGTTTCAAACTCAGCATGAATGCTGACAAGCTGAACACCTCCTATTTGGTTCAGAGCATTGAAATGCAGTTTGTAATGTTGCCTCATCTCCAGAGAAGGCTGAGAAAAACAGCTCACTGTATTTTTTTTGAAGTGAGGGGGATATAATGGATACAACAGGAAACCCACATTGAAACTAATGGAGTGAGGCTGTCCACACCATTACTTTTCCATACATTCTTTCTCTTCCCACCTCCCTTAGAAGCCAAAGTCAATGTATTACTTATTCTATCTCTCTCTCCCCCACACACTTTTTTTTGAGGAAAGAAAGAAAGAAAGAAAGAAAAGAAAGAAAAGAAAGAAAAGAAAGAAAGAAAGAAAGAAAGAAAGAAAGAAAGAAAGAAAGAAAGAAAGAAAGAAAGAAAGAAAGAAAGAAAGAAATCTAAGGGAGTAAACCCCAATTCTCTCTATGTTTGTCTAGATGAATTGTCTCTGCATTCATCTAGATTTAAGAGACTGGAACAATGTTAATCACAGGAGTGGAATCAGCTACCAGGATAAAACATATTTTGACAAAATAACTCATCCGCAGTGTACGTGAAAGAACGGACAAGGGTACAGCATTGCCATAGCTTCTCTGAAAAGCTATGCAATCCTGTACAGGACTCCTTCGGATGGTATAAAAGAGTTTTAGCCCAAGGACTTTGCATTAATTCAGCTTTCTGTTTAGATCACAAAATATTTTTGCATAGCAATCTGAATTGTAGTTCAATCCTGTAACTTCTGAGCCTGGACTAACACGATAAAACCACCAACTGATTAAAGCCATTGACTGAGAGATGAGAGAATCAAAACAGACAAAAGGAAGTATTTCTTCACACAACTCATAGTTAAATTGTGGAACTCCCTGCCCCAGGATGTGGTGATGGCTGCCAACTTGGAAGGCTTTAAGAGAGGAGTGGACATGTTCATGGAGGATAGGGCTATCCATGGCTACTAGTCAAAATGGATACTAGTTGTGATGCATACCTATTCCTTCCAGTATCAGAGGAGCAGGCCTATTATATTGGGTGCTGTGGAACACAGGCAGAATAATGCTGCTGCTGTCATCTTGCTTGTGAGCTTCCTAGAGGCACTTGGTTGGGCACTGTGTGAACAGACTGCATGACTTGATGGGTGTTGGACTGATCCAGCATGGCTTTTCTTATGTTCTTATGTTCTCTTGACTGTGCAGAGACCCAGCAGCATAAGGTAGCTGATTTTCAGTGATGTTTAAACTGCACTGTGACTGTAGGGCATAGGCAAGTCCAGCAAGCCAGTCAATTGGGCATTCTCGGGGTGTTCACGGGGCTGGCTGGGGGGAGGAGCCACCAGTCAGAGGCTTCCTGTCCCCATTCGCCCCTTTATGCCGGCGCCGGGAACAGCATTGCTGCGCCTGCTTTTTAGCAGGCGCAGCCTTGCTGTTTTCAATGGGGCGAAAGGCAACAAAAAGCCACGAAACGGCTTTTTTTGTTGTTTAAAATGCTGTTACGGTGAACAGCATTAGGAGACGGCTCGCGTGCGCCTTCTCCCCGCCGTTCCCATACGCCAATTCTCAGGAATGGGCAGAAAGGCATATAATGCATCCTAAAGGTATTGCTCAACCAATAAAAGTAGCTATGTCATCAACATCTGCACTGAGCTAAATAGTCCTCTCTTGGAGGAGATCGTTCCTAAAAATAATCTAGATTTGCTGGTCACTTTCAGATGAAGAGTACAAAGCCCTATATGGTTTGGGACCAGGGGATCTGAAGGACCTTCTTCTTCAATACGTTTTTGCCCAGGAATGAAGATTGCAGGGAGAGGCTCTAGTCCTGACTGCCCTATCAATCAAAGAAGCTTGTTTAGTGGGTACAGTACACAAGAGGGGGCCTTTTCAGTGACAGCCCCATAGGGCGAAAACGCATGGTCACTTAGCCCAGTTCCAGCCCCGTTCCAGCCCAGTTCCCTCCCAGTTTCACCCAGGATCAAATCTTCGCAAACGGACAATACCTTATTTACTCTTCTTTCAGCCCTGTATCGAAGCGAAATGAACCCGCCTTTTCCCATTCCTCTTCTGGGGGAAACAGAAACGGGGAAACACAGATGATTGGCATCTCTCACAGCCAATCGCGAAGCAGTGTTTGAAGCGGCAGGGATTCAACTGTTTCCTGCCTGCTGCTACTTCGGAGCATTTTCTGAGAAAAAGAAAGTCTTTTTTAAAACGAGGCTTGGATTCCCCCCCCCTTCTTTCAGGTAGCTCCATTTTTTGTTTTTTACTTCTTAAAATGCTTTTAAAACTACAAGTGTGCAGGGGGGGGAAGCCTCCATTAGTCAATTCGAAAGGACCAATCACCAGGAGCTGGGGGGGGGGAGGGCTTACTCAGCAGGAACCCACATTTTCTGTTTACATGGATCCATTTGCACACAGTTTAGTCCCTGCTCATTCCAGGTAATGCGGGTTCATTTGATCCTGGGTGGAACCAGGATGGAACTGGGCTGGAACTGGGCTAAGTGACCATGCGTTTTCGCCCATAGTTATGGAACAGCCTCCCCAGGGAGGTGTGCCTGACTTTTCGATATTTAGGAGGCAGTTGAAGATCTTTTTATTTAAGACCACATTTGGTTAAGTTTACTAGTAGTTTGAATTGTGATTTTAGATTTTGATTATGATTTTAATATATTTTATTTTATGTGTTTTATCTATGTTGCAAGCCACCTTGAACTCCATAAGGTAGAAAGGTGGCTACTAAATGTTTTAAAGACAGACAGCATAGTGTAGTGGTTAAGAGCGGTGGTTTGGAGCGGTGGACTCTGATCTGGAGAACCGGGTGTGATTCCCCACACCTCTACATGAGCTGCAGATGCTAATCTGGTGAACTAGATTTGTTTCCCCACTCCCACACATGAAGCCAGCTGGGTGACCTTGGGCTAGTCACACTCTCTCGGCCTCACCTCCCTCACGGGGTGTGAGGGAGGGGAAGGTGATTGTAAGCCAGTTTGATTCTTCCCTAAGTGGTAGAGAAAGTCGGCATATAAAAACCAACTCTTCTTCTACTTCTTCTTCTTCTTCTTCTTCTTCTTCTTCTTCTTCAACAAAGCGCTTCTAATTTAGAAGCAAGATGTCCAGGCAAGCTTTGGGCTGTCTCTTAGTGACAGTATTCCTAGCACCCATTTGTAAAAACAACAACAACAACAACAACAAAAAGTCCTGAAGAAAAAGGCTAGATATAACCCAGGGCTCTTATCCCCTCCCTTCTGATGCTGTTGTCTCTAAGCTTTAGTAATGGGCTATATAGTTCTAACACTATGGCACTATCAATCTCAGGTGTTATAAAAGGGCTGGCAGATTATCCCCCAACGTCTTGCCCCATCCCTCCTGCTGCTGCTGTGGTAGCCCAGTATAGCAGAAGAAAGCCTTTTCCAGCCACCTGGCCAAATGACTGCTCACAGATGTCTCTGGTGTGAGACCAGCATGCAATATTTAAAGGGGAGGGGAAGCAAATATAATGGGATTCATATTCTGCCTTTTAAAAAAGTCAAGCATTGAACTTAAGCTAATTGCATATTAGCAAGATCAACTATAAATCTGGAGTTATGCATTTGGAAATAGTTGTTAAACATGGCCGGAGGGCTGTTTCTTATTACCGAGAGCTGATTAGAAATGCAGAGGGAATGCTGAAAAACATTTAATATAGTACAATTGGGGAAAGGTTACATGGAGAGTAAATAATGAGAATTGACTTGGTTTAAAATTTTATATTGGAAATATATGTAAAGATTGTTTCAGAAGAATGGTTATAGATTTGTTGTTATCTTGAGAAATTGTAATCTTTCAGCTTCTGGTGGAATTTGGTTCTAAGGGAGGGGAAACGAGTAGTAATACAGGCTCATAATTGATACACATTATGTGGAAAGAAGCTTAAAATCCTGGAGTGCTCAGTTCAATGTAATTATTAATGATCAACTTAGCTACTGGAGATGTAGACGATTGGATATGCTTAACAGGCTATGCTAAAAATTCAAAATGGCTTGGAATAAGCATATAGCAGTAATGCAGTTAAAGTATTTCATTCAGGAATGGAAAGCCATTGCACAAATATGAACAAATATGATTAATTTTCCGGAACCATCTAAAAGTATAAAGTAGATAACAACCCATCATTTCTACTAGTTCATAAAGATCTTACTTAAGTGATGAGAAAAGCATAAGACTGAGGGTTAGTAGATAATGTTGGTCTTGACCTGGAAACAACAACTGTATTATCTAGCAAAGATGGAATACCTGGCAGTTCCCCAAGGTGTACTTTGGTTTCAAAATTTATTCAGCTACATGACAAGCTCCAGGCAAGCCATGGGATTTGTTGTGACCTCAGGAAAAGACTGACCAGGATGATGGAGAGCGGAACTTCCTGGGAGACTGGAGTGCCCCCTTTTGCTGGAGAATACAATACAATCTCAATTGACAAAAGGGTGTTCACTCATCTGGCAACAGGTTAATTCATAGCTGGCAGTCTCCTCAGAGGGGCTGTGAAGGGAGGCTCCACAGAAGAACACATGAACACATGGACACATGAATCAGACTAAATCAATTCCTTGGTCCATCAAAGTCAGTATTATCTACTCAGACCGGCAGCGGCTCTCCAGGGTCTTGAGGTCTTTCACATCACCTACTTGCCTAGTTGCTTTGACTGGAGATGCCAGGGATTGAACCTGGGACCTTCTGCATGCCAAGCAGATGCTCTACCACTGAGCCACAGCCCCTCTCATAAGCAGTGGCAAATATCGGCAAACTGCTTCTGCTTCTTACTTGCCTTGAAAACCCCTTGCTGGGGTTGCCGTAAGTCGGTTGCAACTGGAGGGTATGTACTAAATGAAATCAGTGGATTCCTGCATAAGGTTAGATTACCCAAAGCAAATAGGATAGATGTATCTTTAAACTTCTGGACCTAGACTCATCGTCATTTGTTCCTTAATAAGCTGTAATATTTGTCTTCACCCAGTATGGCTGAAGAACAGTAAATGGAAGGATTTAAAACCCATTTGTGGCTAATGAAAATTCTCATCCACATTAGGGATTCTTAGCATGGAACTATGGAATGATAACTTGTCATGAGCAAAAGGCTGTGACCTTGTGGACACTTGTTTCCCAGCTGTAAAGCAATAATTTGCTTTATTAGACTAATCTATCATTTTTAATATTAACTACGTGGGCTTACAGCTCTGTCAGTACCTGTTAAGCATATAGCTTTCATTTAGAGAATGGATGTATGCCACAAACTACATTATGCAGTTTAGCAGGTGGAATTATCCATTACTGTTGGCCATCTCAAATTAAAAAGCACATTGCAACAGTGTGATAGGAACAGTTCAGGTTAGGATAGGAGTGAATTGGCAGGACTGAGTATGAATCTTGCCCAGTATCTCCCCACAGTGTGCTTGGCTTTAGCAATTGCAGCTGATCATTTTAATGTGCACTAATTCATCAACAAAAAGTGAAACAGTCATATCCCATAGTACTATTAATGTGCTAATTAGGACTGTGGCACTTAAATGGATCAAAAACAGACTACTATGCAACTGGAGACTTGGGCCTTTTATGCATGGACTGTTTCCACTGGATCTGCTGCTCTCTAACAGCACAGTATTTGCAGTCGAATTCTCAAAGCCCTATGCAAAGGGACTTTTTCTCCCAAAGAAATTTCAGGAGTACCTAGTGATCAATTATGCATCTCCAGCAAAAACGCAGAGCTTCTGAACCAGTGGGGGAATGGTCACAGATGTCGTTATGTGGCTTGCCACCCTCTTCTTTTGATTTTTTTTTATGCATGCATACTAGCAATAAATTGCGAGGTCACTCCTGAGAAAAAACACTTACATTGGTGCATACATGAGTCCCTCCCCCCTGAAAATGCTGCTTTATAATTGGCTGTAGTACATTTTTTTTGAAAAAGTCACCAGCCCCCCTCTAGCTCTGCAGCAGGATTCTTTCATTTGAACTGAACCTGGTAGCCATTTTACAGCCAAAGCAGAGAACGACACATATAAGGGGAAGGCGGCAAATCAACCCAGCTCTTTTTCATCCGGTCAAGAACTGAAACTGACCAAATAAGAAGTCTTAGTATTCCAGCATTCTCCCGCCAGTGCACTCACAATTTTAAAAAAAAAAAAACCTAAAAAAATACGGCTTTCATGCCTATAAGAGGACACTTAAAAGGGGAGGGTGGCAAATCAGCCCAGCTCTGTTCCATCTGGCCAAGAGGATGGAAACTAACCACCTGTTGTGAAACTGACCAAATCAGCAGCTTCATAATATTCCAACCTTCTCTCCAAGCAAATGGCTTCGAGGGGAGGGGTTGGATAAGGGAGGAGAGAAAAAGTGGGAGGGAGAAGCAAGAATGTGGGCATGGGGAGACAAACCCAAAGTTACAACTATGCACTGGAGTAGCAATCAAACTGGCCTCAACACAGGCATTAACCTAGCAGTAAAACAGCATCCTGACAATGCGGCGAAAATGTGAGGGAAGAGCAAAGTGACTTCCAAAGGTCTGAAAAAACATGCATAATGAAAATTAAGCCCTGAAGAAGTTGGGGTGAATGAGACGGAAACAACCCATGCATAAAAGGCCTTATAGTGTAATCCTAAACAAAGTGACACCCTTCTCAGACCATTGGCTTCAATGGGTTTAGGCAGGTATAACTCTGTTTAGGATTACACTGCTAGTTCTGTAGGCAGCAGTAAGCAACTTTTTACTGTTATTTCTGGTAAGAGAAAAGTCTTCTAAAATGTAATATTGCTCCACCTTTGGGTGGAAAAGAAATATGAGATGTCAATACACTTGGAAGCTGTGCTTTTATCAGAGGTACTTTCCATCATACTCTGCTTTTTAAAAATGTGAATGGTAGGTCAACAGAGATCTGTGAGGCTGGAGCTAGATGAATCTGGCAATTGCTCATCTGCGACAGGAGCCCAATGCAGCTGTGAGACTTCAGTATTTACTCTGAAATGCCAGTAATTCAGCAGCCTATGAGAGGGATAGCTGACCACCTATGCAGCGAATTGGATGGAGGAAACAATATCACTATTTTTATATGTTGCAGCATGGGCCAGCACTGATGACTGAGGTTCAAAGCAGCCAAGACCCAGGCTTATATCTCCCATCTCTTTACAGTTCTATACATTTCTTAGGGGGACATCTGGATTGGGAGATTAGTGATTAATTTTTACCCCTGCATCCTTTTCTCAATTGATCCTCTGCAGGGGTCAATGTGTAACCCTTTGGCCGCATGTTTTCCATACCAGCACATGTGGTACTTCCAGAAGACTGGTTTATATTGGGAACAGGGTGTGGAGAAAGGGTTAATGCCCCACACTTATTGCCCCAGTTCAGATTGTTCTGCCACTCTGCAGATGATATGTATCAGCATTTTAAAAGACAGATCTTCAACACTTTGTTTAGTTTGGCCATGATTTGAGTAGCTGCAATAGGTTCTAATTAGGGAATAATGTATCATAGGCTTGCTTTACCTTGTTAGGGGATGTTGCAGAAGTTTCATTGTTCATAACAGTCTTTTAGGTAGCTGTGCCAAGTCATCTCTGGATCCAGGTTACACCTATAGTTTGCCAAACCTCAGAAAACCTGGGGGAGGGGGAAAGTTAATCTCTGCATCCTGCTCTGCTGCCTGACAGAGCAGATTATGGATTCAGCCCTAAATATACTCCTACTAGATTATTCAGAAGTCTTTTCAGTTTTAGAAAAATTTTACATACTCTGAAAGAATAATAATTCTTGCTATGTGAAACCTTTCCCTTTATTTCTGTTGGAGTTTTCTGCTTTTCTACCCTGTTGACTTGGATAGCACAAATTAACCTTGTGTGTAGGAACTGAGGGGATGAATTAAATATGCATGGGAATGTGCGTCAGAATGCATCACCAAATGTGGAGGCTGTCCATTACATTCCCTAACATTTTCCTATCCTCTTTCTTTATCAGCAACTGTAGAATAAGATTGTCAAAGGCTAGGTTAACACTTCTGATGTCGCTGAGACTTCCTGTAGAGCGTTTGGTCCGAGCGCCATTGTTTCCTGGGGGCTCCCAGGAGACACCAAGAGTCGTTTAGATTTGGAGTGCAAAAAGCACTCCAACTCGGTCCTAAATAGTGGATCGGGAAGCAGGAAATTCCCCTGCAGCCTTCAAGAGCGGTTTGGACTCCCATATTCTCTGAGAGAGCTTTTATTAAGCCTCTCTTAGACTTGGAAGTTGTCCCCGCCGGCACATAGGGGCCACCATTGCCACGGACGACTTTTTGGATTATAGGCTTTGACCTCCTCTATACATTAACATCAAATAATCTATGAAAAGAACAAGAAGCCTCACCTTTGGAAGTCAGAGTGAGTAAAAAGACACTTTTTGCCTTTATCTTGATTGAGAAGACCTGAATGACGATACAAACACCTACGAAAATGGCGACTCCCTGCCCAGCGTAACGAGACTTTTAAAATAAACAAATGCCATTAAATGAACTGACTAAGACCTTATCAACTTGATCAGTGAGTAGACGCAATAAAAGGGACTTTTGAATGACTTTACAACTACCAATTAAATGCTTTGAGGGGAGGGAGGGAGACGAAAACCTTCCCCCCCCCACTTCCGGGTTTCTTTGATTCAATGTCCAGCCACGTCGCCTCTTAAGACCGGAAGATAATAAGAAGGGCTTTGTTACCATCGAAAAGACAGGGCAGATTGGAAGACTTGAAGTGAATCTCCCCGGTGTAACCATCAAATCGTTCCCACCACTTAACCACCGAGAGGAGACGACGCAGGGTCTATGATACTGCAGTTTCCTGTCTACTTTCTTTTCTTTATCTGTGCTGCTTTGAAGCGTAATTGAGGATATCTTGAAAATTACAAAGCCTGCTTCTATATAAGAATACAAGCAGATATGTCAAACAAGAGGATGGAAGAGATGTTACTCAAACAAATGGACATGTTTGCAGTGCAACAAGATTTAGTCTTTGAAAAACAACAAGCGCTCTCACATCAAGTATTTCAACTAGCTGAGGTGATGAATATCCTATTTAAATCAATTAATGGAAAACTGGATACAATTATTGAGGAGATCCACGATATGAAGACCCAAGATACGACAACAATTATGTCAATGGAAAAAAATGACAATGAATTAGAACAATTTATTTTTAAAGAGGTAGCTGCAAGTGACCAGCTGGCAATGAGAGAGAGCAACATGAGAGAACTCAATACCTCTACAATCTACTTGTCTGAGTTACTGCTGACAGGAGGAACATTATTATCCCAAGAAAACACTTCCTGGCAGGCAGCGATAGAGAGAGACATGACAAAGGATTTTACCAAGAAGCTGCTGGAAATTTTAACAAGAAGCCAATGGATACAATCACTGGGATCTTTTTTTACATTTTCAGAGGCCAGAATTGCAGCTACTATATTGAAAAACGGGGGGTGGGGATTGGGAAATAAAGAAGGACTGGCAGATCCCCTCCCAAAACAAGATAATGGCTAAAATGATGCTTATTTTTGGGGTGTAAGGGAGCCACGGTGGATTTACTTTGATGAATTTCTAATGGGAAAATTTGTTTATGTATTGATCTAATCCCTTTATTATAGAATAATAGAATGTTATATAGAGACAATGATGATAATATTATAACTAGGTAGGACTTGAAATTGCTTATAGAAGTAGTATAGATGGCTTAAAGCAAGTCTGTATGAGAGAAAATAAGGATTAGAAATTAATTTGAAATGCAAAAGTGTTAACCAGTAGAATTAGTGACTGAAGAAGATGCAGGGAAGTCACATATAGTAGATAGCATTGAATATTATAGATAACATATTCTCAGTAATAGCAATGAATTTTTTTTGTTACAAGCAGTTACAACTGAATATATTGTTGAGATATGTTTATTTTTGTTGAATTGTAGAAAATAATAAAAATAATAAAAAAAACACTTCTGATGTCGCTGCTTCCCCTATCATCTGGAACAGGCCTGTACAACTTGTGTCCTACCAAGTGAACATAGCCCACTAGTCATAGTTTGTGTTTGAAATCCCAACTGTTTTTTGGCAAGCAGCAGAAACAAAATCTCCATCTAACTCTTTGAGGACCTTAGTACTACTGTTGATGGTAGCAATGTGATTAAGGCATGCTAGGTAGGGTAGGTTTTATAGTACAGGATTGGAAAAGATTACTGTTTTCCATTCATTCACATTATCTAAATGATTTAAAAATATTGAATAATTGTTGATGCCAAAGAGTAATGAAGAGTAATAATAACTCTCTCAGTGTTTATGCTATCTACTAATTTTCATTTCAGCCTTTATGTGTCTTGGTTAGCATCTAGTTACCATGGAATTCCCTCACTCCTGTGCCATCACACAAAAGAAACAGTGGATACTTTTAAATCTGATCTACCTCAGGAACTGTAAACTCTTAAAGCTACAGGTAATACTTCTATTATTTGGGAAAGGTTAACCTCCAAAGTTTGTTTGTTTGTTTTAGATTTCATATTTCCCCTCAAGACTGGGGTTTCCCAGGTTTTTCTGTTCATGGCCCCAATCTTTGGGTTTAAGTGTCCACAGATTTGGCCAAGTTGAGAATTAGATACGTTGATGGTGATACAGAAACTTCACCAAATTATAATTCGAAAAATTCCTTGTAGAAAAAATATAGTAAAAGTTAAAGCAAATTTCCTTAAATTATTACAAAAAAGTACATGAACAGAAATTCTACTACTAGGATTTCCTGTCTTGCCTTACAGTTATCTTGAAAAAAAGGGAATGTTCAGAATGTATACTGAACATTTCTGACCCTGAACCAGAATTTCCAGCCAGCATGAGGTCTGAAAAATTCCCATTTCCAAAGAACCGAAAAACAGCCGAATTTTCCCTGATTCGGCGGTTTTTAGTTCGGATGGAACCGAACTCAGAAAAGGCGGGAAAACGGGAAGCCAAATTCAGTGAATTTGTGGTGTTCGGTGAATAAATTCGGCAAATTCAGGGTTCAGCGCAGCAGCATAACTGTCAGTTAGTAAGCAGCATTCTCCCCCGGCCAATCAGTGGCCAAGCTGCGTCTTCTTCTAGCCAATCAGTTTGAGCGATTGAGTGCATGAGCCCAGCTGCTGCGCGGCCCAGGAAAAGAAAGAGAGAGTATCTGTTTGTGTGTGAGAAAAGCACCCGTGGGGGAGTGCTTTTGCACATTTGCTCCTTTCCGTGGCTGCAGGGAGTGCATTTTTGGGGGTAGAGACCCCAAACTTTCAGCAGAGCTTCAAAGGACCCTTCTTGTGAGACCCCCCAAGTTTTGTAAACATTGGGCCAGGGACCCTGCTTTTCCCTACTGGGATGAATGAGATCAGCCAATACTGTGTGCATCTCAAGAGCGGCAAATCCAAGGCAAAACCTCCCGTGCTTAAATGGAATCGAATTGGATTATCCAGTCCTCCCAGTCCCTCCTGATGGAACAGAAGACATCGACAGTAAGACCCCTTTTGGGGCTTTAATCTATAATTTTTCTCCTGTGTGTGTGTGGGGTGGGGAAGCAGAGTCTGTGTGTGTGTGTGGGGAGGGAGCAGTTTCTGTGGGTGGGGAGGAAGCCAAAGGGGGCTTTAGCCTGTTCTGTCTGGGGGTGTGTGCCTCCTCGAGTCTCTCTCTCCCTGGTTTGAGGGGGGGTGGGTTCAGTTGTGTGTCCTCAGGTTTTCCCTTATTCATAAGATCGGTTAGGTCTATTTTGATGCTTGCTCAAAAATTGTTTTCAAATTGTGACTTAAAGAATGCATTTTCCTGGTCCCAAGTCTGATGCAAAAGGGGAAATTCCACCCTCTCCTGCTCCTGATGCTTAGCTAGCATGCCTCTGTCCCTTTCCATGGTTTGCAAACTCCCAGGCGTCAGGTGTTGCTCTGCATGGTTGCAAACGTGATGGTTTGCATGGTTGTGTTGCTTTTCATGGTTTGCAAACTTCTTTGCAGCTGCCCCGCCCTTGCTCCCCGCAGCTCAGCTGTTTGTCGGGGCTGGGAGCTTTGAGTGGGCAGCAAGCTTTGCTAATTGCAAATGTACATTAAGGAGGGAGGACCCCTTTCGGGGCCCATATCTCAGCCCCCGCTGATCCAATCTTTACAAAACTTGGGGGTTATTGCAAGATGGGTCCTTTGAAACTACGCTGAAAGTTTGGGACCTCTACTCCCAAAAATGCCCCCCCCCCGAAGCCATGGAAAGGTGCGTTGTGATTTTAATGGCTTTATTCTGCCGAATTTCCCCCCGAACTCCGGACCTCATCCTGAATTGCAGGGACCCGAAGCGTGGGAGTTCGGACTTCGGCATTTCCTGAATAAAAACGGACTGAATTTTGCCGAATCCGAATTTTACTGAATTTTTTTTAACAGCCCTAGTGGAGAATGAGAGCTACAAGAACTGTGGTTCAATTCCTCAAACAGGGACAGCTTGGAAAATTATTCCCATGACCCCTAGTACAAAATGTCTTCTTACCAAGCCCCAAACTACACTTCCCTGCACCAGTACTGGATACTGCCAAGGCCTGATTTCCTCATGAGGTAGTGTCACAGGAACGACTCAGTTACATAAAGTAATGCCCTCTGTTCCTTGGCTAATTTTCTGGATTGTACCTGCAGTTGTCACAATACAGGTTCATGGGTGGTTCTCAGCAAAGCTAACACAGCACAGTGGCATCACTGGTTCACTTAACTTGGTGGGGCATGCCACAAGTCCACTGAGCTTTGTGACTCTCTCAGGTCTACACTGGGTCTTAGTCAGCAGCTAATGTTGAGAGGCTTGAGGATACTATCAAAAGAAACAATTGAATTTGCCTTAAAGTAAGCAATTTCTGCTAAATTAGGGGCAGGTACAAATGTGTGAAAAATTTGAAAATTGTTTCTGGAAAAACAACTTTCTGCTGCTGCTAATCTCTACAAACCGCGATGATCATAAGAGGTTTCCAAGCCATTCCAGAGGAAAATTGAAACTGAATACTGGCCAAGTGCCAATTTACCGCCTCGCGTCATAATTATTTACTGATAGTGCAGCAATGGATCCAATCATTGCTTTAAATTAAATTGAGCACTCTGTAAAGCACTGGTTCCCAACCGGGGGTCCGCGGACCCCCAGGGGTCCGCGAGAACTAAATTAAGGTCCGCGAAACAAAGTTATAAACCCATAATAAATTAATATTTTCAATTAAAAGTTCTCTATTATTAAAAATATATTCAAATATTATTCTAAGTTTAATGTTTAACTAACAGTTATGATTAAAGTTTATTTTCAAATTCTCAAAATTTTTATTTTGAACCTTGGGGTCCCTGCACCGAACAAAAAAGTCCTAGTGGTCCCTGGTCAAAAAAAGGTTGGGAACCACTGCTATAAAGCAAAGAAACCCAACACACACACACACACACACATAGTAAAAGAAGAGCTAATAGGCTTCTTTGTTTGAATATATGCTACACACTGTGAATAGTATAACTCACACTTTATAAAGGAATGAGGAAAAGAGGCTGAGTGTGTAGCTGATAGTCAAATTCATTCTCGCTGGAGTACTAAGTGGAAGATATTAGTAGTGCATGTATCCTATGGGACCTCTTCCCTTTGATTAGCCTTGTTGGCCAAGGAAGGTCATTTTTTGTTCTACGGCAAAACAGCTGCAAATGCCTTTAACTATAAATAGAGAACTGCTGAATGCCAAAGAAAACCCCAAGGGGATAAATTGTGTGTTCAGTGTTTCTCTTAAATATCGAAGCAATACTAAATAATATTTTATGATCCCTGTCTAAGAGGTGGGCAGATTGTCTGCATTCATTGTTTACTTCCAACATAAATATCCATACTAAAGATGTCTGCTTGGCATTCCATTCTTTTATAGACAAACTCCTAAAAGTAAATAATGAGCCATATTCAGACTTTTTTCAAAAAGGGTTATTGACTGTGAGATTTGCCTCTCCATGGTTCTCTTCCATAATTTGAAAGTCCTCATTCAGTGCAATGAAGCAGGGTTTTGAAGTGGGTTGCTATTCCCAGTTGACCTGGCACTTTGGGACACTGAAGAGTTCTGCTGCTGGGAAAGAAGTGTGTGAAACGTGATGGTTTTCCATGAGCCTTAGAGCTCTCTGAGACCCTTCTTCAGATATAACTGTTAAAAATAGAAGCCCTTTTGCTGAAATTGCAACACTCTCTCCTATCTAGCTTTTCTCCTTTCAAAATCTAGCCAATCAGTTCAGTGTTGTGGGTGAGGGGCAACATTGTGGTTTATCTAAGGCTTTGAAAAGAGAGAATGGTGTCTGTGGATGAGGCCCTATGGAATGCAAAGCCATACAGTATGGTGATAGCCACTGACTTACAGGGAGTTGGAGAAATGTATGGAGGTTAGGTATATTATTAGCTTTTAGCCATGATACCCAAATGAGACCTCTTGATTCAGAGGCCAAGCTGTTATTTGTAAGTTCTCCTTGTGGGCTTTCCCATGACATCTGACTAGCTACTTATGTAAACAGGCTGCTGGACTCGATGAACATTGGTCTGATTCAGCTCAACTACTGTTATAGTCTAATGTTCATAAAGTAAACATATTTGATGTAGAAATCACCACAAATACAACATGCATGCCTTTCCAAAATTCACTTTTCTGGCCTGTGCTTGAAAGGAGAGGTTCCCTTTAAGAAGAAAACAGCCATTGTGTATAATAGCTGGAAGCAGATTGGCTTCACCCATCCCAAAAGCCAGCCCTGTGCTAATCAGAGTACATGGTGTGTGATTTGTGTTAGCGGGCATAGAAGCAGAAACTGGGTTAAGTTGTGTCCAGACTTGCAATCCTGTCACACTTCATTTTTGTGCCATTGAAAATTGTGATGGTATTTTCTGTACATCTGCCCTTCTCTCCTAAAATGGTGGGCTTGGATTTGTTTAGGTTTGGGTGCTGAATTAATGCTATGGAATCTCCTATCTTTCTCCCTTTTTCCTCTTTTTTTGTAAGAAGAATTTGACAGACAGTTGTATTTCTAAGAACATAGCATTTCTAAGGAGGTGTATTTGCATAACTCATCAGAACCTGAAATGGAAAACCTCTGTTCATTAAGTTATTATTACCATAAATAATCCAACTTGAAAATGGACAGCCCTATTTGGAAATCTTTGAATATGTGTATTATTCTAGTGCAGAGGTCCCCAACCGTTTTGGGTCTGTGGTTACCTTTGGGATTCTGACATAGAGTGGTGGGCATAATCACACCATGGCTGCTGCTGGAGGTGGAGCCAACCACAAAATGTCAGGTAGTGAGGTAATGCATAACTCGAACAGTAACTTTTAAACATTTCAGGCAGAAACTCTGTTTAGTATGGTGTCTTTTAAAATGAGTATATTGTTTAAAGGTGTTTTACTGTTTACATACAGTTTACCTTCAGTGATGCGGTGAAGATATTTGCAACGTGTTGGCAACTGCTACCAAAGCAATGTGGGTTGTTTTATATGCACAGCCAATCAGCTCTCCAATGGCCAATCAGAAGCCCTGTTGGACAAAAGTCCCACCTGGTTCTGCCCACTTCCTAAAAACATTTGGTGGGCACCAGGAAAGGTGTTAGCAGGTGCCATGATGCCCACAGGGACCCCTGTTCTAGTGCTTGGCTGCCTGGCTTAATTATCACAAAGAGATGAAATGGTGGAAAGCAAGTGAGCAAATACCGTATATAATCGTGTATAAGCCGAGTTTTTCAGCCCAAAAAAAGGGCTGAAAAAAGCCAACTCGGCTTATACGCGGGTCAATACGGTAGGGTAGGGGAGGGGGGAGGAGGGAGGAGGAAAACTTACCATTGCCGCCATCCTTCGCTGCCGGCCCGCTCGCCTTCCCGCGGCCTGGGAGTGGCCAGCGGGGCCTGCCTGGGAGCAGGCAGGCCTCGCGGCCGCCCCACCACACCCCCCGCCGCTTCGCCGCCACCGGCCCGCTCGCCTGGGAGCGGCCAGCGGGGCCTGCCTGGGAGCAGGCAGGCCTCGCCCCCGCCCCCGCCCCCCCCTCCCCCCCACCGCCCCCCCCGCCGGCCCGCTCGCCTGGGAGCGGCCAGCGGGGCCTGCCTGCTCCCAGGCAGGCCTCGCCGCCACCCCCGCCCCCCCGCCGTCCCCCCCGGCGCCGGCCCGCTCGCCTGGGAGCGGCCAGCAGGGCCTGCCTGCTCCCAGGCAGGCCTCGCCGCCGCCCCCCCCACACCCCCCGCCACCTCGCCGCCGGCGCCGGCCCGCTTGCCTGGGAGCGGCCAGCGGGGCCTGCAGGCAGGCCTCGCCGCCGCCCCCGCCCCCCCGCCGCCCCCCCGCCACCGGCCTGCTCGCCTGGGAGCGGCCAGCGGGGCCTGCCTGGGAGCAGGCAGGCCTCGCCGCCGCCCCCCCCGTCGCCCCCGCCGCCCCCGCCGCCGGGCCCGCGAGGGTTCCTCCGGCCGGCAGGGGCCGGCAGGGCCCTCCTGCAGGGCCGGCAAGGCCGCGTCGCCGCCCCCGCCGGGCCCGCGAGGGTTCTTCCGGCCGGCAGCGGCCTCCTGCAGGGCCGGGAAGGCTGCGCCGCTGCTGCCGCCACCGACTCTCCTGGTGAGTAGGGGGTTCAGGGGCTCTTCCCCCTCTCCCCCTTGAATGGCACTGGGGTCGGGGTGGGTTGGGGTGGGTTGGGAGGTCCCGGGAGGCCGGTGGGAGGGCGACCTGGGGCAGGGGCAAGATCTTCCCTGCGCTCTAAAATGGTGGCTGCCATTTTAGAGCGCAGCTTTACCAGAAAAGGGAATTTCTTATTGACCCTCGGCTTATACACGGGTCAATAAGAAATTCCCTTTTCTGGCCTCAAGTTTGGGGGGGTCGGCTTATTCTCGGGTCGGCTTATACCCGAGTATATACGGTAATGAAACTGATAGTTACATTATCTCATCTGCAGAGTTACACAGATCTTTCCACCAAACATGATTGTACTGACAGGTCTCTTTCCAATACGATCATATTCTGGCTCATTGTTTTTCTTTATATACTAGTTGTGCCCACTAGTTGAGACAAACTGTGCAAACAGTGGTTTGTTAATGCGAAGCACAGCACATCTTGTTTGCTGTATTTGCATAGTCTCTTCATTCTTCCTATCTCCCTCCTCCTCTTAAGTTAGTAACCAGATTTTTAAAATTTCCAGTTCAATCAAGCTCCGGTTTGCCAGGATGTCTGAATGCAGCTGTCTGGGTAAACCAGAGTTTCCTAGTTGAGAATGTACCTTTCTGTGGAGTAAACAATCTCCAAATCACTCTGGCACTGGCATTCAGACATCACATCAAATTATAGTTTGATCCATCTAGAATTGTTTTCAATCAAACTGTGTGTGAGAGAGAAGGAGAGAGGTGGAAGGAATGAGGAGATCAGGTGAACATTGGGCAAACAAGCTGTGTTCAGGCTCAGTGCCAAGAAAACTGTTTAACCTTACTTTGTCGTGGTATCTGAATGCAGCCACTCTGTTCTTTGATGCTATGACTGTTGGGAACAGGGGCAAACGTTTTGCTTGCCCACTCTGGTAAAGGCAGTGCTGAAGATGGGGAAGGGAAAGAAAAAAGACCAAGGACTGGCTAGAAAGGGAAAAGGCAAACCTTGTTTTGCTCAGAATCTCTCCTTAGTTTTCCAGGCTTATTAAATGAGATGAATGTTGATAATTAACACTTCAGTACTGAGCCAATGGGAAAGGGACAATTAGCATATGAAATAGAAATTCTTCATTCTACAAGGCCTTGAAATATAACCCTGGAAAGGAATGTCAGTAGAATCATAGAGTTGGAAGGGACCACCAGGGTCATCAAGTCCAACCCCCTGCACAATGTAGGAAATTCACAACTACCTCCCCCCTCCACACCCCTAGTGATCAGAAGATGGCCAAGATGCCCTCCCTCTCATCATCTGCCTAAGGTCACAGAATCAGCATTGCTGGCAGATGGCCATCTAACCTCATCTTAAAAACCTCCAGGGAAGGAGAGCTTACCACCTCCCGAGAAGCCTGTTCCACTGAGGAACCGCTCTAACTGTTAGAAAATTCTTCCTAATGTCTAGACGGAAACTCTTTTGATTTAATTTCAACCCGTTGGTTCTGGTCTGACCTTCTTGAGCAACAGAAAACAACTCGGCACCCTCCCCTATATGACAGCCCTTCAAGTACTTGAACATGGTCATCATATCCCCTCTCAGTCTTCTCCTCTTCAGGCTAAACATACCCAGCTCCTTCAACCTTTCCTCATAGGACTTGGTCTCCAGACCCCTCACCATCTTTGTTGCCCTTCTCTGGACACGTTCCAGCTTGTCTACATCTTTCTTAAATTGTGGTGCCCAAAACTGAACACAGTACTCTAGTTGAGGTCTAACCAGAGCAGAGTAAAGCGATACCATCACTTCATGTGATCTGGACACTATACTTCTGTTGATGCAGCCCAAGACTGCATTTGCCTTTTTAGTTACAGCATCACACTGCTGACTCATGTTCAGTGTTTAGTCTACTAAGACCCCAAGATCCTTTTCACACACACTACTGCTCAAACAAGTCTCCCCCATCGTATAATTATGCATTTGATTTTTCTTACCTAAATGCAGAACTTTACATTTGTCTTTGTTGAAGTGCATTTTATTAGTTCTAGCCCATTTCTCCAGCCTGTCAAGATCATCCTGCATCTTGGCTCTGTCTTCTACCATATTTGCTACCCCTCCCAATTTAGTATCATCTGCAAATTTAATAAGCATCCCCTCTATTCCTTCATTCGAATCATTTATAAAGATGTTGAACAACACAGGGCCCAGCACAGATCCCTGAGGAACTCCACTAGTCACTTCTCTCCAAGTGGATGAGGAACCATTAACTAGCACTCTTTGGGTACGATCTGTCAACCAGTTGCAGATCCATCTAACAATAACAGGATCTAACCCACATTTTCCCAATTTGTCAACTAGAATACTATGTGGAACCTTATCAAAAGTAGAGAGAGCATTACTCTGCTTTCATCCAAGGGATTTTATTGTTCATGGATTATTAGAAGTGGGAGAAAGCACTTCTTTTCATGAGGGTAGGCAAGCCATTTGGGTTTTATTTTGTTGGTTTTAAATTGTGATGCTTTTAATTATGATTTGTAAGCTACCACAAGCAAAGGTGGGATGTAAATATTTTAATGAATGAAGAAATTTTCTGCAGTTTGCTCATTATGTATGAACTAAGCAGTTATTTCTACTTTTTAAAAATTCTTCTTTTTCTTTTTGTTTGGATGTGTTAACAATGTCTTACTGCTTCAAATGGCGAAATCTGCCTTCTGCCTTTGACCACTTATGTGTTTCATCTGCGATTGGCTAGAAGAACATGCAAAAGTATAGGGGAAAGAGATTAGGGTAAATATATGCAATCCTTTCATACATCTATAATGTATTGTATTAGTATTAAAGTTGACACACAGAATTCATTGTCTCAGTATTTAATAAGTTTTATAAAGCTGGGGGTGATCAATATGCATGCACAATACAAGAGTTGTGAGAAGTGCATAGCTCTTGCGCACAGTACTTTCCCAAGTGAATTTAACGGAGAAACGATTCATACACCTCAGATCAAAACATTCAGTCTTCCTCCAATCCAATTGTCAGTGTCCTTTTCTAAAGTGGCATTTTATTCTTTATTAACATGTGCAGCCATTTCAAAAAAATGCCCTGGTGGTCTCTGAACTTTCCTCTATTGCTGATCTTAACAAACATAAGCGTAAAGGCCAATTTCATGCTGACGTGTGCTTTAACCTTACGCAAAAGCAGCGCTGATAATGGATTCATAGAATTTGAAGGGTCTTGAAATGCAATTTGCTTCATTCTGCCTGACCAGACCAATGTCCTTTTAGCTCCTCTCTTCCCATTTCCCTCCTTCTCATCAGCATTGCTTAGTGAACAGTGTCTTCCCTATCATATCCTTCTGCAGTGACGCTTTTTATTTATTTGTTTAAAACATGCCAGTGCTGCCTTTTCACCCAAAGGTCCCCACTTGGTTCTGGTCCACATGTTCCAACCCTTAAGCATCCTTTTCTGGGACAGAGAAGATAACAAAATCCTTTTGTGGTTGCTAGACAACCACAGTCCAGCACCCAAATCATGGTTAAGAGGAGAGGGAAAATAAGTTGAGAGGAGAGACTGATTAGATTGCGAAAACAATAAAGCGCAGCTCTGTTGTTGGTTTTTAAATGCAATTTGTTTGCTGCTCTCAGTGTTTGCTTTCGGGCTGAAGCTGTTGAGGCTAGGACAATCCACATAGGAAGCAAAAGTGAAAATTCTGCACCACACAGATGAGTAAATGGATATATCTTTTCTCTTCAGTTGGATGGTTGGATACATTATGCTCACCCATAGAATGATCAATATTCCACAATGTTCTAGCACGAAAGGTTTCTAATGTGAATGTATCCTTTAATCTCAAAGCCTATAATATAGGAGCAACCCAATCCTAATTGGGAGGAGCAAACCAGCTCAGGAGCTGGCATGACCCCAGCGCCCACATTAGTGCCACTTGCACCAGCTACATTGGCACTAATGCTGGTGTGGGGCCACCTGTGCTGGCTTTGGGGAGTAGAGCGGCAGCGTGAGCTGCCTCACCGGCAGCGTTTTCCCAGCATAAGGGCTCGCACTGGAGTCAAAAGGGGCGTTCCCGGGGGTGGAGCTGGCTCTAGTCATCTCCCAAAGCACTTTTGGCTCCGGAATGCCGCTTTAGCTGGCACCAAATTACATCAGCAAAAAGGCAGGCATAGCCCCATGAAACCCTATGGAGGAGTTTCATGGGGTTTTGTTAAAATTACCTTTTTGCCATCTTTTTCAGGTTGGGAAACAGCTTAGGAAGCAGCATGGCTGCTCTATCCCCAGGTGCTTCTTAACCATCCCCCCTTAGGATTGCACAGTACGTCTTTCCCCACATGCCCTCTCTGTCATGTGTCGTCTTTCCTGGTCTTCCTCCATCCCCATTTTCAGTTTGTTTTATTTTTTGCCTTATCTCTTAAACCTTATTATCCCCTTTCTAATATCTAATAATGAATCTCCCTAAGTCTTAATTGTTCGTGTCCCAAATGCCCTCTCCTCTGTGCATTAATTTCCCTAACCAAGCACTTCTGATGATACCATACTGAAAAAACAAACCATTAAAAGTGGAAAGCCTGCTCCTCCGGTCTGACTGTCAGTTTCTAGCTTTCTACTATTTCCCACTTAAGCCGCATGCATTAGTAACATAACATTCACTAAATGCAACAGCCCATCTTCCATGAACACTTTCAAAGGCAGGTGCTGCCGAGGAACATTGTTCTCACCATGTTCGTCTGCATATAAAATGCTTGGAACATATTTGATTGTAATCAAAGTCCAGTGAAAGCAAGCTTCAGCACTACTCGAACATTAAGGTGTTTTCACAAGATGATGTTGACTGGGCCTAGAGAACCTTGATTTTTGAAGTCATCTGTCTTTTAATATCCATGAGTTACCTATCTGTGGTGGCTATAACTTTTTCCTGAACGTAATGACATCTCCCTTAACCCTAGACACATTTTTGACTGGAAGACAAATACGTGGAAGAAAAAGGAACAACCAATTTATCCACAAAGCTGTCACTCTCATCTAAACCATAATTAAAATTAATTTTCTTCTCAGGCTCACTTTCAGGTTCATTTTTTTCTCTCTCTCTTGATGAAGAAAAATAAGTTTGAGTTGTTCCTAACTAAACCTTTCCCCTGTTCTTCTAACTTATTTTGATATAATTTAAGTTGTGAATAGAGGGGGGGGGTCTTCATATCAAACCAACTCACATTGTTTTGCCGAAATAAGAACCATCGCTGCAACTGAAAGGAGAAGAGAGAGAGAGAAAGAGCTGAGAGACCTTAGCTGGAATCCTGATTCTTCCATAGTGAGCCTGCACAGAAGAGGGAGGGTCTTAGGATGACTCCACATGAGGTTTTGCTCGGCTGGGCTTCTAGACTGTGGCTACTATACTCTAATTCAGTGCCATCTGTTGTCTTAGAATTGTTCAATGCTCTTTTAATACCATTGGATGTTTACTAGTTTTAATGTAGACATATTATGTTCTTATTGTATGTATGACTTTTAATATTTTTACCTGCCCTGAGCCCAGCCTGGGCTGGAGAGGGCAGGATAGAAATCCAAATAATGAATAAATAATTAAAATAAATAATTCCTATGCTTTTTAATGCTACAGTCACTGCACAAAAGCACTTAGGGCCTAACTGAGGCACCTTCACATGAACACATGAAGCTGCCTTATACTGAATCAGACCGTTGGTCCAGCAAAGTCAGTATTGTCTACTCTGACAGGCAGCGGCTCTCCAGGGTCTCAGGCAGAGGTCTTTCACATCGCCTACTTTCCTAGTCCCTTTAACTAGAGATGCCAGGGATTGAACCTGGGACCTTCTGCATGCCAAGCAGATGCTCTGCCACTGAACCACAGCCCACACAGCCACAGCTACAAGTCCTTCCAGGGCGGGCCCAAGGGTTTCTGGCACCCTAGACAAATGACTTTGCCCCACCCCACAGTGAAGCTGCCTCACACTGCCCTCGCTGAGGCCAGGGCTGTGGCTTGCCATGGTGCCCCCTGCCACCGATGCTGGATTTGGCAATGAGGGAAGGCAACACCTGGATGCATCGGTGCAGCACAGTGGTACTTGGGGCTGCCTCTTACTGTGCCACTGCCACCCTGGAACTGGTGATGGGAGAAAGCCGTGCCTCCTGTCCAGGTACTGCAGCCCAGTGTTGCCAGCTGTGGTTGATCTTCCAATGCTGCAGGAGGCATACCTGTAGGGTTGCCAACCTCTAGGTACTAGCTGGGGATCTCCTGCTATTACAACTGATCTCCAGCCAATAGAGATCAGTTTACCTGGAGAAAATGGCCGATTTGGCAATTGGACTCTATGGCTTTGAAGTCCCTCCCCTAACCCCGCCCTCCTTAGGCTCTGCCCCTAAAACCTCCCACTGGTGATGAAGAGGGACCCGGCAACCCTTCATCCCTGGTTTGGTGCCCCTCCAGCCCTCCGACAGACTGGCATTCTAAGCAATTATCTAAGTATGCCTAGAGGATGGACCAGCTCCAAGCCTCCTCACTACCACCACTGTGTAAGAAGTTAGGGTGGTAGGAAAGAATGGTGGTAGGCCAAACGAAGCAGAACTTTTGAGATGTTGGTATTGAGTTTATAATGGGCTAGAAGGCTCTGAACTGGCTGACTAGTCCCAAACCCTTCTGTTCCAAACAGTTAACACAACATGTGAATACACACAGCCAGTATGGCATTCTGCACTGCTGATGGAATTCTGCAGTACTGATAAATGTGAATTCTGTCTAGAATATTATTGTTGCTGCCAGTGAAGAAAGGATTCAGATGGCAATCAAGATGTAATTTATATTCTGCCCACCAAAGCTGGCCTGTTTTATATCTGTTTACTCAGAAAGAAAAGTGCCTAGAGCAATAAAGAACCTTGCAGTAAATGGCAGCTTTTATTTGTGTGTCTGTTTGTTTTCTCTTCTTATAAAACCAGAGAGAAGTTAACATTTCTAAGGATGCAACATGATGGAAAGCAAACATTTTTTAAATCAGTGGGTCGAGTAGTAGTGCTAGGACATTTTAGGACATTTAGAATGACCAGTCAAGAAAAGAGAATTTAGGAAACCACGGCATACCAAAATTCAGTGGCCATGCAAAAAAAAAAGAAAAGAAAAGAAACATACTACTTTAAGCAAATTCACATTTGTCTATTTGGATAGTGTATTCATGTGGCAAATGTCTTTTTTCATCTCCTTGAATTCTTGCAAGGTATGTTTGCTGCATTCTATGGACAAGGCAGCAAAGGTATGTGTTGCTGTCCCAGGGCTAGAGGGGAGACAAGCTTGGCCCCCCAATTCCCATTATTAACAAAATACAATATACACAAAACTGGAGAGAAACGGCCACAAGTTATTTATTTGTTCAAATTGCAACAGCTTTAATGCACTGGTGTAGCATATGGGCTTGATCCACTAACATCTGCTAACCCCAATGCGACTTGATGTATTCCCTTCTCACAGTGTGATGACAGTAGTGGGATAACACCTGGATGTGAGCCACCTGGTGCTTCCCCTGCCACTTGGAAGGAGTCACCCATGCTCGCCCATTGAGTTGGGCATGTCCTACCTTGGACCTCCCCCCAAATCCCTTATTGGGATCTCCCAATGCAGAGAGGCAAGGGGTGCACAGGCCACTTACCTCCCCAAAATGAATCCAGCCGAATGCTCCCCCGCCTAAGTTGTGACATAATATACGTAACAGAACAACTGCCCAAATTAACTGAATAACAGCCCAAATGAAGGGAAGGGAGAGTAGGATGAAAGGACGCGGCAGACTGAAGCCACGTGGGAAGGGAGCCCCTTTAAATCCTCCCAAGATGGACTGGAGTGGAAACTCTTCTCTGTCCACTCAGGAGCCAGCCCGGCCCGTCTAGCTCCAGCAGCTCCCATTGTCCCCTTCAAAACTGAAGGGAGGATGCTGATTGGCTGGGCTGTTCCCGTCCTGAGCAGCAACTGGGAGCGATGCAATTGCGGCCAACCGGATGCCGCTGCCTCCTCACTTTCTTCCCCCGCCCGCCCCAGCAAATTGGGGCTCCAGATAAGCCCTGGAACCCTTAATTTAGGGATGTGTGGCCAGCCCATTTCTGCCCCCATTAAAAAAAACTATTTGGAACTTTCTGGATATAGATGAAAAAACTTTGTCCTTGCTGGCAAATAGATTGGGGAAGAAATAGGCAGAAGGGCAGACTTTGCAGCCCCAGAGGCAGAGATACACCTACCCTACACACTGAATAGGAGGGATAGCTGCAGTACGTCTTGCCTGTGGGAGGAGACAACATCTGGGAAAGGCACTGACCTCGATGTCCTCTTTATTGGCCCCCCAGGGCAGCTGGTTGGCCAGTGTGAAACAGGATGCTGGATTAGATGGTTTGATACAGCAGGGTACTTCTTAATGTAAACCTAAGATACGATCAATCAGTGCAAAGAACAGAACAAGATCATCTCCCTGCGAGTGAGAGAAAACTTGTTTCAGGGTCCGTGATCTTTCAACATCTTTAATTTCGGGGGGGGGGGGACTCTAAAAAGCTGCAGCTTTTTGTGGTACAAACCACTCCCCACGCCCAAGTTCCTATATAACCTCAGTAGTGGAAAATACAGCATTCTCTTCTGTTCACCTTAACAGGATGAAATCGTTCAATTTTTACCAGAAAACTGAATTCAGCACTGAGAATGTAGCATCTGTTTTAAAACTGAACTGGACAAGACGTGTTGGGGTAGCTAAACTATGACCCATCCTGTACCTCATGGGAGTGTTGTCTGCATCTTTTCTGAAGATGTGTGTGTGTATGTGTGAGGGGGGAATGCTGAAAGCACCACAGTACTGCCAGGTAAGCTTCTTGTTGACAGTGGGGCAGGCCGGGCTTTTCTCTCCTCCCATCCTAAACCCAAGGATCCTGGGAAAAGAATAAAATAGATCCACACCTGCCTATGCCAGCTGTACCAGTGAAAATGTTAATTGCTTATGGAAAAGGAATGTGTCCTCCTCTGACTGCAACTTGGCAGGGAGTCAAAGGGTACAGCCCCGAGAATTTTATTCCAATGTAGAGGAACAGTTACAGCTGAAAAGGTTCTAGAGGGATATCTGGACTTGCAAAAGCACTGAAGCTACAGACATAACTGTCAGACTGATTTTGCGATCTGGCTGGTTTTTATTCAACAGTAAGGAATCTAAATAAAGTTTTTTAAAATGACCAAAAAAAAAAAAAAAAAGGGAAAAGAAAAGAAAAGAAAAAGATTGACAGTGGTTGCTCATGTAGAAGATCCGTGTGCCTTTGCAGTTTTTGTGGAGATATGAATTAGGATCAATGATTGTAGAATTTTATAAACAATGTAAAGGAGGGGAGCCAGAAAAATCACTAAATAATCAGAAAGCTAGATTTGATGCTGCAAGGCAAGATTAATTATGATTTATAAACTCTTGGATGCAAAGATATCAGTAAATAAAATAGATGTTACTAACACATTGGTTTATTCTTCTTCTATCAAATGACAAAATATGAGATTTCTGTACTTTATCAAAATCTATATAGTATAGTTTGAAATATGTTTTTTTAAAACAACAACAACAACAACAACAACATAATTTTTCTGGAGGTTTGAAGATAAACCCAAAGGTGAACACTTTTAATCAGTGATGACTGGAAAATTTCCAACAAGTGGGCACTAAGAGGTCCAAACAGAGACAATATGAGGTGTCTGAGAGAACTTTAAAGAGCTGCATTGAGGCTGATCAAGAAATTTTACTTCTCTGGTCTGAGAGACAATGTGTAATAGCGGTTAGAGTGCTGGCCTGGGATCTGAGAGACCTGATCTAAGAGACCAGGTGGTTCAAATTCTTATTCTGTCATGAAGGGAGGGGCTATGGCTCAGTGGTAGAGCATCAGCTTGGCATGCAGAAGGTCCTGGGCTCAATCCCCAGCATCTCCAGTTATAGGGACTAGGCAGGTAGGCGATGTGAAAGACCTCTACCTGAGACCCTGGAGAGCCACTGCCAGTCTGAGTAGACAATACTGACTGATGGACCAAGGGTCTGATTCAGTATAAGGCAGCTTCATGTGTTCATGTGAAGCTTGCTGGATGACCTTGGGCCAGTCCCCCTCTCTTTGAGGCGGAAATACAACAAAAGCACAGGCTCTTCAACAAAAATGAATAGACAAGCAGAAAAGTTGTGACTCATTTCTCCCATTTAATATTTATTTTGAGAAGTCCAGTGTGTATTGTCTGGTACAATACATACATTTAAACACATTTTACTGAAAGAAATATTAATGCCATGAACAAAAGTGTGCCAGTACAACGATTTATAGCCCATTTATATTTTACATAAAATTCATATTTAAATCATTCCTTCTGTGCACATTAAGATTGCCCCTCCAGGCCAGTCTTACTCTGTAAATTCTGGTGTGGAATTTGTGAGGGGGGCAAGTCCTATGCCAAGAAAAGCAAACAGTCACCTTGCAAGCACAATCCCCCCATTATTTATGAGTCTTTACCCTGTTAAGTAGCCATAGTATACAAGAGAATATACAAACCTTTATGCTTGATCAAAGACTTTAAGGATCATATGCTGTTCTCTGGCAGGATTATGGCCATATGCAATAAAAACAGAACTGAACTGGCAGGATTATGGAAGCTCTGAAGAGAAAAATTCATTATATATTTCGTTGGATACCTGTGGAGGGGAAGTAAGAGTCAGCAGAGCAATGCAAACATGATATACTCCATGATGCCCTTTCCTATGTAGGTGTATTTGGATTCCACTCCTGCATTTTGTATAAACAATTATTCTCATACATGTGTATTTCAGTTGCAAGACTGGACATGTTTATTTGTTTGATCATTTAGATTAAGATTTCCAACCTGCCTCATCCCAAGGAAGTATATTTTACTGAAAGAAGTATTAATGGGGAGGGATCCATTGCTCAGTTGTAGAGCATCTGCTTGGCATGCAGAAGGTCCCAGTCACTTCCAGTTAAAAGGATCATGTAGCGGGCAATGTGAGACCCTGCAGAGCTGATGCCAGTCTGAGTACACAATACTGACCTTGATGGACCAATAGTCTGATTTAGTGTCAGGCAGCTGCATGTGTTCATACATCATAAACAAAAACATTCTTGAATAGCTACTTAGTACCTGTTTCTAGATCATTCTTCCCCACTGCCATGAAGTAACAATGGACCTAGGTAAGAGATGACCTGTGCTTGATCTAAGAACAAGAGCAGCCTCAAGCAAGGGAGCTGGAAGGAGAGAAAGGTTTGGAACAGTATTTCTGTTGTAAGATGTCTGTATGACAGAGGGTCAGAAATATTTGGCACTCAAGAGACTTTTTGAAATACATCTTAAAATAGTTTTTATTTTATTTATTTGTCTCTTTTTGTGGGATTTAAAAGTCAGGTTAGCAATTCATAACAGGAAATGTAGATTGTAACAGAATAACAGAATTAAGACGTTTGTGATGGTTAAGTTCAGGTGATATATTGTACTTCCATATATATCAAGGTAGTTCAGATACAAGTGATTCAACCTTAATTTTCTACTGATAGTGTTTTCTCTTGGCAGTCTCTGGTTTGTTTCTTAAACTTAAGCTTCTTTTACACTTTGTTGAACTGAAGCTTCTTTTTCAGGGTGGTTCTTTAGTTGTAGGAGTTAGGAACATTTCTCCAGTTTCTCTCTCAAACTGGCCTGGGATCACTCGATTCACAAGCGATATTTCCCATTAAACTCGTAGGAATCACTCTATAAACTTTAGAGCTATTTTTGCTGGATAACTGGTAATGGATCTTGTCCTGATCCACAAACTCAAAATGTATTCCTTTTGACTCCTGAGGAGAATCCTCCAACAGACAGCTTACAGTTTACACAGCTGTTTTCAAGCTCTGTCTGTTAATTTATCTCCCAGTCAACTGTCCATTCTTAACTGTTAGAACTCTCCAACTGCCATTCTCATAATTCTATTCAAACTCCCTGTCAGTCACAGGGGATTCTATGACTGGGAAAACTCCTTGGAATGCAGCTGTCCATCACAGTCTGCTTCACAGACTCAGTTCAGATGTCACAAAAACTAACTGGTTAGAGTGAGATCATCAAAACATGTACCAATTCCTATCTATGGTTACTTAAGATGCATCAAGATAGGATCTGAAACAATGGTTTGAAGTAAGAGCATGCATTCACATATTCCCAAACTGAAAAGTTTGCCTGAAATTGTCTGTTTTATTTTGTATTGGGAAATCCCCAAAGAAACCAAAACCACTTGCTTGCTACTTTTAAAAAATTTGTTAGTTAGTTTGTAAAGTCTGGGCAAATAAGCCAAAAAATAGAGAAATTTGTAGGTGATTCAGCAGGATTCCTGTATTGTGGGTAGTATTTTGATGTTAAATACCATCAAGTTGAAAACACTCTAGTATAGACTGTGGCAAAGCACAGGATATACCCATAAAGATGTAGAACCGTGGATCTTTCGTTACCTCCTCTTCCAGGAACTTGGGAGTGATTTGCCAGTTACACAAGGGAGACACACTTCCGGTCTCATGATCTCACAGTCTGTCACAGTCTCGCGATGGCATTAAACAATGAAGGTGGAAAGACGACAACTAAGGAGGGGGGATTCTTCCTCCCTCCCCTTTCAATGTCGAAGTATCTGATTGGTAGTTGTAACGTCTTTCAAAAGCTCCTGTTTGTTATGTCTACCCACTGATCAAATTGATAGAATTCCTGCCGGTTTATCTGATGTTTTGTTTTGTTTTGTAAGAGTCATTTATACATCAGGTGGGGAGGCACGGATTTGATAGATGTATTTGCCAATTCTTCAGATCCTCCAAATCCAGGTAAAACGAAAGAGTTTTTATAACTTACTCAGATTTTAGAAGAGTAGTTGCTTAGGTGGTAATAGGTAGAGGAGGACTGAGCCTAAATCCAAAGAGACGTTCGCGGCATTGTATTTTCCCCTCAATACCTGCGGGACCTCACCCAGTTCCCCAAGAGTCGTCCTCTCTCAGAAAAATGGGGGTCAAACTGCTCTTCAAGGCTGCAGGAGAGTTGTTGGTCCCTGGTCCACTATTTAGGATCCGGGTAGGGGTGCAGGATGCATCCCAAATTTGAACGTTTCTTGGGTTCTTCGGGAGCCCCCGAAGAACGTGGCGCTCAGGCCAGCATCTCTAGCGGAAGTCCAAAAAACAATTTTTTTTGGTCCAGAAATGTTGGGAGTTGCAGGTTTGAGGAGGCAATGGGAGGTGGAGCAGCATGGAGAGAGATAGAGAGAGCCCCAGCTGACCCATTGCACTAATGCTGCTGCAGCCCTTTAAACACCCATTAACCTTTAAATTTCCTGGGCAGTATACCTGACCTCTAGAGGTCAGGTGTCCCACCCATTGGAATCAATGGGCAGTAAACCAAGTCGCTGAGTCTAGACACCAGATCTTCTGCCCATTGGAATCAACAGTGCTGATACTGCCATAGAACAATGTCCCCAAATGGATTTCCAGAGAGATAGCAATACTCCCAAAATTTCAGAATGGCAAAGCCCAGGTCCTTCCCGAAGCAGTGCCTCTGTATAAGATCTTAAAGATCAGAAGGTTCACATAGGGGCAGACACTCCCTCAGAAGAGTGATATGGTATGTGCATGCTGTGAGGGTTGTTTGAACATCAGCATCCTCTTAGTGTGTCAGTGGACTCCATAATGAAAGTTATCTTTCTTTGTCATCTAACAGAATACAATATGCTACATGTTCAACTTTGGTTCCATTTGCTTATGGCCTCTTGCACAATACGGCCCATTCTCAGATTTTATTGTTATAGATATTCAACTGTTACTGAAGGAATTTTTTTTATTTTTGTCCCCCCCCCTCTGCTGTTTGCAAATGTCTGTCTAATTGGCCACAGCTGTGCAGTGGCGCAACACCTACCAAGAAATGGGAGTTTTGATCATTTCCTATTTCCAAAGCACCTCTTAAATGTCTCGTGTGAAAATGCGATCGGTATTACCTTTGGAGTTTAATGGCATGGGATGAGATTTATCATACTGAGCTGTCTCCTGGAGGCATTTAGAACAATCGACTTTCCAGAAGTGTTGACAACAGTGCCATTATCCATAACTTCCCTGAAACATAAACAAAATGCACAGAAATGGTGACAAAGTTTGCAACACTTCTTTTACTGAAAAGAGAGAGCGAAAAGGGTGAATATCATTCTACTTTGCCCATACAGAGTTGTGTGCATGAGTGTTTTTAATTGGTGTTCTCTGCATCATCTGGGCTTGAGGCCAATAGAATTCTGTACATTATTCTAAAGTACTTCATTATGAAGTGTTTTTTGTCAACATCCTGTTGGCAATTCCCAGCTGCACTTTTTATGAGCCAATCTCTCCATTATATTCTTCGGGACAAATCCCCAAGTTGTATAAACTTGCTGATTTACAGTATCTCTAAAGATGACTTATTTCATCCCACTTCCTGAAGGATTTGTGGAAAGTCCCGAGATCTCTTTGCTGGAGATTAGGTCCAAAAGTTCTATATCCTGTTTCTGATCTGCTGATAGTGTGTGGACGCCATATTGTGGTACTTGCCCACACTTGGTCCCTCTGCTGCTTGACAGCTCAGGGCTTCCAGAGTGCAAGTTCACACCAGGAGCCAAAATCCACATCCAGGATTTATCACACTTGCATCCCACATCCAACATTTCCTCCTTCCAGCCATTAAGTACCCACTGGTACAATTTGAGACTTTCTGTGTAGGAATTCAAACCTCTTTATACAGTTGATCATCCAGTAAACATTAAAAGTAGCTCTACCCTCCTCCTGCTTCAATAATTTGCAGTGTAGGATACTAGAAGTCCCTCATAAAAACGGTTGCTTATCTACTCGTTATGGCTTAACCTATTTGACTGACGTCGCATGATATCATTAGGGCTATTTTCTGCCACATTGTGTGATTGTCTATTTTGAATTAGGACCATGACATAATGATCTGTGCCAACATGGCCTGGCATGATATGAATATTTATATTTGATTCCTGATTATTCATATGCACAAGCAGGTATCCTGATACTGTAGTCATGTTGTAGACTTTGAGACTCTGTCATGCTGACAGCTGCCCCCACCCACAATGACTTGTCCATTCATTTCAGTGCACAGAATGACTGCTTCTGCTTGATGGGAATGCAGAACGCTACATACATGGGAGTTCCCATCTGTGCACTATAAGCACACATGGGGCTCTGAATGAGTATGGAATACAATAAATCGGTGTTGTCTATTTTTAATAAGCCCTGACCTGGATGGCCCAGGGTAGCCTGATCTCGTCAGATCTCGGAAGCTAAGCAGGATCAGCCCTGGTTAGTATTTGGATGGGAGACCACCAAAGAATACCAGGGTTGCTGTGCAGAGGAAGGCACTGGCAAACCACCTCTGTTAGTCTCTTGCCATGAAAACCCCAAAAAGGGGTCGCCATAAGTCGGCTGCGACTTGACGGCACTTTACACACACACACATTTTTAATAATTCTGGGGCACATAACTTTCTGAAAAATTAAATGACATCTTTTGAAAAATAAAGACCCGAGATGTTTATATCAGAATGCATAGGTTTTTTTCATCAACACCAATTCAGTGAGCATCCTGGAGCAGTATATTGCTTTAAAGAGATATTGGAAAGTGTACTGTATTCCAGATGATTCCACAGAAACCATACACTAAATCTCTTCACAGAGATTTACAGACTTCCACTGTATATGCACTGAAACAGTTGTCTCTGAAATGCTATGCATATTATTTCCAAAAGATAATTACTGTGAACTATAGAAAAATCTATTTTTACAGACTAGTTTGTCTCCCGTGATAGAAAATGCATACTGTGTTTCTGACATCATTATCCTAGCTTTGTATATAATCATTTTTGCATGTGTTGAATAGTTTGGGGCCCATCTGAATTAATTTGTGCTACTTACGGGAGGCTGGAAATATGGAGCTGTTTAGAGAGTTTGTTTTACATGGGAAAAATGCATTTATCCAAGAGGAGTTGGAATCAGTTAAGTCTGCAGAAAGAGAAAATTAGTCATCTAAAGCTGAAATAAGAGCAGCTGTGCTGGCTCAGACTAACGGTCCATCTAGGCCAGCATCTTGTTTCCCGCAGTGGACAACTCAATGTCCCAGAAGGCCTACAAGCATGGAACAGGCATCAAAGCCTCTCCCTATTGTTGCCTCCCAGCACAGGTATCCAGAGGTCTTACTACATCTGAACATGGAATTGCATTTAGTCATTGTTACTAAATTGATGGACCTATCCTCCATGAATTAGTGTAATCCCCCCTTAAATACAACTAAACTAGTGGGACTCACTACATCCAGTGGCAGTGAATTCCATAAACTAATTACTCTTTGAGTGAGGAAATAATTCCTTTAATCAGTAATTAATAGGGATGTGCATTCTTATATATCTGGTTTGGATAGGTATAAAAATACCTTATTGATATTTTCTTGACATACTTGGGTCTCTTGATGGTATCCTAATTTGGCGGGGGGCGGGCGGGGGGATACTGCGAAATGCATCCTGAAAAATCCTGGAAAAATTCAGGAATAACCAAAAATATAGGGAGTCAGTTTTTTAAGGCTTCCAGGACTGTTTTTTCTTTATGTTTCTGGTGTGTCTTCTCAGGGCTTGGTATCGGTTTATCATGTTGGTTTGGCTGTGATTCTGTCCTTTTAAATTGATTTTGTTGGTCTTGTAACATTGTATTCTTTGTGCTTTTTGCAATGGAAGTTTTTGTGTTTGACATTGCCTTTGATTGTTGGGTTGAAGTATGGCTTGGATTCTCTAATTTTACATTTTTTGGGTGTGCAATAGTTTCCCTATTCGGTTTTGCTTGGATGATTCTCTGGTTTGACATTGAGTTTGATTCTCAGGTTGTACATTTCTTGTGTTAGGCTGGTCACATTGTCCTGTGGTTCTGCTGGGATTCCTTGGTTCTGCATTGGTTTTTTGGGCTTGTTCGTTCTGTCTGCTTTGAGAGGCTTTTGGCCAGCAGAAAGTTATCTTGTCCAGCCTCTCCTCTTCCCCTAGCACCTCCCAGAACTACCCAAACAACCCAACATGCTCAAAGCCAAAACCAGGCCCCTGAATGAAAAATGTTGGGACAAAAGTAAGTGAACCAAGCTAAATGCTGCAGATGAAGCCAAAGCAAAACCAAAGTCACACACTTTAAACTTGTGCTATTCTTACAAAACAGTTTCAATAGTGGTTGAAATTCCTCAGATCTTCCACCTCTGGAGGACTTAGCCTATTCCAAACCAAGGTAGGATCACTGATCTGTGAATTCCAAGGATGGGATCCAAAGAGTTAGTTAAGTTCACTACAGTCACTTAATTGGATCCAGACTAAATTGGCAATTTTCAGTTCCCCATTCCGGTTTGCAGGAAGGCCCTCACATATGTCCTCAGGGTCTCCTATCCTCCAGGAAGAGTGTTTTGTGGTGATCATTTGGCTGCAGTGGGAGGAGGGAGGCAGGAAAGTTCCATTCTTCCACTGAAGGATTTAGCCTGGATCCAACTCACTAAATAGGACTTTATATGTCTAAAAAATCTAGTGGCTGCAGAATAGTCCTGAGTGGAAATGAGGGAGCATGAATGTTGTCATTTTTGAAAAATGAGCCTCTCCCCCTCTCAGCAGTTTTTCAGCCCCCAGTGGAAAGGGAACAAAATGATTCACAATGAGACTGCAGATGCATGTGAATGCAGATGCCATTCCATTACATTATGTATATTTAAACCTCATGAAAATGTGGCACTAGCTTGGAATCAGCCAGTTACTGGAGTGAAGGTATTTCCTTGTGATGCTTTCCCCCATGGCAGGCACATAGACTTGCACAGAACAGGAATTATGAATTTGAAATGTGAATCGGTGAAAGCATATCACCGCAGGTGCCACTGAAAACTCTCCAAACATTATTGGATTTTTGTTTCAAGTTCAGAAGGACCAGTGAGCTATAGGTACATCTGGCATGTTAGGTTCAGTAAGCTTGTATTGGGCACTAGCAAATTCCTTTTCTGCATTTGGCTTCTGTTTTAATGCCTGGCATGTCAGACTTGAGGGCGTGACGGAATTTTTCTCCCAGGTCTAATTGGCTTTCTCCATAACATTTTCCAGTTCTGTATTTGCCGCATTAAATGCCTATAATCCAAGCTCTTAAATATCTTAGAGAATCAGTTACACAGACAAAGCTTGGAATTTTATAAGGGGCAAAAGCAGCTGACATGCTAAAGAACACAGAAGATTATTCATATTCTCAGTAATAAGCTTGAACTGTGCTGCTTTCATCTTTACTCTATAGACACTTCAAGAGAAGGAATTTAACATTTGAAAATAGGAGCTGATTAATATAATTTATGTCATCTTTTCTTTCCTAAAAGCAATAAGCTAAGTCTGAGGTCCAAAGTTCATTAACCATTCTGCGCTGTGCCGCTATTTTATTGCGTTGATGGCAGAAATCTCATTTCATTTTCTTTCATTGCGTTCATTTTTATCAGATGCCATTTACCTGGCAGCTTGCAATGTTCCCGCATGAAGTTTTTCTGTTTGACCTCCAGTGGGCTGGCTTTGTGAACAGGATAATGGGGGAGATAATTTCTGTTTGCAGAATAAATTACATTTGTATTTTTATCTGTTTTGGAATGTTAGCGGCTGACAAAATTTCAGATTGATACAAAGGCTTGCTTCAGATAAGAATCTTAAAAAGAACCTCAACAGAACTTTTATGCAAGGAGGAGAAAAGTGTGTGTGTGTATGCATTGATGAGTCTTTCTGTTTTTGAACGGTCCCATCTGAAAAGCAGTGCTACCTTGTGTAGTTTTGCAGCCTAAGCACAATATTAAAATAGAACCAGTATTGACATCCATAGCATGGAATAATTTTGAAACATTTGCCCTTTTCAGATGTGATCCTTTGATCCTCCCAATAACAGTGGCTGGTAGTTTGTGTGAATAGGATAACACACATATTTTCCAACCTTGATATACAAAAACTCTAATTTTTTTTAATATTTTGATGGTATACATTTGCATATATCAAAGTTGTATTCACATGGAAAAATACATGCGTACCTTTGTTCATGAAGTAGGAGGCACCCTTGTTAAATGAGGCTGGTGCACCAAAAACTGAAAGCCTGAAAAGGCTTCTAAGACCTAGCTAGCTATTTTCCTTCCTTTACTCCAAGAAACTCAGCTTACATGGATATCGCCTACATTTTATCCTCATAATGGCCTTGTAAAGTGGATTAGGCTAACAGAAAGCAACTATCCCACAGGTGGCCATGTTGCTTCATGGCCAAGAGGAGATTTGAACCCAGGTGTTCCATACACAGTTCCAGTACTCAAACCATCACACCATATTGGTTCTAACAGTCAGCCATTCATCTCCCTTGTCATCCACCACAGCTGACATAGGCGTTTTCCTCAATAGCCATTCTCCCATTCCACACTTAGTCTGATGTCTGCACCAAGTTGCTCTTTCTTATCCTCTCTCCATAGTCTTCAGTGGAACTCAGCCATCAAAGCCTGATTGGCTGCTTTACTTAGCCACTCCACTTTTCTACAGACTACTTATCAACTTTGTCCTACTTCCCCTTGCCCTGAAGTCCCATGGGACTATTTCTCCCTGTACTGACAATCCACTCCTTATACTGACAAGTCGTATGGTGTACATGTGACTTTCAGATTATCCTATTGCTATGAACGGTACACAGGCTGTCCATGAAGACTTTCAGCAACTTCAGCTGGTCCAAAATGCTGCTACTTGTCTGGTGTTGGGCATAATCGGGAGGGAACATGTTGGTTACTTACACGTTCTGGGCACAATTCAGGGTAAGGTTTTTGACTTCCAAGGTGAAATGGCTAGAAGGAGCAAAAACTCTCATATGCCTAAGAACTGCAAATGAGACTCAGTTCAAGATACCATCTTTGGTGGATGCAAGTTCAGCATACACTGGAAACAGGGCTTTTCATGTGGCATCCCCAACACTGTGAAACACATGCCTCTGGAATATACATTTCTGTCCCATCTCATTCCAGAGGAGGATAAAAACTACTCTCTTCCACTAGGAATTGGATTTGAAATGATTAAGCGTAAATATCCATTGCTTGTTGTTATTCTTGCTGCTGTTGATGGTAATCTGATTTGGTTTATTGGATGGTGATTCAATGTGTTTTCATTGTTTTTTTCTTGTTTCTATATTCTGTGAAATGCTTTGAAACCTTTTTAGTAATTTTGAAAGCAGCATAGACATTAGCAGCAATAATAAACAAAAGCTAAAACGACTCCACAGCACCTGTTATCAAAACAGATGAGAACTTTATTGGAATATAGTCAAGTCCTGGTCATGACCATCCACAGCCACCAACCTGTAGAACAAGTGAAAAATGAAGCTAAAATAAAGGCTTTTCCCTTAAGGGATCATGTTAAAATAACTGTACAATACAATAAGGGAACATTCCCAAATTCACAGCTCCCCATGATATAACAAAAAGTACACTTTCAATCTTCCAGTTCTGAATAATAGTGAAGGGGTGTACATTCTCATAATTACTATTATTATTTCTCTGAACAATTTGCTTATCCGAATTTCTCTTTACATTTTGAAATTCTGAAATTCCTGGCCTTATTTCTGAAATGGAATTGAAGATTCGGGTACCCATTTTTTCCTTTAATTCATTTCTTTTGTACAGAACACATTTACTGAGGCACCTTCCCAGATCCTTCATTTTCTGCATCTTTCCTCACCAATTCTAGAAAGAGACAAGAACAACTTGGCTAAAATCTGCTATTCTTAGACCTGCTGTGGGCTGTATAGAAGATGTGATACCTCACCTGCGCCAAAACCACTACCAGCTGTGGAGAAATCTTCCTGTTCTCAAAATAAAATGTTCTAGTACCTGCTCAGGGTAGCTCCTGGGTGAGGGGTCATAATCCACAATGAATCTGATTGAGGATGAGCAGTTTCTAGCAAATACAGGGCAGAGTCTAGTGGATACTAGCTGGTTCAGATGAGGAGACCAGTTGTAGAGCCAAGGTAATTTTGCCAAGTCTGAGGACTAAAACTTAATGCGAAAACTGCTAATTCCCCCTTCTCCCCAGTATGTTTAAAAAGAAAGGCTGGTGGAAGAAATGATTTAAACTTTACAACTCCTGTAACGGGTTCTGTCACATTCCTTCTGTTTTTCTTTACTGGCACCAAAGACGTTCCCAATGGAATTGTGATGCAATAAGACTGACTTTCCAATCCTAAAGAATTGTGTCAAATTGGCACATTCCAGACCCATGATGAAGTAAGAACATGGCACAAGTAAAGAAACAATTAGGAATCCATACTGGCGAGCCAACCTTTATCAAGAATCTGTAAGAATGGTGAGTTCTAAGAACAACTACTTTAAAGTGTGTTCTACTGATATTAGTGGGCAGGGGGTTGGGGCCAAAGATCTGTGGCTCTGCTCTACTTCCAGAAGAGAGCTTCCCTGTTCCCCCTTGTCAGTGGTCCCTTCAAGTCCCCTGAAAAGCTGCTCCTTAGGATCTAGGGAATACTTAGGGATGCAGCACGGGGATGCATCTTGTATGGGAAAACTACAAAAATTGTGAGTGGGAATGCCGTTTGCTCATGGAAGGGCACTTAAGTTCCAATACAGTGCTTTTAGGAAGAGGATTAATTGCAGTGATTGGCTCTGTGCAGAGTCTGTCCTTGTGCTGACTTTACATGGGAAGGAGAGCAGGTGCAAGTGCACTGGCCCCACCCCCATGTGATCACCAAGTCAGCCCCCCAGTGTGAACAGGCAAAGGAAGTGCCTGTATGTAGGTCCCCTCCCCATGATCAGGGAGGCTGCTTGTAGATCATGGGTAGGGAACATACGCATGGACACTTTCTCTCTGTGTTAGCATCATGCAGATGACTCAGCAATTGCATGGAGGCTAGGGGTGGAGCTAATGCATTCATAGCCTTTCTCCCTCCCCATGTGACAAGTCAACAAGTGAGCAGGTAGGGTTGCCAAACTCCAGGTGGTAACTGTACAAAGAGGCAGCACGTGGCTCAAAATAATAAACATCAATATCAAAATACAACAACAATTGTGTTTATCTTACTGCCAAATGTATTGAAAATAGACCACCAAAACAAATGAAAAGTGTGTCAAAAACACACACACAATAGCCTCACAGGGCTAGTCCTCACAGGGCTTAAGGCAGTGCCAGTAGGCTGAAAATATAGGAAAGCCGAACAGCTAAACAAAAATAAAGCCTCCCGGGCTGAATATAAACCAAAAAAGATATGGTTATAAGCAGTACATAACAATAGTGGTGGTTGTAAGCAATACACAACAATGGTGGTATTACAAACACAATAGTAACAAAACAAAAATGCGGTCCAAGGTGGGTCCGTTGCAAATATTACAAACACAATAGTAACAAAACAAAAATGCAGTCCAAGGTGGGTCCGTCGCAAATATTACAAACACAATAGTAACAAAACAAAAATGCTGTCCAAGGTGGGTCCGTCGCAAAGACGCGTTTCGAATCTTCTTCAGTTTGCTGACCCAACCACTTTTAGAGAAGGATTTAGAACTTAGTAGAATAATTCATCACATGTATAACCTCTTACCCCATCTGATACTACAAGATGTTAAGGTTTTTTCATAGTTTTCAATCCGGCATCGGCCTTTGCTGCTGGAGATCTCCTGGGATTACAACTGATTTCCAGGCAACAGAGATCAGTTCCCCAGGAGAAAATTATCACATTGGAAGGTGGACTGTATGGCATTATATCCCATTGAAGTCCCGGCCCTCCATGTAAATCTCCAGGTATTTCCCAACCCAGAGCTGGCAACCCTATGATCAGGTCATCTGCACTGGGATGGCTTCAGCCTGTTTTACTGGGCTCAACCAACCTGTGTTTCTGTAATTATGTTTCCCTCTCCTCCCAGAATATGTGGCTGTCTTGCAGACCCTGCTGTAATAATCCATATTTAAATATCTAATGCCACACTACGCATTCTGTCCATTCAAAAAGCTCTGACTAAGAGGATTTATTTTATTCTGTAAATTAAAGTCAAGGTTAATTCTATTGCTTTGGGCAGTATGTTAACATTAATTTCAGGCTGTACTTCTGAAAGTTTCCACTGGCATGTGCCAATCAAAACAAATTGGGGTGATGCCACTCCCTAGGTGTGCAGCTTCCCCCTGAAATTTATGCAAAGAAGGAGATAATGTCTGGACCAAGGTCAGAAAAATCTAAATCTCACCAGCAGAAGCTGTGTGCAAGCAGCTGGGGAAATAATTATGTCTGAATTTTTTTTTTAAGCATGGCTGAGGTCAATAACTATTCCAGTTCTTTGACCCTGGAGAATTATAGCAGTTCCAGATAATTCTGGAAACTCATTAAGAGGCTAAAGGATTTCTCTCTCTCATCTGAATTTCTATATGGAAATTATCAACCAACATGAAATGCCATTAGGAAGAACTTTCTACAGCCCACCAGCTATGAGGACTTTGAAATCCAAAGCTTTAGAAACAGTAGTCCAGCATTCCACTGGTGCAGGCATATACATAAATGATCTGGAATTTCAAACACGAAGAAGAAGAAGAAGAAGAAGAAGAAGAAGAAGAAGAAGAAGAAGAAGAGTTGTTTTTAATATGCCGACTTTCTCTACCAATTAAGGAAGAATCAGCTTACAATCACCTTTCCTTCCCCTCCCCACAACAGACACCCTGTGAGGTAGGTAGGGCTGAGAGAGCTCTAAGAGAGCTGTGACTGGCCCAGGGTCACCCAGCTGGCTTATGTGGAGGAGTGGGGAAACCAACCCGGTTCACCAGATCAGCATCCACTGCTCATGTGGAGGAATGGGGAATCGAACCTGGTTCTCCAGATCAGAGTCCACTGCTCCAAACCACTGCTCTTAACCAATACACCACGCTGGGTTCAGAAGCATAGGTGTTCAGAAGCATGGAAGTGAAAAAAAAATCCTTAATTATACTTCAGATTGCAGCTCTTATGACCTGCTGCATTAGACATCTGATCTTCTTGAGGGTGCAGTAACATCCAGGAACACGAAAACAAATGGGCTGCCTTATTCGGACCATTAGCCTATCAAGATCTATCAAGGTCAGTATTGACTACTCTAACTAGCAGCAGCTTTCTAGGGTCTCTGGCAGAGGCCTTTAATATCTTCAACTATGTATATATGTGCCATCAAGTCACAGCTGTCTTATGGTGATCCCATCAAGGGGATTTCAAGGCAAGTGAGAAGCAGAAGTGGTTTTCCATTGCCTTTCTCTTCAAAGTCTTTTTGTGTCCCCCCACTCATCCAAGTACGGGTCCTGGCATGGATATCCAAGCCTAGCCTGACCTCATCAGATCTTGGAAGCTAAGCAGGACCGGCCCTGTCTAGTATTTAGATGGGAGACCATCAAGGAATATCAGGGTTGTGACGCAGAGGCCGGCAGCGGCAAACCGCCTCTGAAAGTCTCTTGCCTTGTAAATCCCACAGGGTTGCCATGGAACAACTGTGACTTGAGGGCAAAAAAAATCCAATTATGTACCTTGCTTATCTTCCAAGATCTGACAAGGTCCGTCTGTACCATACTATTCCACATCCTACACCATCAACTGTGTGTGTGTGTTAAGTGCCGTCAAGTCGTTTCTGACTCATGGCGACCCTATGAATGAAAGTCCTCCAAAATGTCCTGTCTTTGACAGCCTTGCTCAGATCTTGAAAATTGAAGGCCGTGGCTTCCTTTATTGAGTCAATCCATCTCTTGTTGGGTCTTCCTGTTTTCCTGCTGCCCTCAACTTTTCCTAGCATGACTGTCTTTTCCAGTGACTCTTGTCGTCACACCATCAACTACCTGATCATTTTTAATGGGAGATGCCAGGGACTGAACCTGAGCTTTCTACCTGTGAAGAAGATGCTTGTGACATGGTTTAGCCCTACAGCTTATACATCAGGGCAAACATTAAAAAAAAAAAACACATATTTTTTCATTGCAGACTGCTAGTCTGGTTTGCTTGTTCTCTGAAAAGGCCACTTGATCTTACATTCTGGCCATTGTGTAAGAGGCCATTTCAAAGACTTCTACATTTAAAACTCAGTTCCTTCTGCAGCTGCACTAAATGTACAAGAGAAGGCATGTGGGGTAGCAGTTAGGCATTTCTAAATTTATACAGGCTCAGCATCACTATAGTTTTGTCACAAGACATTACTACTGAAGGATGATTTAACATACAACCTAGCAACACCCACCTGCTATCTGCCAAATTGTCCCTGTCCTTAACCTTGTAAGTTCAATGTAATTGCATCATATCACAGAAGTTCTGTTTTTTCTGGTATATTCGTTATTGCTTACTCGGGAAAAGGCCTTCAGCATTTCTATCTGAATTTGCAAAGGATCTTCCACTTCAGTGAAAGGGGCATAAGAACATAAGAAAGGCCCTGCTGGATCAGACCAAGGCCCATCAAGTCCAGCAGTCTGTTCACACAGTGGCCAACCAGGTGCCTCTAGGAAGCCACAAACAAGACGACTGCAGCAGCACCATCCTGCCTGTGTTCCACAGCACCTAATATAATAGGCATGCTCCTCTGATACTAGAGAGAATAGGTATGCAGCATGACTGGTATCCATTTTAACTAATAGCCATGAATAGCCCTCTCCTCCATGAATATGTTCACTCCCCTCTTAAACCCTTCCAAGCTGGCAGCTATGTGTCTCTAGTGGAAAGGTTAGGGATGGAAGAATTGTCTATGCCAATGTGAGCTCCCCAGCCTACCCAGGTATTGTTGAATGTGTGTTATTTGTGTGGCCTATGTCTTCTGGTGATTGCACTTTTGATCTGGCGAGTGTTTGATGCAGAGGAGCCCTTTTGTGTCTGCTGTTTGGTGCCACACAGCAAAATCGGAGAGATGAACCATTACAGAGATAAACACAATTGCCTGCATAGCAACATAAATATTCCCATTTGGAAGAAGAAGCACAACAAGACAGCTGAGCACTCCCAATAGCCTTGACTTAGCAAGTATTACTGGTGAGCAATGTGGAAGGAAAGGTAAGGCATGGGAATAGAAGTAAAAGCTGATATATGACCCCTGTGAGAAAGGGTATTAAGTCAACTACCAACTAATGCAGTACTGTAAAGCTCATAAGCAGTGCTCTGAAAGGGCTGTCTTTTAAGTGAAATACTTTCATTCACTTGATTCAAAATAATGGCATTGTGCGCTGGCAGCCAGCTGGCTGCCCTTTCCTCCACCACCAACAGAAAATTCAGCTTATTATAGACTTGTTATACCAATACATCTCAAGGTGCTCCCAGAGGATTCATGATAGGTCAATAAAGCAATCTGCTATGCCAAGTTAATTATTGAAACCAAAGGAGCAAACAAGCGAGTACTTTTTATTGGCCCAAGCAGTGGTGGTAGCTTTGACTTTTCACTTTAAAGGCTTCCTAAGAGACTATGCTCAGGGATGCTTTAAACTTTGAAGGTGCAAGGTGTTTTTTCCATGTGAAACGCATCAATGTTTTGCAGAATCTGTGGCTTAACAACTAGTAGTGATTTGTGGGATTGACTGTAGTGTACACTTTGGGAAGTGTGCAAACAGATAGGAACCACTGTAAGCAATGCAGTTTGTTTAAATGCAAACTTTTGACAATAATCACATATGCACAGACTTCATGTTTTATGTATGTGGCTCTTCTTAGGCATAATGACACCCAGACTCTGGAACTCGGTCCCCTAAGAGACTAACCTTACATCTTTACTTCTTGGTTTCTAATGCTGTGTTAGGTTGTTTTACTGTGGTAAAACACTGTAGATAGTGGGGTGGATCCTATCCCTTTCCTACCCCTCTGCTGAGTAAAGTTATTTATTAATTTAATACAATATGCATACTTGTCATGACCTTCTCTGATAGGGTTGCCAGCCTCCAGGGGGTGGCTAGAGATCTTCCACTATTACAACTCCATGAGATAAAGATCAGTTCCTAGGGTTGCCAGGTCCCTCTTTGCCACTGCAGGGAGGTTTTTGGGGTGGAGCCTGAGGATGGCAGGGTTTGGAGAGGGATTTCAATGCCATAGAGTCCAATTGCCAAAGTGGCCATTTTCTCCAGGTGAACTGATCTCTATCAGCTGGAGATCAATTGTAATAGCAGGAGATCTCCAGCTAGTACCTGGAGGTTGGCAACCCTATCAGTTCCCCTGGAGAAAATGGCCACTTTGGATGGCATTAGATCCCATTGAAGTCCCTCCCCTCCCCAAACACTGCTCTCCTCAGGCTCCACCCCCAAAAACTCCAGGTATTTCCCAACCCAGAGCTGGCAATCCTACCCTCTGACCCTCTCAGCAACTCAGACTTAGAGTCCTCAGAGGAAGAGCCCAAGGAGCCAAGACCAGCAGCTGAAGAAGACCAGTGGGACCAGGGAGAGCCTAACAAGGCTGAGGCGCCTGCTGACAATGGTCTAGCAGCACCAAAGGCCATCCTGCCTGAGCTTTCAAGGGAGGCCTCGCCACTAGCCCCTGAAATAGTCATCAGGCCTCTGCTGGGCAGGACCTGGGCCCATAGCTCCCCCAGGGATAGGTTTGCCAGGTCCCTCTTCGGCACCATTGGGAGGTTTTTGAGGTGGAGCCTGAGAGGGAGGGGTTTGGAGAGGGACTTCAATGCCACAGAGTCCAATTGCCAAAGCGGCCATTTTTTCCAGGTGAACTGATCGCTATAGGCTTGAGATCAGATGAAATAGCAGCAGATCTCCTGCTACTACCTGGAGGTTGGCAACCCTACCCAGGGAACAATCTCGCTCCGCAGGAACAATCCATCGCTCTTAATCACTACACCATGCTGGCTGTTCTGGCTGGTAGTGGTTGCAGCTTCTTTTCTCATCCGTCCCCATAGGAATGGGGACCTGTCTCCCTACTTGGTGCTCTGCCCTCCCACCCACCCATCTACCCATCTACCCATCTGTCCTGGCACGTCTGTACACTCACATGCCCTCCTTCCTCACTCAGCACACTGGCCACTTGTTGGCCAGCCTGACCAGCTGAAGTGTTGCTGCCACCTGCCCGCTACATTAGCTCCTTCTCACTGCTCCACCATCAGGCAACAGCTCCAACAGAGATGCATTGCCAGCACATGCAGACAATGCTCCATTGTTTGGGGGGGATTTCACCCCCTCCAGTTTCCCCCAGTTTTTAGATTCTGCAAATTAGAGTGTCTGCCACGTTTGGAGAAAAATTTCCCCCAGAGGCCCCAATACAGAGATTTAAGTCTCTGCAGATGAAGACACACTTGACTATTACACTATATGTTGTGAAATGGCCTTTAAAATATCTGGTTAAATTTAAATTTTTAAAATTTTGTTCTGGTCAAATTAAATGCATTTAAACACCCTGAGAAATCAAATGCTGCTGATTTCAGCTTGTATGTACGAATTGTGGAGAATATCCATATTTTCCTACCTTTAATCTGCTTGTAAACACTTATTTTAAATTCCTGCTCTAGTGAAAAAAATATTTTAAATATTCTGAATTACGGGTGCTGATAGGATCAGGATTGTTAAGGAGAAAAGGTACTAAAATACCACATTTTCAAGCATACATTTAACATTTTTCATTGATATTTGTCAACAGGATTCAAGATGTGGTTTTTAAAAGGATCCACTAATGTTCAGTTTCAAAGAAAAATAAAGATTTCTCAGAAGTTGAATATGGACAATGTCTGCCAATCCTTTAGGTATTGGCCAATCCCATGGTGGATTTTAGGAAAGATTTCAGCTCCTGCCATTGTGTGCTGATTTTTGATGATCAATTTGATAGTTCACCTGTTTGTTTGTAGGAGTTTGGCAGATTGTTTCACTGTATTCCTTACTAACCAAGCAGAACAGCTCCATTGGCTTTTCATGCATAGGCCTTCTCACACAGTCTGATTAGGTTCTGTTCCCTCCCCACCTTCCTTGGTGCATAACTGCTCTGCTCAGCAGGCAATTAATTGACTCACAGGTTCTATAAATCAGTAATAAATAAATGCTGTGTTTCGATAAAAAAAAACCCACAGTTTGTTGTTCATCTAAGTAGTCCTTAGTGACCCTGCTTGATGTTTCAGTCAGCAGCTTCTTTGTGCATGCACAGTGTTGGGGAAATGCTTTGCAGTTTGGCAGGCGTTCGTGGGTGCTCAGCACAAACTGAACAAACCAGGTAATCACCTCACATCTGATCACTGCCTTTAATTTGAGCATGGAAAGTTCAACCATTGAATGTGGTGGCAGCACAATTTACATTATCTCTAATAAGAGACAGCACCAGAAGTACAAGCCCAGGGCTACAGAACCATGAAATGTGCAGCTACTAAATGGATATGCTAAATGGACATATGCAGCTACTAAATAGACAAAGAAGTACTTCTAGACACGGTGAGTAATTAAAATGTGGATTTCACTGGGGCTGCCGATTCAGTTCCATCTGAACTGAAAAACAGCCGAATTTTCCCCGATTCGGAGGTTTCCAGAGCAGATAGAGCCAAAGTAAAAAAAGGCGGGAAAACGACAAAGCGAATTCACCAAGTTCAGGCAGACCCCAAATAAATTCGTACAAATTCGGCATCCCCAAATCGGCATTCTCCCGTGGCACCTTCCTGAAAAAGAAACAAAGAGCGAGCGAGCTCTCTTCTAGAAGGCAAGCAAACTTGCATTTCAGGAGAGACAACCATTACCAAACACCAGTGGCCAATAGGTGGCCAAGCTGGGTCTCCTTCTGGCCAATCAGAGAAGGGATTCTCCCATTTGAACCTCTCTGAATTGGCCAGGAGAAGAGAAGAAATACTCGCTGGCTGCCACGAGTCTTGCTGCTGCTGTGCTGCTGATCCTGAGATCCTGAGCTGAGCTGACCTGCTGCTAGAATCGTATTGGATTGCTCCTGAGTCCTGACTCCCAGTCCCTGCTCCTGATGGAAGAGAAGACATCCACAGTTTGACCCATTTTGGGGCTTTTCTCTATATCTTTTTTCCTGTGTGTGTGGGAAAAGCAGAATCTGTGTGTGTGTGTGTGAGGGGGGAAGCCAAATGGGGATGGGTTTACCTGTTCTGCTGAGGGGTGGGCTTGATTGCCTCTGTGTGGGACTGGGCTTTCTGCTGTTTTCACCGGTTGCCAACTTCGTCTGGAGTTAACTGTGGGTCAGTGAGTCTCTCTCTGGCTGGCTCCTATTGTTTACAATGGGCTGTGCAGCCACTCCTGTTGTTTCTAATGGGCTAGCCTGTCATTCGTTTTAGTACATCCCTTGTCAGTGAGTCTCTCTCTGTCTTGCCCGTTCGTCTCCTTCGTTAGGAATTTGCGTCTTCTGGTTCGGGATGTGTGTTCTGCTGGGGGTGGGCTTTATTGCCTCTGTGGAGTGTCATTTGGGAGGGGTTACCTGTCCTGGGGGGGGCTTGATCTCCTCTTTGCAAGTGTGATTGTTGCTGTGGAAGATTTGAATCCAGCAGCATGAAAGCTATCAATACTGAAGATACGCAATTTGTGCAGGTCGCACTTACGCTAGTAGCCTTATAAGATGCACTTTGGCTGTGTTGAAATGAAAAGATATGTTACCCATGCTAGTTACGCTGTTTACTTACGCTTTCAGCATTGTTGGATGCACTTTCGGCATAGTTACATCAGCTCTTAGAAGCCACGGACTGGCTTCTACTGTGTGTGTGTGTGTGGGGGGGGAAGCCAAGGGGGGGTGACCTCACCTGGTGTGGGGGGTTGATCTCCTCTTTGCGAGTGTGATTGTTGCTGTTTTCACTGGTTGCCACCTTTGCCTGTAGGTCAGTGTGGGTCGGTGAGTCTCTCTCTGGCTGCCCCAGAAACAATGGGAGGTTTTGCCTTGGATTTGCCGCTCTCTAGATGCACATTTCTCCCATCCAAATTTCCAAATCTCAACAATAAGCCCCCCTGCAGAGTTTTGAGAATTCAGATGGGGGAAATGTGCATCTAGAGAGCGGCAAATCCAAGGCAAAACCTCCCCTGCATAAATAGCCAACGAGAAACAATGGGAGGTTTTGCCTTGGATTTGCTGCTCTCTAGATGCACATTAAGGATTGCCAGCTCCCATTCATTCCAGTGGGCAGATGGGGGGACCCCTTCCAGACCCCATAACTTGGGACCCCCTGAGCCAATCTGCACCAAACCTGGGGGTTCTTGCAAGTAGGGTCCCTCCAAGCTACCCTGAAAGTTTGGGACCTCTAACTCCAAAAATGCCCCCCGGAGCCACGGAAAGCCGTGAATGTGCTTTAAATGGCTTTATTCGGCCAAATTTATTTGGGAACACCGAATTTCAAGCCAAATTCCATGAATCCGAATAGGGGGAGTTTGGACTTTGGCATTTCCTGAATAAAAACGGGCCAAATTTTGCCGAATCCGAATTTTACCGAATTTTTTTCCCAACAGCCCTAGATTTCACTGCCAGAGAATGAATGATGGCCACAGGCATAGACAGCTTTAAAAAGGGATTTGACAGATTCGTGGAGGATAGGTCTATCAGTGGCTTCTAGCCATGATGCCTAAAGGGAACCTCCACAGTCAGAGACAGTAAACCCCTAGATAGCAGCACCAGGAAGCAACATAAGGGAAAGGCCCTGGCCTCTGTGCCATGTTGCTGGACCTCTAGAGGAACTGGTTGGACACTGTCTGAGAGAGGATGCTGGCCTAGGTGGACCACTGGTCTAATCCAGCAGGACTCTTTTTCTGTTCTTATGACAGTGGAACATGGTGCTGATACCCTTGCCTTTGTTCAACTCCCTCTCCCCTCTTGATGCCCATGGGAAAGGGTACCACATCACTCTCTTTAGCAGTGTCATAGTGGCAGTTTTTTCTTCCAATAGACAATTTTGGATAGTCTTCTTAAATAGTTATGTATACAGGTATGGCTGGAAAACCCCAATTCTAAATGAAAGCCTCAAAATTATAATTAGGTTTATTGTAGCAGTGTTCAGGAATTAATAGTGCCATCCTGAGCACGCTTACATTCTTCTGAGCCCATTGACTTCAATGGGCTTAAAAGGGTGTAGCTCTGCTTAGGATGGTACCATCATTGATGAATCCCGGATATGTACATAATACTATGAAGAGTATTTCTGAGCATTTGCAGAGTGCCATTCCCCCCATTACTGGGCAATTATTAAGCCCACGTGATGAGGCATAATGTTTTGACTTGCTCCTGCATCAGACCAGTCTTTTGATCTGAGAACATGGAAGACCCCCTGCACTTCCCTGGGGGTATCTCTAGGGGGATGTTTTGGGACAATCACTTGGCAACATCAAACTTCCCTGCCTGGTGTCCTCAAAGTCACCATTATTAGTATTATAGCTTCAATTAGCATCGCTCTTTTAAATTCGCCAGTTGATATCATCCAAAACAAGTGAATGCATTTTCAACAGCTCCTGTGTCTAACAATTGACAAGAGCATGTCATTACAGTAAGTTAGATAGATGGAGTCTGTAGTTTCAGCACAGTGGTAATCAGATTTTTGATGCTATTAATGTATTTTTTAAAAATTAAAGGGGAAGCCATCAATTTGCTGAAACAGGAATACATGCTATTAGCCTGGAAACATATTGTGATGTGATATAGTAGTCTGGGGAGAGAAGGCACCATGTTATAGCTTGATCTCATCAGATCTCAGAAGCTAAGCAGGGTCGTTACTTGGAAGGGAAACCTACAACGAAGACTCTGCAGAGAAAGGCAATGGCAAACCACCTCTGCTTCTCACTTGACTTGAAAGCCCATTGCTGGGGTCGCCATAAGTCGGCTGAGACTTGATGCCACTTTACACACACAAATAGAACAGACTAAACTTTTTGACACTTATATGCCCCCTCACCCAGTTGGTCCAGAGTTTCGGGCTTGGGTATCATCAGTATGCTGATGACATCCAGCTATATTGGCTGATGGGCAGCCACCCACCTCGGAAAATCTGGCTGGGTGTTGGAAGACTGGCAAAATGGTTAAAACAGAGTCACCTGAAATTGAACCCATCGAAGATGGAGGTCCTGTGGCTGGGTCAGGGAGGTATGGCGTTTGCAACTTCCTGCTCTTGATCTTCAGGACTGCCTCTTCCTGTATAACTCCCAGAGAGCTTTACAATCGGCTGGCTAATAATCTATTAGAGATCCCTGGCCCAAAGGGCATCTGGCTGTCCTCGACCAGGGCCAGGGCTTTCTCAGCCTTGGCCTCAGCCTGATGGAACTCTCTGTCTAGTGACACCTGGGCCCTGCGGGATCTAACTGAGTTCCATAGGGCCTATGACAGAGATGTTCCACTAGGTTTGTGGTTGAGGGCAGCAATGGTATCATATAGATGCTGGCCTCCCCTCCCAGCTCCCTTTCCCCTCTTTTTCCCTTTCCCTGATTCCCTTTCCCATTCCTTCTCGATCTCTTATGCCCTTCCCATTACCCCTTACATGTCTTTAACCTACATTGTTAGCTGTGGTCCACCTTCTCCCCTGAGACATGGTATTAAAGCAGACAGTAGTTGCTGTAGTAACATCTCTCCTTACAGGGAATATATTTGGCACCAACGATTGAATTAGAGTTAATTTTAAATTTCAGCGTGTTAGAATGTTTTAACTTTTTGTAACGGATTGTATTTATTGTATATTTAATTATGATGTTAGCCGCCCTGAGCCTGGTGTGGCCAGGAGAGGACAAGATATAAATAAAAGTTTTTATTATTATTATATAAACAAAGAAGCTATAGTACATGGAAAGGGTTTCAGTGTTGCCAAATCAGTGCTTTAACACCCAAAGAAGCTAATATAACTACAACTTCCTCCTACACACATTTGGGATATTTCATAAGCTGCAGATAGCAGTCACAGGATAGGGAAGACAATTTGGTCCGGGATGGAAGGAGGCATAAATGGATAAGTCTTGTTGTGGAGCAGCAAAGAGTGAGAACCTCTGTGGATTTGGATGGAGCTCTTGTTCATGTGATGACAAGGAAGCAGTGAAATGGCCAGGTTGGCAGATGGTACCAGCTTATTCAGGATGCTGAAAACCAAAGGGGGCTATGAAGAACTCTAACCTGAGAATCTTTGCAAATTGCGTAACCAAGCAAATGAGGGTCAATCAAATTCAATGGACTTAAAACAATGGATACTGGGCTGAAAACCCACCCACATTGAAAGATGAGTGAGCATGAATGATATCTAGGAGTCCAGCAGATCATTCAATGGAAACATCAACAGAGTGAATTACACTGAAAAGGGCAACTTTGATGCTTCGTTCTCCTCCCCGAGTCCGGTATTGTTTGTGTTTTTATTGAATTATTGTTATCTTTAAATGTTGTTTTTAATTGTTCAAATGTTTGATGTTTTTATGTGTGCTGCCTTGGGGACTCTGATTGGGTGGAAAGGTGGCAAAAATGTTTTAAATAAAATAAGTTAAATTATTGGCTCATGAAAATACAAAAGACAGTGTTGTGCAGCACTGACATACATGATGAGTTGCAGTAAGGAGTCCAGCTCCCTCCAAAGAATGCACTGAAAGGGGAGAAAGGAATATGGTGCCAAGATGCAGCAACAGAAACATCAAGGTCACAGCTGCAGCATCATTTATTTTTATTTTATTTCTTTCAATTTCTACCCTGTCCATTCCCCACCTAAGCAGGGTTCATGGTGGCTTACAACAGATGATATATAAATTATTAAAAGACATTCATGTAAAACCCAATAATTACAAAATGTAATACAATTATACTATATTATAAAATGGCTAAATCTAGACCTATGGCACCATTTATAATGTTCCTCCCAATTAAGTTCACCAAACAGATAGTAGTTGGGGGAAGGAGACAGAACCTGGCCACCACCAGTAGTTCAGTGCTACCACTGTGGTGGAACATTCATGCATGTGTGCAGTTATTGAATGGATACTAGATCCCAGCACACATGCAGGAGATGACATCACTTGCAGGCATTAGGTTCTGCTATCCATTTGGTAACTGCAAGCCTGCATTGGGTGACCCTCTGGCAAGGGCACCACATCCCCCTCCCCTGTCAGTGGTCTTGAGTGGTAGGAGACACAGAAGATGCTGGTGGCCTTGTAAGGTAAAGGTAAAGGTAGTCCCCTGTGCAAGCACTGGGTCATTACTGACCCATGGTACTGACCCATGGGGGGACGTCACATCATGACGTTTACTAGGCTCTTGTAAGGGGCATCTGTATTTAGTTACTGTGAGAAGTTCTGGTTACCCCATCACAAAAAGGATACCATAGAGCTAGAAAAGGTACAGAAAATGATCAAAGGCATCTTCGCTACAAGGAAAGTCTAAAGATCTTGGAGCTTTACTTTAGCGGAGAGACCAGTGGGAAGACAAACAGAGGTTTATAAATTTATGCACAGTGTGAAGAAAGCAGATAGCACCCTTCTCACATTACTGGGACCTGACGCCACCCAAAGATGTAGTGGTGTAGTGGTTAAGAGCAGTGGTTTGGAGCGGTGGACTCTTAATTTGGAGAACCGGGTTTGATTCCCCACTCCTCCACATGAGCAGTGGAGGCTAATCTGGTGAACTGGATTTGTTTCCCCACTCCTACACACAAAGCCAGCTGGGTGACTTAGGGCAAGTCACAGCTCTCTTACAGCTCTCTCAGCCCCACCTACCTCACAGGGTGTCTGTTGTGGGGAGGGGAAGGGAAGGTGATTGTAAGCCGGTTTGAGTCGCCCTTAAGTGGTAGAGAAAGTTGGCATATAAAAACCAACTCTTCTTAAAATATTTAGGGTGGACAAAAGAAAGTTCTCCTTTGTGCCACATGTTATTTAGTGAATTCAGTACAACAAGTTTTAATGGTAGACTCTGGCTTAGATGCTTTTTCAAAAGGGGATTCTACAGATTCATGAAGCATATGTCCTACAACGCAAGGGATCTTCCCCTGATGCCTCTTCCCTTGGAGAAAGGCTCCTTGCATTGAAGGTTTTTTTTTTACAATGTTAACTGCATGAAACTTTGGATCCCACCCAATATTTGTCTAGCTGAAAGTATGCAATCGTGGCTTATATCCCCACACATCATCTTACTTGGGGTTGCAACTCTGAACGAGCAATGACAACCATGGAACAAAAATGGATGTTCTGTTCCAAATCACATACTGTATTGTTGGATACAAACCTATAATTATTTAAGTTGAACATAGCAGAATTATATGCATTGTACTTCCTTCTTTCATCCTAAAAAAGAAAGTATTCTCTAGGTTATTTCAGAATTGGCCAGCTTTTGCCAAAATCCACAAGATCGGTTCCAACCATGAAAAATATTCCTTTTGATGCAAGTAAACAATCCGCCGTACTGGTACCATTCTCTGTATTACTGAGAAGAAGCAATATAAAAACAAATAAGAAAGCACAGAATGGCAATGTTGGCATTTTGCAATGCCATCAGAGTGTGTTTGCAATCAGAATGCGTGCAGAAATTGTCACGGGAATCACAAATTTAGTCTAGAGCTCTCTAACTTGTATTAAAACCTTACTGAGGTGTGGATGATGATTGTGTTGTGATAATAGCCCTGCGAACAATACACTACCATAATGAACTGCAGATTTAAGAGGAAAGCATTTGGTGGCCAGATCTATTTGTAGAGGCAGTTAGATGTGATGGTTAATTATTTAGAATTTTTTTTTCAGTTAAGAAAAACATTAACAAATGTCATTAACCATCTGAAAAGAAAACTGGATTCTCATGTATGACAGGTGTTAACAGAGTCCATAGGTGGTCATATACCACTTTGTAGGCTGTATATAAAAGGCTAGAAATTCATTCATGGCTCTGATGGAGCCTAGGATGCCATTGTACCAGCGCCTCCATTTAAATGTGACCTGGGGCATCATTGGTAAACTGGGTTGGTGCCCAATCAGTTGGAAGGGTTCAAAGAAGATGATGATACTAACCTAGTTTAACCATATATGTCATAATTGGGGCAGGGACAGTTCTGGTACCAAGCAAAATAACTTTGTCTCACATGAAGTCACTATCTCAGTAAAGAAGCAATAACATCAGATATCAAGTATCTACCTACCTATTACTTATGTATGTTTGTTAAGTGCCGTCAAGTTGCTTCTGATTTATGGTGACCCTGTGAATTAATGACACCCAAAATATCCTATCGACAGCCTTGGTTAGGTTTTGCAAACTGAGGGTCGTGCCTTCCTTTACTGAGACAATCTATCTCATGTTGGGTCTTCCTCTTTTCTTGTTGCCTTCAGCTTTTCCTAGCATTATTGTCTTTTCCAGTGATGCCTGTCCTCTCATAATGTGACCAAAGTTCAATAGCCTCAGTTTAGTCATTTTAGCTTCTAGGAACAGTTCAGGCTTGATTTGATCTAGAACCCACTTATTTGTCTTTTTGGCAGTCCATGGTATTCATAAGGCTTTCCTCCAACACCACATTTCAAATGAATCAACTTTCTTCCTGTCAGCTTTCTTCATTGTCCAACTTCCACACCCATGCATAGCAATGGGTAACTTTTTACCTACCCTATCTGTCCCTTCTCCATCTCCAACGAGATGAGGGCCTCATATATAGTTCTCTGCTCCTGCATTTTGCTCCTGCTCTGCTCCTGCTCCTGCTCCAACACTCTAAAATCTATACTGCACTGGCTTTGAGTAAAAGGAGTCGTTGCCGTAGCCATGCTGGTCCAAAAAAACCCATCACCATATTATGCACTTATTGTCCTGGTATACCCCCCAAAGGACATTACATGCTGCTGATTCTAACTTGTTGGTAGTCCCCTGCCCTAGAAGTGTGCAGCTGTCCTTGATGAGAGCGGCTCCGGCCTGGTGAAACTCCCCCCCCCCCATAATATCAGGGCCCTGTGGAACATTAAGGAGTTCCATAGGACCTGTAAGACAGAGCTTTTCTACCAGGCCTATAACTGAGGGGAGCCGCAGGTGTCATCTGCTGGCCTCCCTCCCTCCCCCCATTTCTGGCTGTACCAGGTAATACATTATGGGGGGGTCTCTGTCTGGCTGCCAAGCGTTCAGCAGCTGTTAGACTTTTAATTGAGCTCTATCTATTGTTTCATTGTAGGTAAGATTACTAAATTTTGTTTTAATGATATTGGATGTTTTAGTGAACATGTTTTATGTTTATATTTATAATTTTACTCTTGTTACTCGTCCTGAGCCTAGCCTTGCTCGGGAAGGCGGGAGATAAATTTAATAAACAAACAAACAAAATACTGCAGAGCTGTCAAGCTAGGTGACATTGATGCGGAACAAGATCCTTCCCTTTCCTGCACAAAAGCTAACTTTCAACCTCATATGTAAAGTCCTTTGTTTGGATTACAGAACCTCACTGCTTCATTCAGTAGCATAGCAAAACAAACTACAATAATCTAATAATGTATAGAGAGTGGGTCTCTCGATGAGCTGGATTCAACCATCTGTGAGTGGTGATCTCCTCATAGATGGGAACTCTCTGTTATTGTCTCTCCTGTGTTGTCTCAAAAATGTTACCCATGGGATTCATAGAACCCTCAGGAGCTGCACTGTATGTATTGTGGGTATCTGCAGCGGGAAGGGGAAATTTGCAAAAATAAATTGCCCCTCCTCTGCTGACAGAAACATGGACATAGACCATAGGATCCAAACCACAATGAGGACCACCCAAGAAGATATCGATTCATCCCTCAAGAACTGCACCCACTTTTTCAGTGCAATGCAATGAAATGTAAGATTTTATATCCCCAATTTCCACTATACCACAGTACAAGAGATGCCACCAGTATGAGAATGGTACTTTGCTAACCATCCCTGAGGGTCTCATTGAATACTTATCTTTTTTCCTCAGCTTTTCTAGGGCAGTCACCTTTACATTACATTAAACTTACATTTCATTACATTTAAAGGTCAACATGTAATCAGAAACAGTACAGAAGTAGGGTCATCTACCACTAGAAATGCTGAATAGATTGGATGTATGCAGAATTTGTTTCACTAGCAACACTTCACAGTAGCTTATTTGCTATGTTTTAATAATGACAAATTTGATGGAAATGGAATGAAGTGGTAAAGAAAAAAATATTTCTTTTGAAGATGAAGAAAAATTAATTTTTAAAATCCGTTCTGACTCCTCTTCTGCACTTAAATCATTTTATTCTTTCTGTTTCAGCTGCAAGTTTTGGTTGCACGTTTTGCATCACATTAAACCTGATCAGTATGGTTTCTTCCTGACAACAGTTAGTTTGATTGCTAGTGCTTCTTGAAACAAAACATTTTTTTGCCACTCCTTGCTTCCCAGGTTTTCACAAGGCAGCTCCTTCCCCTCCTTTAACCAGTTGTAGTATACACATGGAAAAAATATATGCTAGAAGTATAATTCAATCGCCATGTGTGACTGCAGATGGGGAGGGTGGCCACATTAGAGTTATAAAATGCAGATCATCAGAAGGAAATGTTCACTTCCTTACAGTGCCACCCTAAGCAGACAAGACAATTTTTTTTTACGGTCAATGACCAGCACAGGTAAAACAGGTAAGGTACCAATTTACATAAGTCTAAAATACACATCTGAGTAAAACATGCTGGTTCATTTGTTGGTATATATAAAGCATTTGGCGAGAAAGGGAGCACATATAATTAAAACTGTATCCCTTCATTTTCAGGGCTGCTGAGTAGCACGGACCCTTTTCCGTCGTAAGTCAATTGCAGAGGCACAGAATCTAGCAACCGAATATGTTGTGTCGGAGTTCACGTCTTGTAACAGAGATGAAATAATGGAACTGTCACATATGGCTGGGAAATTTATGAATTAATGGCGAGATGAACCTTTCTCTGATAGCTATATAATATTGACAGTGGGGAAGAACATTTTCAAAAGTTTCTATGTATCTAGAACCACAGGGACATTTTCTTTCCTCATATGGCATCTTCCTGTAGTGGCCTTCCTGGATGGCTGAGGGGAGGGCTTGGCATCTGGCCAAGGTGAAAGCTCTTCGATGTTTTGGAATTTCAAGTTTGGTTAGATACTCCATAGGAGTAATAAGGTACCTGCAGGATTCGCTAATAATGAAGTTTGGTGTTCTGGCTAGATCTGTTTTACGCTCTGTGTCAATTATAGGCTGTTTAATTGTTGCCTTGGCCTGATCCTAGCCCATGTCAGTTAGTACCTGCGATGTAAAGCCTAATGTTGACATTTTATCTGTCACCGCTCGTTTCCATGACGATTGAAAGTCATCCATTATAATTAAGGGAGCAAGGCCTCGTGGTTGGCAGGATAGCCTGAGCCAGGTGTTAATTGCGGCCATCAATACTCTGGCCTCAACTCGTGTGAAGCCTGTTTCGAGGTGTAAGGTGGCATTAGAAACATGTTTTGGGACTTGCAAGGCTGATATCAGGAACTTAGATTGCTCATGATGATATATTGGCACAAGGTCCTAGTTGAGTACCATAGAGAAGCTCTGCAATCGACTTGGCTTCAAACAATTTGAGGGCAGCCGGGATGTATTGGCCACCTTTGGCCCTAAGATATTTTAATATGGCAGCTGCACTTCTTTGTGTGTTCCCAGCCGCATAGTCACCATGAACTTTTCTAGTTCCAGAGGAATGGAAGATTACTCCCAGATATTTAAAGCAGTTGAACTGTTCTATCTTGTGGCCATCCTAAGCAGAGTTATACCCTTCTGAGTCCAGTGAAGTCAACAGAATTAAAAAGTATAACTCTTAGGGTTGTGCAAAAAATAAAAATAAAATAAAAGGTAAATTTCAGGTTCGGGTTTAGACCCGATTTCCCCTCGGTAAACCCAGAATAAACTGAATACCCATACCAGTAAAGGGGTATTTTGACTTTATTTCCGGGTTTACTGAAAAATTCAGGTCCATTATAGTCTATGGGAATTTTTTTGAAGCTCCTCCTGGGGCATTTTTGGAGGTAGAGATTCCAAATTTTCTGGGTAGTTTCAAGGGACTTTCCTTGCATGAACCTCAAAGTCTGGTGAAGATTGGGTCAGGGGGTCCAATTTTATGAGGTTCGGAAGGGGTTGCCCCCCTCCTCCATAGAGAAGTATGTTGAAGTTTGGGATGGATGCAGCCAATAGAGACTGTGAAAAGTAAGTACTTTTAACATTCTTGCTGGGGGATTTTTTGAGGTAGAGTCACCAAATTCTTAGCGTACCCCAGCCACCATGGTTCAGTAGCCTCCAACCCCAGCACAGTTCAGCAAATGGCTTTGTGTATGTGTGTTAAGTGCCGTCAATTGGCTTCTAAACTATGGAGTCCCTATTAACTAATGACCTCTGAAGCATGCAAGCCTAACATGACCATATCATGACATTTAAGACCAACAAGTCCAGAGTCCTCTAGCGAATTCATAGATGAGCAGAGATTGAAAACCAAGCACTGCTGGTCCAAGTCACATCCTGTATCCATTACAATAGCATGCAGGCATACAGATTCCTGCACATGCTATGTTATGAGAAGTAATTTGTGCTGTACAAAGAAAGCACAATGTTTAATCAAAGCAAAGGGTTTTATCTATAAACCCTGTTGCCTGTTGACATACAACAATGTGACATGTACAAACAGCTCTGTGTGTGCGCGCGCGTGTGTGTTTGTGTGTGAAATCAATGTGTCTCTAAAATATTATGAAGCATATGCTTAAACATACCGTGGGGCCTGGTGGGTATAATGGTTATTCCTGGTGGGTGTAATCTCCCACTCATTGTTGGTAGGACAGACAGCGTCTCTCTCTGGACTACAGGTAGGATATGATGCTTGAATACATTAAAAACTCATTACGAGTTACATCAGAAACTCTCTGAAAATTTAAAAGTAGCACTTCATTATTGTCACCTTATTCTGCTAGATGTATAGATCAGGCCTGACACAGCTTTTATAAGGCAATGGCTGAGGAGCATCCTTTGCTAGGCGCATCAACTAAGGAAAATGGTGTAGCAATTATTTTCAGTCACAGCCATGACTACCAGTGGAAAAGAGGTGATATTGTTGAAGATGCACTTAAGTCCCACATTCCCTCATGAAGAGTTCAGCATGTTAATTGGTTCAGCAGGGTAGCCCATCCATTACACTTTTGTTATGAAGAAGCATTGATACAAACAGTATGATTTATTTGAAAATTTCCCTTTTTTACATGGACGGTGGCACTTATTCAATTTTTGATTGTTTACTGAAATCGACAACACTGAAGTTTGTAGCACTGCCAAAAGGTAACGACATCAGTTTAGTTTATGTGTAGAAGAATCATTCCCCCCCCCCACACACAAATGTGTTAATTCCTGAGAAGTACCCATCTCATAAAAAATAAATGGACCATGCTTCTAAATCACTCAGGTGCTTAGGAAAAAGTGGTCATGTTTCAATGTAGTCAGGTATTTAAATTTAAGTCTAAATAAGGATAGTAACTGCTTTCTCAATCAATGCTTAATTACACCAAACAAAGGGCAAGAAAAGTCTGAATGCTGAAAGGCTAAAACATCTAGAGTCAGCATCTTGGTTTGGGTGTCAATGGAAGATCTGTTCATATGCTAGTGGGGCCATTTTGCAACATGACCTTAACTTACCAGAGCGGCCTTCTTACTTGAGCAGTAAAGTATGTAATGTGTGAATCATGGATTTTAGCTGAGGCAACTTCTGGAAGACATATGTGTTTATCACTTCGTAGGAGGTACAAAAATTCTGATGAGAAAACTAGGGGTGTGCACCAAATTCTTTTTTGGGGCGCACGGTATTTTTCAGGTTTGGGTTTATTAGACCCATAATTTTTTGAAAAATCTGGGGAAAGCCAAATACTTAATTCGGCTTTCCCTAAAAAAATTGAAAATGTTCAGATTAATAAACCTGAACCTGAAAAATATGGTGTGCAGAGTTGGAGGCTGGGCTCAGAGCGAGCCCAGCTCTCAGTTCTGCATCCCCCCCCCCCCCCGCCAAATTCAGCATTATTCAGGGATCCGTTTTTCGGCTCCCTTTCTGTCAATTTTTATTGGTTCTTCGTTAATCCACAGTTCTGTGGCCCAACATCATGCAAATGTGAATGGTGAAGGTTAGAGTTTTTGGGGGCAGCATTTCAAGTCTGTGTGGAGTATGAGCCATTTTTCAGTTCTCTAAAAGCTCGTTTGGTACTAAAATCAGCCTTGATTAAGTTCAGTACACTGTGCACCAGTCATATGATTTTTTCAGCACCTTACAGGTTGCATTCCCTGTACTTACTTGTCAGTTTCAAAATTTCTTGATGGTCATAACCAATTTTGAGCCATCCTTGAGTCAACAGGACTTTGATTATTTCCACAAGCTTCCTAGCTAAGGCACACTTCAAGATATGTTGAATGATTGTCATTTTGGAGAACAGATCTTTTAATGCAGCACTTACAAGAGTTCCTTCTGCAAAATCCAATCTGCTTTTGTGCAAAAAATACCCTTCCCTTAGCAAAGCAATTTACTATATACAAGAATAATTCAATCTGATTTACCTTCATGTTATAATATTTGTATATACACCAGTGATTTCATATTTGTTGGGATCCCTGTTAATCTGATCATATATTGCTTCCAGCAGTTCCTGAAGCTGGGTTGTTTCAATTTCTTTTGAGAGGCTGTAGCACAGGCAACAGAGAGCGCCTGAGAAACTTCTAGCATATAATTTGCATTTAACAATATTATTATTTACAATTTGTTTTAACAAATGATTTATGGTGACAAAGGGATCTTTATTTGTTCTGAGAGCAAGTGCTCAGAATGATTGGTGTACACATAGTTTAACTTTTAGTTTAGTAAATGCTGGTTTCCCCTGATGCACATAAATCATGAGTGATGGAATTCAGTTGTGGTTCATCCCAGAATTTTTGCTGAAAGGTACAAAGAGACCCAATGGAACCATTAATCTAGCACATTGGCTTGGTTTTCATGTGTCAAATGTAACTGAGCATGCCACTAAAGTAATATCTATGTGGTCTAGACTTCATGATAAATGCATCTCACCTGCTGTGGAATCTTAGATTCATAATAAAGTTTACAATGTATAAAATTTTGTCTTAAAATACTGAAGTGGCTTTATGGATACACTTAGGCTGGATTTTCCATTCTGTCTGTATTATGCAGAAGTACAAAATAATTTGTTCTTCTTGCAGAAAAGCCACACTTTTCAGCTGAGACTCTTTGATGACTGTAATGAAGCCCCCTGTTATTTTTAAACTGTATCAAAAGGTATTGGATAGTGTAATCGTGGATAACACAGAATATGAGAACTAGGGATGTAAGAATATGTATTACTTTATTCCTTTTAATTTTCATGCATGGTTGGGAAGACCATTTTATCTGGTAGTTTCTCATTTTTTAAATGGAATTCTAAGCCATCTTTAAGTTATATAACCTGTTTGCACTATTTATATAGTACATGGAACATGCCCTGACCTGGATGGCCCAGGCTAGCCTGATCTCGTCAGATCTCAGAAGCTAAGTAGGGTCAGCCCTGGTTAGTATTTGGATGGGAGACCACCAAGGAATACTGTGCAGAGTATTCCTCTGCTGTGCAGAGGAAGGCACTGGCAAACCACCTCTGTTAGTCTCTTGCCATGAAAACCCCAAATAGGGGTTGCCATACGTCGGCTGCGACTTGAAGGCACTTCACACCCACCCACACATGTATACCATTTATATGCCATTTTTATACAACAGATGCAAAAACAGGCATCAATTTAATATTTCTATTCTATTAGGTGAAAGGATGACAACAGTTTCATCCTGCGTGTGAAGAAACCATGAAAATAATTAAACCACCATCAGCCCAAAATTCAGTAAATAACATTGCCTCAATGGACAAGACTTGGAGGTCTTTCTTATTCAGCACATTTCCTCAGATGGTGGTGAGAGTGATGTTCCTGTGAAATTCACAAGCAAGTCACGATAGTTATAAATTCTTCTGTTTCTTTCCACCATCTGGACTACTACTGATTATGGAGGTTTTATTTTCAGTTCTCTTGGAAACTTCCTCCATGGGTTTATCCTAGAAGTCACACCTGTTTCATCCAAGAAAGAAGGTATTTTTCTCTCTCCACCCAGTTTCTTTGTTAGTGTGGTATAAGTAAGGAGAACTTGGGGTTGCAGAAATATCATAAGACCACGGAGATGGTCTTATGATATTTTTATTTATTTATGCAGTTAAAATATTTATCTGCCCACCTTTCTCCTGAGCATCCCATTGTGCTTTTACTTAGCATGTAAAGCTTTCCAGTTACAAAATGGGGAAAATAGTTGAGCCAGTAATATCTATTTATGACAATTGAGCGAAGTAGGAGGGGAAAGGCATAAGCACATCATCTTCACTTGCACCTTTAAAACATATCTACAGATGGAAGCAATGTAAGTACTACACTTGGAATACCACGTATTATTTCAATTTAGCTCATGGTATTCTCAAGATTCCAGGTTGGATTCAGATTAAAATTTCTGCTAATGAAAGGGTGGGGTAATTTCCACCAGTTCCTTCTCCCTGCTGCAGAGCCCTGAATAGACCCTCATGCTGTTCTTGAAGTTCTCCTGTCCCCCTGGAGCAGCATTTCAGGACAATCAGTAGGCTGTTGTGGGAGGGGGATCAAGGAATATTCTGTTCTACTGACAGAAGTGTCTTGCATGAGCAGAAAATTTAGTATGGATTCAGTCCTCCATCTTCCATACTGTAGCTCCTCACAGCATATTCTCTCTTCCTAAAATCTTTCTTCTTCTCCAACTAGTCAATTGAACTGTTTCTCAAGAACACCCTTTTGTCTCCCTTTAATGCATCGACACATTTTCTACAGCAGTAGCTTGTAGTCCCATTAAAACTAACACAGCTTCACAGCAGTTTATCATACTCAGAACAGCAGTTTTAGGCTGAGTTCTTAGTATGAAAAGAGTAGAAAAACGTTTTCCACAAAACCTGTGATTTAGCCACAGGTTATCCATGGTGTGAGGTTTCATTTCACCAGATATCAATTTATCCTTAGAAAACTGATATTCCTTGAATTCAAACAAGGCTATCTAGAGGTATGAACTCCCTTAATAATGTGCAACAGTTGTTCTTCTCTTAGTGGAAAACAAGACAATCATGAAACATTGACTATGTTATATAGCAAAGAACATTGTCAGACCTGTGACTTACATATGCTTAAAGAACGTGAGGTTTTAATAGACTTCTTTAACAGACAGACGAACATCCCCCACCACACACAATTAACCCATCATTTCATGGGGCATAACCCAGACCTGGTCTAAACTATGCATTTATCATTTTCCTGGTTGGTGAGGTGATATGTGATTGAGGAGTACCTGCCCCGGGTTTTCAGCATGGTAGTTTAAAGTATTTTTTTAAAGTCCCATAGAGAGATGTTACGTCTCCTGGAACTCCGGAAGTTTAATAATCCATGAGTCATTGCTAACTTACTAGAGGAAATTGTAGAAGCCAGTAGTTTGAAGGAGAGCTATAGACACACAGATGGCGAAATAGTTTCCATTCTGTCAGAGGAGCCTTTCCCACATGCTGCAGTTACTCCTGATTTTCTTAGGAGTCGATCCACAAGCACTGAAATCGGTTTGGGCAGGGTTCTTCTATGAATGTCCTCTCTGGGCATTTTACAGTTTATTTTCTACCTTACATGGCTTAAATAATGAGGATTTTCAAAAAAGGTGCTGTCATCATCGGTGTCATTATCAGTGGCGTCAAATCACCCCCTTATTTTTTTAAATGGCCTTAAACTGTTGACATAATGCTTTATTTAGTGTTGTAATGATAATTTAAGCAAGTTCTCTGAATTCCCAACTTTCATTAAAAAAAAGTAAGTCTGTAACCCTTCTCTCATGGTGATATAAGGGGGGGAAAGCATATTTTTGAAAGGGAAGTTGCTAGAGATTTATTTTGTTTAAAATAAAAGCTGGGAACTCAGAGAACCAGCTTAAATTATCACTACAACACTACAGCATTATATCAATATTTTAGAGCTATTAAAAAAACACCCTGAAATCTCTCATCTTGAGTGGGAGGGTGTTTTAATGAGGATGACATTCCAGTAATTGAAAACTGGGCCGGAGACTGGTGGAACAATGAAAATTGATAGAAACATTATACACTAGGAATAAGCCAACTCAAAATCAGCTTCCAGAAAAACATCAGGGTAAAAGTGGTCTCAAAAGATCTGGAGAAAAACTAGGGGAAACAAAAAACAAACAAAAACAAACTGAAAACTAGAGGCACAAAAATATATGTGGAAATCAGGGGATAAACTGAAGCGGTATGGGGCCAGGACCGATGGTAAAAACCCATGCGGAAAAGCCCAGGGCTTTGAATCAATGACCAGCAGGTGCTAAATCCTCATTCCACATGAGTGTAATGAAAATGTTCAAAATGGCAAAGGCTAAAATGTTCCTGTCAAATCATTATGAAATTCTTGGTGTGCGTTCCTGCACTGCAAGCTAGCAACTCAACTCACCAAGTGCACATGATAACTTTTGCTAATGAAAACAAGTCACGTGAAAACCGAAAACTTCCTTTGGTGACTGTGTTGTTTAAACCAGGTCTCAGTGATTCTGATACGGCAACATACCGCAGCGTCAGTGGAGCCTTCTAGATGATACCAAGGCCAGATTATACTTCTTAACACATGATAAAAATCAAAAGCCTATTTTCAGGCTGAAAAAGAAACAGACATTTTCGACCTGTTCTGTCTTTGTAAATTCTAAGCTAACTGCTCCTTGCAATGCTTATATCTATCAAAGCAGCTCAGATGTTACAAATCTACCTTAATTAATGTCTGGTCTTTTAAAAGCACTGACATGTAACTGTGGTTTTAACTTCCCAAGACTGAAGTCTTTACATGTGAATTTAGCTTCACAAGACTGAGGTCTTTTTGTTTAATTTTACAAGGTTTAGTAGCTGATTTGCTGCAGTGCTTAAGCTGTTCAAGAGGTCGAAGCAAAGCAAAGCATTTCACAATGTGATTCAGCTCCTCTGCTATATAATTAGTTGTGGAAAGGAGCTCAACTGTGTGATGCTTGTTTCCTTGCGATGGGCCTGCTCAGTATCCTGATCTAATAGTCCCCTTACTTTGAAATGTTACCTCCGTTGTCAATAGTATTGTTTAGCAAACTTGGAAGGTTAAAGCAGAAGAAGGGCAAAGTCAACAGATCGTATTTCAGAGTATATGAGAGATAAAGTAGCCTTGAAATTGAATATTGCATTTTTAAAAAGGAAGGATTTCCTCGACTGAGCCTAAAGAATCAAATTAAAGGTTCCCACGAGGCAGCTGAATATTTATTTATTTATTATTTAGAAAAACCGTGTAAACAGCCCCTCCATACATGGTCCAGGTGGCTTGGAAGAAGAAGAAGAAGAGTTGGTTTTTATATGCCGACTTTATCACTTAAGGAAGAAACAAGCCAGCTTACAATCACCTTCCCTTCCCCTCCCCACAAGAGACACCCTGTGAGGTAGGTGGAGCTGAAAGAGCTCTAAGAGAGCTGTGATAAACATGAGAGAGAGAGAGAGAGAGAGAGAGAGAGAGAGAGAGAGAGAGAGAGAGAGAGAGAGAGAGGATCTGCTGCACAAAAGTGGTGAAGGAGTGTAGAATGGCAAACTATTTAGAATGCAATTTAGAACAATGTCAACTACCCTACTAAAAACAAACTCTTCGATTGTTAGAGGTTGCTGATTGAAGTCTGTTGTCAAACGGTGATTCAAGCAAAGTAGTGATCGCACAGCACTCATTTTTTGAACAAGTTATAGATTGGCCTTCAATGGGAATCAGTGGAGTATGCGGTGGCCCACTGTGACCATTTTGCAAGGCACTTCAAGGACCAAATCACACACATTTGTTCTAAATTGGATGTCTCATCATTTAAAGGGGGAGATGGCTTCCGTGTGTCCAGATGCATTACATTCCTTTTCACTTGCTCATTCTGAGAATGTAGAGAGGTTCTTAGAGAGGTAAAGTATACCGTTTATATGCTTGAGCCTCCTTGTTCTTCCCAGCTAGTTAAAGCTGCCAAGGGGAACTGAACAGGTGGTTGAGGAAGGCTATAAATGCATCTCTACAAGAGGGCAGGTAGCCAGACAGCTGAAGGAGGCCATGATGAAACTGTTACCGATGGAATCCTCCACCAATTTAACTTCTGATCCGACACAGCGGACTGTAATCCATGAAATCTTAAGGTAGGGGAAAATGTGTTAGTCTTTGGCCATTTCTGCACCATTAACTTACCGCAAAGTATCCTCTTCTTTGTTCTTACAGATTTGGTATCTAAGGCAAAAAAATTGTCCGCATGCACCCTCTTTCGCCATTGTATTCCTTCCGTTTCATTCTGTCCACTCCTTCACAAAAAAACCACTGGGTGTTACCCTGGGGAGCATTGCATCATTCGTGACATCACAGATGCCCCCCATCTTTCCCCTCCTTTTCTTGTGTTTGTGCGTGTGCACCAGCATTGGTACAATGGTGCACTTTGGCTGCCATTTGGCTGCCATTCACAGTGACTTCCTTGAGCCCTGAAAAATTGACCCCTCTGTTGCTCTTCACCTGCCTGCTTCCTGCCTTGGATGCCCCTTTTAGAAGTGTTTGCTCACTTCTTTTTCCCCCCTCTTAACTCTGCTGTTTGATCACAAGGGAGGAGTGGGGGGGTAGAGGGTGTGTTTCAGCCCAGAGACGCAAGAGTCTTGCCCCCCCCAAGAGGTTGCACATCTTTTCGAAGCCCTGTCCTAAAAGCTCTTTTCCCAATTACAGACCATTTCCTTGCAAAGCCCAATGCCCCCTTCTTCCTCCATCCCCTCTCCTCCTCTCTAGCCTCACAACTCGCAAGGAAGCAAAGTGTTTCTGTTGCAGGGACAGTCTCTTTAATGAGAAGCATCTATCTGGTTAGCCATGGAGAGGAGGAGATGAGGGAGTGGGCTGAGAGAAAGAGAGCGAGAGAGCAGGCAGAGTTGTGTGTGTGTGTGTGTGTGAGGGTGCTGAGAAGAAGAGGTATCTGTTCCCCTCCCCACCTATTTTTTTCTTTTTTTTGCCCCCACACACAAACAATTGAAAGCCCATTTAGGATTGCTCCCTTAACACAGGAGACTACTTCAAACATGCACACCCTCCCCTCAAGCCATGCATGGAAGTGCATGGAAAGTCAGACGTGGGAAAGAAGCATGATGGGGCAAAGGGCTAAATGGATCTCCAGTAAGAAAGCTACAGGCAGTCTCAATTGGGGGCCATGCATTGTCTCTGCTCCCATAGTGCAAACCTAGTGGCCCTTTTCCTGAGCCCCATGGAATAACATGGGACGTACTTCTGAGGAGACCCATTTAAGATTGCTCCCTTAACACCGGAGACTACTTCCCCTAAAGCTGTGCACAGACCCCCACTTTTCTTTCTAAACCATCATTCCCTTTAATCAGAGTACTGTTGATGTTACAGTAAAAACAGTAAACACAGGTGACTACTTCAAACATGTGCCCCCCTTCCTTCCCCTCAAGCAACCCCTTCCTTTAAAAAAATCTGGAACTCAGATAGAACAGTGGATCTATCTAGGTGGGATCTGTCTAGCAGGGGGCTAGTATAATCCAAACAAGGTATCTCTTCCAAAACTCATAAATTTGGATTATGGAATATTTTGGATTATACACAAGAGAAAACCTATGCTGCTAATTCGAAAGAACAAGAAAAATATTCAGCCCATAGCATTGAATCAAACGGACACTGTATGTCACAAATTATGTGATAAAGATATCTTGCTGTTTGAAATACTGGCTGACGAAGAGTAGTCGAAATGGTGAGGATAATCTGGAGTCCCGTCCCAACGTTGGCACACAATCAAGGTTGCTGTTCTCACAGTGCTGGATTGGGCTACAGGCTTCTGTCTACAAACTTCCAGCCATAATTGTTTTGAATAATATACAGCAATTGGACTGTGTTGTTGCAGTTTAAGCTATTCTGCAAGAGCTTAGATTGTGAACCTTTTGACTGAAGATTCACCTTTTTACATTTGTTGGAACTGCGTGAATAACTTGGAATGTATGACATATATTTTGGATTATGGCACATTTTAAATTTGGATTGTACTGTGATCTTTAGGAGCCTGGTATAATTTGTGATAAGTATTGCATGGTGGCATGGGTAACCACTTGCAATAGTTTCTCTGTGGGCTTCATCTCAGGACTTAAGCAGGATTTATTCACCTCCTAAGGCACCCAGGTGCCACAAATATTTCGAAAGTTAGCAACTCTACCCTACGCAACCCTAGAACTACTATTTGTACCATAATTCTTCATCTGCTTAAGGATTTGCACATGCAACCTGTTGAATACTGAGAGCAAGGAGAATCTGATGAAACAAATACATTTGCGTTTCACTCAAAATGTCATGTGAACAGTTTACCAAAAATGAAAACACATGAACTATGCAAACAGATGCTAGTGTTTGAAAACAATACATTTTTAACGTACAGTACATACAGAGCATCTGCAGCCTATTTGCCCTCCTTTTACACATTGCCAAATCGCTTCCAATAAGGCCCATGCAAGACCTTCAGAAGCCAATTTCATGGTGAGGAAAAGCTGTAATTGGGGGAAAAAATGGCAAACAGATTGGATGATTAACTTTATCCTGGATTTTTGCGCTCTGATTTCCTTTTCTGCCTTGGAAGCTTTAAATGGCTGAGAAAAAATGCACACAAATAAACCATGGAATGACTTTCCCCCAACAAATGAGAAACTGAAGGCAGGGGGGAGGAATGCAACGTGTGTTAGAGGAGAAATTGTTCAGAAATTCTGCCATCCAGTATAAAGAAAGAAGTACATCTACAAAGTTGAGTGTGACAAATACTGGGTTTGTCTCATTCGTGTTATTAATAACACAGTGCTATGAGTCTGTTTCTAGCCACAAATATTACTTTAGCATACACTAAAATCCTGCAAAATCAGTTTTGAGCAATAAAACATGTAATGTAATTAGACGTCCATGTGATGACAGCGAAGGCAGCTAACTCCGTTTCATCTTCCTGATACTCAACGCATCAACACAAGACTGATCTGCTCTTTGTGAAATAAGGAGTTACCTTGTGACTTCCAGCTGTTATAATTGGCTTGCCAGAGTATTTCTAGGGTGCTTTCACACCATTGCCATTTCTACTATAACACCCTAGGTTTGAGTGGCAGAAACTGCATCTGGCATTGTCAAGCTTTTGTCTTCCCCATTGTTTAAAAATCTCTCTCTAACCGTATCACTTCATGCACCAAGGCTGCAACTGTTTCTGGATCAATCAGGGGCAACACATTTGAGATGATGTCACTCCAAATGACCCAGAAAGCCAGGAGATACTGGAATGACACATCTGAGAAAAGATGTTTAAATGGGTCTCTCGAGACACTCTAGTGTCAGACTAAACTAATATCATCTAGGTCCACATCTTTATACTTTTACGAAGTACGTATGAAAGATCCAAACATGACATTAGTTGACTAAGTGACATTATTAGTGTCTGCTGTAGCAAAGGAAATCCGAGGTATTCCCTGGGAAAACTTTATTCCTTGTTTTCAAGCTACTATTAGAGCTAGTGTGGTGTAGTGGTTAAGAGCAGCTGACTGTAATCTGGAGAACTGGGTTTGATTCCCTGCTCCTCCACATGAGCGGTGGACTCTAAACTGGAAAATCTTGGCCGAGGATTGAGGGTGGGATACAAATCAAAAGAAACAAAATAAATAATAAATCAACCCAGGTTTGATTCTCTTCTTACAATCACCTTTCCTTCCCCTCCCCACAACAGACACCCTGTGAGGTAGGTAGGGCTGAGAGAGTGTGTGTGACTAGCTCAAGATCACCCAGTTGGCCTCATGTGTGGGAGTGGGGAAACCAACCCAGTTCACCAGATTAGCATCCGCCGCTCATGTGGAGGAGTGGGGAATCAAACCCAGTTCTCCAGATCAGAGTCCACTGCTCCAAACCACCACTCTTAACCACTACACGATGCTGCTTCAATGAAGAACACCTGGCTACCTTCTGCAGACTCTGGAAGGAAGTGCTGGCAAGAGGAGGAGGAACAAAGTGCTGGCCAACACCCTGCCCTCTTGAATTTGAAGCTACTGAAAATGTTGCGCAGGAGATAACACGGGCTAAGTCATACAGGCCCTGACCTGGATGGGCCAGGCTAGCCTGATCTCGTCAGATATCAGAAGCTAAGTAGGGTCAGCCCTAGTTAGTACTTGGATGGGAGACCATCAAGGAATACCAGGGTTGCTGTGCAGAGGAAGGCTCTGGCAAACCACCTCTGTTAGTCTCTTGCCATGAAAACCCCATAAGGGGTCGCCATAAGTCGGCTGCGAATTGACGGCACTTTACACACACACACACACAAGTCATACAGAGTGGCAGTGCCCTGATCCCACCCCCAGCAGCTTCAGTGGGGGTATATAAACATGGGAAAGAGCCTCCCCTGATCTTTACAGTAGTTGTTTGAGTAGGGTTGCCAGGTACAGCTTGGGAAATATCTGGAGATTTTGGGGGTGGAGCCTGAGGGCAGGGTTTGAGGAGGGGAGGGACTTCACTGCCATAAAATCAAATTGCCAAAGTGGCCTTTTCCCCCAGGTGTACTGATTTCTATCGGCTGGAGATCAGTTATAATAGCAGGAGATCTCCAGCTACTACCTGGAGTGTTGGCCACTCTATGCTTGAGGCTGTTAATTAGCTCTAAAATAAATTCTTCTACCTTGGTCCTAAGCATCTCCCTGACAGGGAGGGTGAGATAGATTATATTTAATTTGACAAAGTACCCCCCAAGGGCTATATGTTGTTATAGAGAGAATGAAATGGATCTTAATGTGAATTTAGAGTCTGCAAAAGGGCATATTTATGTATGGAAACCCACGTGTAATTTGCTAATACATCTATTTTAGTTCAACGCTTTGGAACAATTGGCATGCTAGACCCATTGGCTCCGTGCTATTTCCCCATGGAAATGAAATGAGGGTGAAAAAGCTGTGCTTAGAATAGATACTTATTTTGTCAAACCTGCATTCAAATTTGCATATAAAATCACTTATTTCACCCAATGATTGCTTAAGCAGTCTTTGATGAGCTGTAATAAATATATAAAAGATAAACTATTCCTTGTTATATTTTTTACTATATTGGCAATAATAGTGAGCTGTGCTTTTATACTGATGCATTATTCTTACATTGTTTAATTTACTTGTAAGGCAAAGTTTGTATAGAATATAAAAAGATACTGTACCACAGCTATAGGATATTGGATTTTAATTACCTTTCTTATAAAATATAAATTAGCATGGTTAGCAGTTCACTTGAAATCTAATTAACTTGCCTCTGCTATCTTGTCAGATGCCTCTAATACAGAAATATTCCTTACAAGGCTCACATATTAATAAGAATGTGATTTTGCCATTTTGTTCATTTAGTTACATTAAAAACTTGGTTAGGCTCTCAGATACGTATCAAGCATCAATTCAATAAGGGCTTCTTTAACAAATCATTTGATCATTGCTTTATGTAATCTGATGTATCCATTCCATATTCATTATTAATTCCTCTGGGACTTAATGTCCAATTTGCATTTTATTGTCACATTGTGTAAGGACTTCTAAAGACTTTCTAGGAGTCCCTCCCCCCCAAAAAAGTCCATAGATCAAGTTCTACACAATTAAAATGGGAAGCTTTAGAGCAGGGGTTCACAGCCTGTTTGAGCCTGCGGGGACCTTTGGATTTCTGACATGGCATAATGGGTGCAACCACAAAACGGCTGCCACAAAATGGCTACCAAAGGAGGAGGAGCAAGCCACAAAAAGGCTACCAAAGCTTACCTTCAGTCAAACACTTGAAGAACTTTGTGCTGTAGTGACAGCTATGGCCGCAGCAATGCTTTTAAACATCCACAGAGCCAGTCAAATCTCCAATGGCCAATCAGAACCCTTGCTGGGCAAAAGCCCCACCTGGCCCCACCCATTTTCTAAAAACATTTGGCAGGCATCAGGAAAGGTGTTGGCAGGTGCCATGGGACCCATGGACACCACAATGGGGACCCCTGCATTAGAGTATCCTGCTGTCAGCTCCAGTCTCTCATGGTTTGGGACATTGCAAGTACCTGGTGCAGAGAAGTCCAACTGCAGACAGTACAGAAGTCCAAAGGAAGAATCCAGGGGCTTTTCATAGCATCAAATTGCCCAAACTGAGGGAGCGCAGCACATCTTTTTAAAAGATACGGGAGTGGGCCCAGTTTCTATTCCACTAATGGCACAGCCTTCCTCCACTGCAAGGATACTTTTACCATTTGAATATACCTCATGCGGTAGAGGAATTTTCTTACGTTGCAGAAAGACTCCACTATTAGCAGAACAGAACCTTTGAATGCAACCCTTTTTTAATTAAAACAATTCATTCATTAAGAAGCAAAATAAATGCAGCAGATTTTGAAGCTTCATGGCAGCCAGTGCTATGGGATTGGTTCTCTGTGATCACCTGATTTCCAGGATCATGAGGATGCTGGCCAGCAAAGTTGATATCCAAGATTAAATTACTTGCAGTTTCTTTCTCTAACCTGAGATGCATGGAATAAGAAATCAAAAACTGATATTGCATTTCTTAGGCTCTGAGAGAGAGGGGGGGAGAGGGAGAGGGGGGAGCGAGGGAGGGAGGTTAGGTAGGGGAGGGCAAAAGGGCCCCCACTTTTGATTTTGTTGTGGTGTGTTGTGTTTAGGGTTTTTTGTTAAGAGTCTCGGCTCCATAGACTTCTCCGTGTGGTTTGTTGTGCTGCTTTTAGGTAGCTAGGTTGTGATGTTGTCTGGTGGTTGTGTAGGGGTAGCATTAGCTGTTAGGGAAGAAGAAAATAGGCTGGGAAAATTTAAGGCAATGGGCTTTTTTATTTGTGAAGCTCCTGGTGGGCATTTTTGCAGGTAGAAGTCCCAAACTTTCAGAGTAGCAGGAAGGAACTCTCCTTGCAAGAACCCCCATGTTTGGTGAAGATTGGGTCAGGGGGTCCGAAGTTATGGTGTCTGGAAGGGGTCGCCCCCCTTTCTCCATAGGAATGAATAGAAACAGATTTCTGATGCTTTTAGTTGGAGAGTATATCCCTCCGCACGGAACTGGGTGAGCCCTGTCTTTTAAAAGACTCTTCTGCTATCCAGATTAATCCACTGAAGGTGATGGATAGTTTGGTCTGACCAAGTTGGCTCCAATTAAACAGCCCCTACCTCAAAAAGGACCCAACTATGGGGTCCTAAAAAAACCAGCCAAAGACAGAAAAATGGGAGAAGGCACAGAGTCATGCATCTGAGCAAAAAGGAGTAGCCAAAACCGGAAAAGTCAAATATTAATTCGGCGTTTCGGGAATTGCCTATTCGGCTTCAGGCAGATTCCCATGTTTTGGTATTTGGCCAAAACTGAACTGGAATATTGCCGAAATGGCTAATTTCAGGTTTATTTTCGGTTCGGGTATATTGATATCCACAGCCCTAGTCAGCTGTCCTTGAGAGTTACTGTTGGTCACTTAGTAGCTGTTCATCTTCAGGGCTGACCTACAGCTCCCAATGCAAGCCAGTAATGAAGTACCACCTACATCTTGGTAGCTATTCAGAAACAGCAACTATTTACCGGTTTAGTTCAGACACAATTTATTTTGATGATGATTAGTTTGTGAAAGCAAATTCATCCAAATTCTGCTTGTCCTCCAAAATACTGGTTTCGTCACCTTTCCTATTTGCCATGTAATCTCCATACAAACCTGACTGGTATCCTGGTTTGCATTTTGGCAAAGACAGTGCCTTTGAAACAAGCTATGATGCTCTATGTTCAACAGGATGTTGACAATCAAATGTCATGTGAAACCATAATTTACCTGGGGTAAATAAACCAATTTCCAACCACAATTTCAGATCTTGGCTTGACACTCCTTAACAAACCAATAGTTAGTTGAGTATCCCACATCTGAATGAACATATTATCCTTAGTTTAGTTATACCATGGTTTTGTGGGACATCTGAACTGAGGCTGGTCTACACAGCAATGACTGTTGTGCTACCTTTGCACTACAGTAATCATTCACCTCTAGTTAGTTTTGATTCCAGTAGCACCTTAGAGACCAAGATTTTCAGGGTATGAGCTTTCAATAATCAAAGCTCCCTTCATCAGATATAACTCCCTGATGGAGCTTTGACTCTCAATAGCTCATACCCCAAAAATCTTGTTGGTCTCTAAGATGCTACTGGATTCAAATTAGCTATTCTAGTGCAGACCAACATGGCTACCCTCTGAACCCATCATTCACCTCCAGGACTGCCTTATTCACAAAGGCAAATTCTGTTGCAAATTAATAATGCAGCGCAAAAATAGAAACTTATCCAATGATGTGTGTATGGAGTCTTTTGGCAGTATTCTGGACTTGAGTAAGTTAAACCTGATAGGTGGGATAGTTTTTCAAATGGAAGAAGGCACAAACTAATTGGGGGAAAAAAGCTGACTTTTCACTGAACTTTCCAACATCTGAAACATCTGAGAAACAACAGTCTCCTTCTATATGTTCTTTCTATGGTCACCTCTCACTGTAGGTAAGACATGTAAAACAGTTAGACATTTACTGTGCATTTAAGGTTTTCATTTCTCTTTTATGTCAGTTCAACTGAGGATCAAGAAGTACAGAAAAGATCTACTTCATTCCAAAGCAGGCGAAGAGTGTTTATTGGGCACAATCAATCATTATCCTACAACGTTGCCCTAAACATAATTTCTTCTTTGCAATATAAATCCCAATAAATTCTACTGCTTTTCTGGAAAAATTAGTTCCTATAATATTATTAATAGACAGATAGCCAGGTCCTATTGTAGGGAGTGTGACATAACACTCTTCTCTTATAACAAAAATGATGTCAGGGATATTCCATTGCAGACAACACAAATACCTTTCTGTGATTAGTCCATGAAATTGACCTCTTTCCAGAGACTGGAGTTCTTGAAAGTGTACAGGGTAGCATTTTAAATAAGTGAATAAATACATTTTAATAGGAGGGAACAGCTGGTGACCATTGTTCATGTTTTATTGGGATGGACAGAATTGGCATACTTCTTGTCTGCTTAGAAGAGGGGTTACCAGAGAGGCAGAAAAATAAGCCGTGTCTCCATAGCGCTGATCTAATTTGAGGCGGCATTTTCCCCCAAACCGCTCAGTTATTAGTAACTGGGAATTCAGAGTGTGTCCCCTCCACCAAGTTTCCTGATTAATATGCATCATTAATCAGTATAGCGAAAGCTGAGCTTATTATTTCCATGCACAATAGGCCACATGACCATTAATGCTGTGAAGTGATGAGAGGTTTTTGTATAAGCTTGTTGATGACTATTTTAATTAAAAGGAAGCAACCTATTCATGGTAATTCATTTTCTGATTATTGCTTACTTACAAATTTGTAAGTCATGGTTTTTTTAGTTTTATTTATATGCAGATAGGTAAATTATTCAACAAAATTGTAAGGATTTCCTTACTATGCAATATTGCATTGTAAGCATATAAAATATTACATAGTTGATGTGATGGATGAGCAAAGGTCCTCCTCTTTTCTATAAACCACCAATCTCCTGCATGACTGTTTGGGATGCATACAGAGCAGATAATAGCCAATCAGGATCCATGGAATGCTGGAGGAGCCAGATGGGAGGGAGTAGTAGAGAGAAAAATCCATTAGACTGCCACCTCTAGTCAGACAGGGTTTGAGCCTCCAGAGACTGAGACTGGAGGAAGATATATATATATATCCACATATATCTTTAGGTATATAGTTTTTCCACAACACGGATGTGAAGACAGCCATTTTATTCTATGGAGATTTTTTTCCTAGGAGCTCTAGGGAAGCATTTTTCAAAATAGACTCATCAGATTCGCAAGGTGGCTGCAAGAGACTCTCCTTGGATGGACACCAAAGTTTGGTAAATTTTTGGTCAAGGGGTCCAGTTTTGGTGGCACCCAAAGGGGTCACCCCATCCTCCATAGGAAACTATTGTGAAGTTTGCAATAGTTTCCGATGGAAGATGGGGGGTGACCCCTTTGGAGACCATAAAATTGGACTCCCTGACCCAAACGCTACCAAACTTTGGTGTCTATTTAAGGAGAGAACCTTGCAGCTACCCTGCAAATTTGGAGACTCTACCTTGAAAATGCCCCAGGAGCCTTGAAAAAAAATCTCCCTAGGATAAAATTGACCCAATTTTTTTTTTTGGGGGGGGGAATGGAAATAAAGCCAAATACCCATTTACTGGTATGGGTATTCGGCTTATTTCAGTCCTCCCCTTTCCTAAATTGGGAACAATAAAGCCAAACCTGAATTTTACCAGAGAAAAATGCATAGCCCTAGTACAATCCTAAACAGCATTTCTCCCTTTTGAACCCAGTTATTTTATTGGACAGGTTTAACTCTGTTTAGGATTGAACTGTAAGTCCTCCAAACAACTTCTCTGCTTTCTCACACTGCACTAACTGAAATTTCACCTAAATGAAATATAAAATCCTTGCTTTTTAGTGAATTGTTCTGGTCCTTTTCTTTGTATAGGCAATTCATATGACACATAGTATTTCACCTAATAGTTTAATCACAGAGCAAAATATAGGGGCAGATGAAGATCGCACGTCTCCATCTGTGTGTAAAAAGAAAAGTACAGATAGCGTCAGTTTGCCTTGGGACTGTATGGGGAAAAGACAAGGGGTTTAACCCTTCATCTGCATTAGCACATGTAGCTGAGTGTGTGAGACTTGGCTTCATGTTCTTCTCAATGAGAGATGTGATGTGACTGTTAAACAAACTAGAGCTTACGTCTATAAATGCCTGTATGAGTAAGTGCTGTTCATTCCTTCCTTCCTTCCATCCAACCCTCCATCCCTCCATCCATCCATCATGAAAACGCTGTGGGAGGACTATACGATTGGGGCCCACTTGGATAGCTATTTGTATATGTAGACCCTGGTGAACACTATGCTTTCTCCAAGCAATAACGTCAGGTCAGTGTCTGCTGTCATGTTTCTGGTGCTTCACAATGCAGAGGGAAAGCTGACCTTTTTGCTTACTGTTGAAATGCAGCTCATACTCAGCTGTCATATCCAGAGGTATGGTCTGACTGGCAGTTGAAGATATAATGGACTGATGTGTTCATTGTTATAGGTTCTTCTTGTTAAATGCACACACACACACACAATCATTTTCAAGTTGGTTTGATTTCTTCTTTTTTTAATCTATTTTTTTCTTATATATATTCATGTATTTGTCGTTCATTCCAATTGTTGTTATAATAAACATCAACTTAGGCTAAAATGGATTATACCATGTTTTAACAAATAGTCCACATCTTCTTGAGCAACTTTGGAGCAAAAGGTTCAGTTCCTCTTAGAGGACTCGGACCCTCAGCATACTTATTTTGTTGCTCATTTTCTGGAGGCTGCAGACAAGAGACGAAGGGAGGTGTTTTTAGAAATGGGTCTTATATAAGTTTTATGGTTTTATTGTTCAAAACCTCGGTCTAAGAACAGGGGGGAAAGAAAGACGACTGTTATAATAAACACATTAATTCTGCCTTTAACTTTCCTCCCTCCATCCATTTGGAATGACAATCTCTGGGACTGTATTTTCGGCAGGGAAAGCATAGGCAACTGAAATTCTTGCTAGCGCTGCTAGCAAGCCTGGGCAGTGCTTGGAAGCCAGGAATATAGATAAGGGATGATAACAAAACAATAAGCAACCCCCCCCCATTCACATGAAAAATTAGAGATGGGGAGCAAAACCAAAAATGGAACACATGGACCTGAAAGAAATAGAATGCAGCCATGTAAAGTGCATACGGGAGGGGCAGCAACAATGAGTTTGGTTAGTGCCCTTTTTTAATATTAGGGGAATTGTACAATTCCCCTCAGTACACTTTATGTTGTGTTTTCACCTTATCCACATTCTAAATGTTGAATCATTGCATGCACCTCTCAACTTAATCCGAGGTCCTTTATCACTATTGTGTCAGTCAGTGCTCAGATTGGCACAGTTCCTTTAAGGTGGACGTACAGTCTAAGCTTGCAACATGTATGGAGAATCAAACCAGAAACTCACCTCAGGCTAATGGCCCACCAACGTGATTGATTTAAATGCTCATTAGAAAGGCAGACCTATCAGCACAATCCTTTCTGACAGCAAGTTCTCTGTGTGGCACTTACTGATTGGCAAATGTCTTGCCAGTCACACATCAGTTTAATTCATTCTCTTCACTTTCCTTTGTTGGTCAAAGCAGATGTAATAATCCCAGCAAATGGAATGTTTGCAAATATTACTGTCATTTGTTTCCGGCTATACTCATGAATGGGCAATATTCAATCATGGTATTGATTAGTTAATATCTGAATGCACATCTATCTATTTCCTTTTTGTCTCTAGCCTATAGAACTTCCTAGTCAGAGGTGTGGGGAGTCTTTCATATCCACATATATGGAAGTAAGCAGGAAATGGCAAAAACACGCCCAGGTTGAAACTTTGTGTGAACAGAGTATACATCTGCCTCTCTGGGAACAAAGCAAAAAATTCTACAATAGGCTACTGCTGATGAGATGGTTGGTATTTGTGGCTCATCCACCTACTGTTTTGATGGATTTAAGAGGAAAGACAAAGTGTAAAAGATTCAGCTGCTAACCTCCTATCACTGAGGATCAGTCAACAGTGATAAATTGCAGATAACAGAAAGACGTTACTTCTGCTCTGGGCAAACAGTGCTCTAGACACCTTTGAAAATCTGGGTGTTAATTTTCTGTCTCGGGGGAATAAGCCTTTAACAACCTACCTAGTATTTTTTTAAAAAGCTTTTCTTCTCTGGAAAGGCTGCAGTTGCTTCAGGAGCTTTTTACTAACTATAGGATTGCTTATTTGTGGGGGGAAATGCCTGATACATCATTTTCTGAGGCCTAGATCTGTTTCTTGTATTAACCAGTATGAATAGGGTTGCCAACCTCCAGGTAGTAGCTGGAGATCTCCTGCTATTACAACTGATCTCCAGCCTATAGAGATCAGTTTGTCTGGAGAAAATGTCCACTTCGGCAATTGGACTCTATGGCATTGAAGTCCCTCCCTAAACCCTGCCCTCCTCAGCCTCTACCCCAAAAACCTCCTGCCAGTGGCGAAGAGGGACCTGGCAACCCTAAATATGAAATAATTGCCTACTCCTTAGGTTGTGCCGGGGGGGGGAGTTCTCCTTAGACAAGTAGCTTAACTCTTCCACTCCCCATTGCTGCATTCCAATGGCCATAGTCACTAGGAAGAAAGGCACTTTGCACATAAAATGATTTTCTTTATCCTTTTCAATAAATATACTGTCCCTCTTGGAAGTCCAGAGAGGCCTGAGCCAGTTACAGCTTTTGAGGCCCAGGCAAAATAAAATAAAAATAAAAAGTGACAAAATGTGAACACAAAATAAGGAACCAGAAAGTTAGAGTGAAAAGATGAATATTTTTGATTTAAATTTTTTTTTTTAGCCTTTTTCTGGGCAAGCTGCAAAACTTATCATATGCCAAAAAAAATAAATAAAATTGAGGCCTCTTTGAGTTTCAAGTCCAGGCTAAATGGACCTCCTGGGTTTCCCTCTGATCGGCCCTGTCCATAGATATAAAGAGAAAATCCCCAAGTTTTCAATTCCTTTGACAAAACTGGGTGGGGAAGAGAACTTCAGACTACATTCATCTCTCACTCACTGGCTTCTCCTTTTTTGTGTGTTATGAAGTGGGAAGCACTTTCTCCCCATCACCTTTCTTTGGCATAACATCCTTCCCCTCTAGGGTTGCCCCACCTGGCCTGGCAACCAGCGAGAGCTGGGGGGGGGGCAACATTGGGAGGTGGCCATCAGCAACATTACAACATCACTGTCAGGTTTTTCCCCTTGGAACTGACATCACACTATTGGCCATTTTAACAAAATTTTCTCCCACTGCTGCACAGAACAGTGGTAGGAAAGAAGAGTTGAGGATCCCCCACCCATGCTGAGGGACAGGAAATCCTATTTCTCACTCTTGGGGGGGGGTTTTTCCTGGCAAACAGGAGGCTTTGCTGGGTACCCAAGGTTGGGTGAAAAGACAATATATATAAGTCTATGTATAAATACTGAAAGTATAATTTATTAGAAGCGCTATGTAAAAGTTAAAATTATTTAAAAGCATTAAAATAGCACAATGGCATTTCCTGAGGTTGATAACTGTAACCACATACCAAACGCGTTTCGGCCTATGGGGCCTTCATCAGTGGTTAATTAAAGCCCTTTGTTAAGCCTGCACACATTTACAGAAATACATTAATGAATACAAATACAAACAGTTCAAACCCAACCAGGTGTGTGTATATGTTGTAAATTCTATTCCCAATTACTCAAACATCTGGTATAATAGGTTCTTGTTGTAATACTGGTTAGTTTAAGTCTCTCATATACTAGTATGTGTGCAGGTATCAACCTAGTAAAGCAGAAGTCATTGGGCCCAGAATGGTATAACTCTGCTTAAGATTGCACTGTTAATATAGGCTATGCTATTATTTCACTTTCAGAAATCGAAATCGTTGGACAAAGCTCTCCCCGCTTTAGAAATACACTTTCCCCCACAATTGCTTTAATTTTCTTTTGGGCGCCATCTCTGGCCTGAACTAAAGACCTATAGTTGCTATCTGTCTATTTCAATAATGGCAATAAGAGCATGAGCCTTTTTTTCCAGGGCACTAGCTGTGTTGATGTTAATACTGGGGAGGCAGTGAGAAGATCAGGAAACAGATACCATGTCCCTGCCTTCAGATATTGATTTCCAGTAGTGTCGGAAGCTACGCTCTTAAAGTCAGTGTGGATGGAATAAAACAGCTTACAGGGCCAAGGGACAAGAAGACTTTGCACAGTTACCAAGATGTAGGAGACAGAAGTAGAGTCCTGAGAAAACTGTAAGCTGAAGGATGGCATAGGAAAGTGGAGATTTGTGCTCGGATCCCCCCAGTTGTAATCCCAAACTCTTAGCACTAGTCCACACTGCCTTTCTATTTTAAAGTGACTTCTTTTCAAGATTTTCCTTGTACCCGATTCTTGAAAAAGGGGTTACTTTCAATAGCCTCCAGAAGCCTCAACGGGCTCCAACTACTGTCCTCCAGTTCCACTAACTTCTGAGTCTTGTAGCACTCATGTTCCTGTGGCAAATTGCTCGGTACTTGTGGCCTGTCCTTCTTGGGGGGACGCCACACAGGTTGCCTGAGCCCTCTGTAGAATTGTCAGGTAGGCTGTCATGTAGAGATGTTGTTCCTGGCTTTGGGCTTTGTTATCAGGAGCTGACTTTGGACAAGCATCAATACTTTTCAGTTTTCCTGATAAGTAATCAAAGCATAATGGCAATAATAATACATCAAGCTTATCCAGCTGTGGTGATAACAAAGTTACTTATTTATAGCTCGATTGGATTGGAATATAATGGAACAAAGTGATATCTTTGTTCACTGGGACACTTCTCCTGCCCCATGTTTTTGGCATTCTCCCATGATGAATGCCCACCTCTCTACAACCCTGATTCAAAATACCTAACACAATAAAATCAGGGCTTTAAAAGCTTTTGGTGGTTGCTGTTTTAGTACATTTATGCGGTTTCAGTAACCTTTAGAAAAACAAATGTGGTGTGGCACATTTTATTATTAACCAGAAGTGTTTTTATAAGTTAAAATATTGATTCAGGGTGTTTAGTAATTCTGTCAAAGGAATCACTGTACCAGAAGATCATTCCAAAATTAATCCTGCCCACTGGCTTAAAAAAAAAAAATGCTATCAATAGCTCAAACCACCTCTGCCTGTATTTCTGGCCTGGATTTTTAAATGCAGAATTGTACCAGTAAAATGGAACCCTTTTGCTGTATAATTAATATATTCCACAAAGACTGAAAACAGTTTCAAAATAATGAAAGCTTGCCTTCTGGTCCCTAATACATGTAAGGACTTATTTATTTGTCTGTCTGTCTGTTTACCACCTTTCTCAAAGGGACTCAAGGCAGATTCCACTAGTGAGTCACCTAGTATTTTCCTTTTATTATGTATTTGTGGTATTATTGACATGTTTGTAATGGCCTAAGGCTATATGCAAATAAAACTATTAACTAGTGAGTCAGTACAGTCAACAAAATGGGACATTCAATAAACAATGCATTAGGATTACAGCAGTCTGGAACCACCAAGAAGAACTGAAGCATAGCATAAGTATTGACACGACACATTAAGCAGTCATCAATGGAACATTAATGGACCACGCGTGCTCACATGCTCTGGCAATGAACCTTGGTATGAGGGCAAGGGATTCAATTCTACGAGCTCGTGAACAAGCTGTCCTCGGTCATCCTACTTGCCAAAGAAAAAAGGTCTCTGCTTCCACAATGGAGGAAGGGAAGTAGACGGAAACAGGCAGACTTCCAGCTCTGTAGACTTCCTCTGCCGACAGTTGCCTTCCCCAGTACGCTGCCTGGGAAATTTAGAGGATCAAAGAAAAATAAGATACCTGCTGTTGCTGGTAAACATCTGAACATAAAAAACTACACAGATTTTTTTTTTGGGGGGGGGGTCGTAATACCCAAGAATCCTGGATATGTGTAACTATTCTGGAAAATCATGGTAAAAACCCAAGACAGTGATTTTCGTATATATTTTTGGCTTGGGAATTCCAGAATGCACACCCCTATCTCAAATCACTGGGCAAGGTGGCTTTTGTAGCTCACAGTTCCTTGTAGGTCAGACAGAAGGAAGAGATTCTAAGAGCTGGCTCCTTCATACGGTGATTGGAGGTAGTCACCTCAAATGGCAGCTTTTGAGGAGATGGCAATCCTGCCTCCTGTCTCATTCATTGCTTCTCTCCCTGCTGCCTTCACCAAAGCGACGAATCCTCCTTGACCTCTTTCCCCAGCACTTTTTAAATAGCACAGCAAACCAGGCATGTCTGATAGGGCTTCTCAGGCTCTCACAAGAATCCTTCTGACAAGAGTTTGGCCATCATTCTGGGTACCTAAGTAACCATGATAATTGGCAAGTTTCCAAGCAACCAAACTGATAGCTGAACTGTCATGAGAGGAAGGAATCTCATGAGCAGTGCCGGAGTTACCTATAGGCTTGGCAGGCTGAAGCCTAGGGTTGCCAGGTCCCTCTTCGCTACTGGTGGGAGGTTTTTGGGGCGGAGCCGGAGGAGAGTGGAGTTTGGGGAGGGGAGGAACTTCAATGCCATAGAGTCCAATTGCCAAAGTGGCCATTTTCTCCAGGGGAACTGATCTCTATTGGCTAGAGATCAGTTGTAATAGCAGCAGATCTCCACTAGTACCTGGAGGTTGGCAACCCTACTAGGGCCTCAAAATCTAGGGGGCCTCTGGCCAAGGTGCATAAGGTTTTTTTTTTTTCAATCACTACAGAATTGAACAATAACATCTTATGTCCTGTAGAGGAAGAATTGTGAATTTCAATATTTTAAACACCTGTCATCATCCTCGGCTTCACTGAGTTTTGTTTAAAACACTCTTCCATCTTCCTCTATCTGAGAAAGTGGGGGATTGGCCTCACAAGTGGAATCGCCCAGGGCAGGGGTGTTGAAGTCATTTGTTACGAGGGCCGGATATGACATCAATGTCACTTGGCTGGGCCGGGCCATGCCTCACCAGCTCAGATTGAGAGTGGGGGGGTGGGTGCTGCCTCGGCTGAACATGTCAGGAAAAGGGGTTGGGGCACCATCTTATGTTCTCCTCAGGCAGTAAAAGATCAGGCAGGGCTTACTATTCCTCTGACCTCACAGTACAACTTCAGGGAATCATTATAGGGCGTGTGCACACTAGCCAGCTTCTTATCAGGAAACAGAACAAGCTGTTATGACATGGGCCCTTCCTAACTCAGTTTGTCCTTTTCTGTTCTGTGTGTTTACATCCCTTTCAAAACCATATTGTAATACTTTGAGCATTGCATTTTCTACTGTCTAAAGAATATAGCCAGCATGTCAAGAAGCAATGGAAGTATAATATCGAGTGAAATGGTTAGCTATTGGGACACAGATCAGATTAGAGGTTATGAAATTTCCTCATTCAGCCAGTGCCTTCTGTCAAAGTATCACAATAGGAATGGGAATCCAATATCCTCTCCCCCTTCAGATCATATTATCCTCATATGGCTTTTGGACAGGTTTCCTGCTGTGTAAGAGTCACTCTTCCACGAGTATATCCCAAACAGTGATACAATCACCATGGGACCAAGGGTGTGAACAGAACTAATTGAGAGCCAGCATGGTGTAGTGGTTAAGAGCGGTGGACTCTGATCTGGAGAACCGGGTTTGATTTCCCACTCCTCCACATGAGCAGCAGAGACTAATTTAGTGAACTGGATTTGTTTCCCCACTCCTACACATGAAACCAGCTGGGTGACCTTGGGCTAGTCACATTCTGTCAGCCTCACCTACCTCACAGGGTGTCTGTTGTGGGGAGGGGAAGGGAAGGTGATTGTAAGCCGGTTTGATTGTTCCTTAAGTGGTAGAGAAAGTCGGCATATAAAAACCAACTCTTCTTCTTCTATTAGCACCCTGCACCTGTTGGGATGCCACTTTGGTAGGAAAGACCAATATGATTGGTCTTACTCCCATGATAGCATCATACCTTCTATCTATCGCATTTGTTTTATCCAGTCCTTTCTCCAAGGAACTCAAGGCATCATACACAGTTCTTGGCTTTCTTTCAATAATCCTGTGAGATAGGTTAGACTGACAGATAGGGCGAAAATGCATGGTCACTTTAGCCTCCTTTATTCCCTGTTTCAGCCAGGATTCAGCCAGCCTCGAACGCACATTCGGCGAAACGCATGCGTTCAATCCTGGCTGAATCCTGGCTGAAACAGGGAATAAAGGCTAAAGCGACCATGCGTTTTTACCCATAGTGAGTGGCCCAAGGTCAGCAAATGAGATGGATAGCTGAACATGGATTTGAACCCAGGTCTCTTCAGTCAGAATTTGATATTCTAAACCTTTCATTACTCTGCTTCAGTAAGAAGCAATTCCCAGCCATACATACAGGATCAACTCACAGAAGAGTGCCTCAGACAGTTCAAGGGATTTCAAAAAGGCATTATATTATGTCATTTGACCCTCCATGTCTTGTTTTAAAACAGTGTGTATGCTAAAAGTCTTGTGTGAATGAATGCCCATTTTCTTTACTCATAAGTCACACCTGCTTTCTTATTCTGAGACATGGACTTTCCACGCAACAGCCTCCTACCACTAACAAGTCATAATTCTTATGAAGGATGCTTTGTTGTGGTTTGCTTATACAGGTTGAGTATCCCTTATCCAGAAATTCAAAATCATCAAAAACTTTTGAGCGCTGAGATGATGCCGACATAACGCCACCTGACCTCATGTGACGGGTCTTAGTCAAACGCAGGCCCACAACAGAGAGTTTAATCAGCATCCCCAAGGGAAAATTGCTTATTGGTAGCATATAAATTCAGAGTCAGGAATGATGGTGATGCCAAACAACCACAGATTGTCCACATGGGTGGCTGCGATAGGGACACTGATGCTTTCTGATGATTCAGTGTACACAAACTTTGTTTCATGCACAGAATTATTAAAGATAATGTATAAAATTACCTTCAGGCTATGTATATAAAGTGTACATAAAACATAAATGAATTCCGTGTTTAGACTTAGGTCCTATCCCCAAGATATCTCATTATGTATATGCAAATATTCCAAAATCCAAAACACTTCTGGTCCCAAGCAGAATAAGATAAGAGATACTTAACCTGTATATGCTTCTTGGGTTCTACAGTCTAATTTGGTCCGCTTGGAAAACAAACCGTCCCCTTTTCTATTACTTCAGTTTCTTCCAAGCAGCTCTTCCCTCCCTGCCTTGTGATGACTGCCTTCCAGCTGAAGGCTTAGTTTACCCTCAGCCCTTTTAAGTCTCTCAGGAGGCAGTATTTTAATTATGTCATTACTTGTTTGCAATTCCTTTTTTATTGTTTCTTGAAATGTTTCTGTTTGTGCTTTGAATGGATCGCCCCTGTAGAGTCAAAAGCTGAGCCTTTGGGGCAGCTCTGAACGAATTTCACCGGCTGTTGCCCTCAGGATGTTAATTGGAAACAAGATGTTGCATTGGATAAGAAGTCTTGCGATACAAAAAAAAAATTGCATTCCTATGCTATTATAAAAAACCGGAAGAGATATACCACAAGCAGATGAAGTTGCTGTAGCTCTGATTTCCAGTTTCAATTCTATCATAGAACACTGATTTTAATTTATTTAAGCAAAGGGTTGCAATTAAAAAGTGTCATATGTATGTCATATGCTCAGAAAAGCAAATCTCGCTTAATTTCTACTGCTTCTCTATATAGCTGTCTAAGGGCCATAACTGTATGCTTAAGTCAAATGTTGTTATTTTAGTCCCAGAACAATTTTCTTCTTCCTGCAAAGAAACACATTTTGCTGTTCAAGTTAAAAGAAAATTGATACCCTTAGCCAGTCTTGTGGTGTGAAGCCCACTGCGTTCGATATACTCTGCCACTCAGCCTGTGTGCCACTTGGTTCCTGAAGGATTCTCAGAGAAATGCTCTGAAACTTTGCTATGTCATTTTTTGCACTTTTCATTGCCAGTTGTTTTGAGCTGTGATCCTATGCACCTGTAACACAAGCCAGGGAGAAGGACACATGCAGCTGAAGATATTTTGAGCATTTTCGCTGAAGCTAGTCACTCCACTAAACACTCAGGTTGTAAATATTGTCGAAGGCTTCCTACTCTTCCTACACACTTGACACTGAGAGACACTGTCTTTCAGTGTTACTCCTCTGAAGATGCCTGCCACAGCTGCGGGCGAAATGTCAGGAAAGAAAATACCAAGACCACAGTTACACAGCCCGGATAACCTACAAGAGCCAATGAACTCAGGTTGTAGTTTTAAATGTAAATGGACCTTTTGAGGGAGGGAGGTTTCCAAAGTGTAGTTCTTCACAAAATGTGCAGTTCTAAATCTGATTTGCGTGGATACAAGGAGACATTTGGACAGTTCTTTTTTTTTTAAATATAATTTTTATTAACAGAAAAAGATTTTTTTCTTTTTTTATAATAAAGAACATACAGAAAAAAATGGAAAGAAAAAAGATTTTAAACAGAGTTAAAACAAATTAACAAAAAAAAAGAAATAATATAAAATTAAAAGTGAAAGTCCCCTTCCCTCCCTCGTGTTGTGTGCCCACCCACCAACCATTGTGACTTCCGGAGAAGTACCCCTTAACTTTATATCATCCATTATATATTTAGTTTCCCTTTACTACAATATTTTATTTACAACTCTTTCACAATCTTCATAAAATCAATCTTTGCCGTGTTAGCCCAGTGAACAAAGGCCTTATGCCATCTCTTTTAAACTCTTCTACATCATTTCCATGTAGACTATTAGTTAATTTGGCCATTTGTACAAAATATAATACTTTGTCTCTCCAATCCTTTAAAAGAAGCCTAGTTTCTCCCTTCCAGGTTTTAGCTAATATTATTCTTGCAGCCGCAAAACTATAATGGCAAATTATCTTATCTGCCTTCTCCATTCCTTTTGGTAACAGGCCAAAATTTCCGGTTTCCGTTTTATGTTCCCGTAAATCAAATTGTTAGTTTCTCTTTTAATCTTTTTCCAAAACTTTTTAACTAAATTGCAGGTCCATCAAGCGTGGAAAAATGTGCCTTTTTGTTCCTTACATCTCCAACATTTATCAGAAATAGATTTGTCCATTTTGGGCAATATCTCTGGGGTTAGATGCCATCTATAAAACATCTTATACATATTCTCTCTTATACTACTAGCAATTGTAAATTTAAATTCTTTTTTCCAAAGTCTTTCCCAATCTTTCAGATGAATATTATGTCCTATATCTACTGCCCATGCTATCATAACCTTTTTGACTCTTTCTTGTTCTAGATTATATTCTAGTATCAACTGATACATTTTGGAAATCAAACCTTTATTTTCTGATTCTAATACTATCTCCAAAGTTGACTTCTTATCTAAGAACCCTAATTTTTGATCTTTTTGAAATATATCATTTAATTGGAAATATTTAAACCAATCTAAAATACCTAATTCTTCCTTACTTTTTAATTTCCATTCACTATTTTCATACTGTATATATTCTCTATACGTCTTGCATGAGGGTCCATATTTGGACCTCTTCTTGAGAAAGCCTCCAGGTGTCTAAGCCATCCTGGAGTTTTAGATTCAAAACCTCTCTTATATCTCTTCCAAACTTGTAGTAAACTCGCTCTTATAATATGATGCTTAAAGTCTTTGTTCACCCTGTCTATATCATACCATAAATATGCGAGCCAGACGAATCTCATATTATATCCTTCTAAATCTAACAATCTGGGGTTTTCTAACATAATCCATTGTCTTAACCAGACAAAGCAAGTCGCTTCATAATACCATCTTAAATCACGGAGGGCCAAACCCCCTCTATCTTTGGCATCGATAAGATTTTTATAAGAGATTCTATGTCTGCTATTAGCCCAGATGAAATTCACCAGCACCCTTTTCCACTGTTGGAAAATCTTAGTTCCTTTCAAAATTGGCAAATTCTGAAACAGGAACAACATCTTTGGAAGAACCATCATCTTTATTATGGCAATCCTGCCTAGCCATGAGATTGGTAATTTCCCCCAATGTATTAGGTCTTTTTTAATTTTTTCCCCATAATTTCACATAATTATTTTGGTATACATTTATACTACACTTAGTGATCCAAATACCTAAATATTTAATTTTACTCTCTATTTTACAGCCTGTTATTAAAGATAGTTCCTGTTGTTGTTTACTTGTAAAAATTTTCCCTAACATTTTAGATTTATTCCTATTTAATCTAAAACCTGAGAGGTTTCCATAGGCTCTAAATACTTCCATCCATTTTTTAGCATTGTCTATAGGGTCGGCAAGAATGCACACCATATCATCAGCGTAAGCTCTTACCTTATATTCATATTTACCAACTCTAACCTCTTTTAAAGCTCTATCTTCCCTAATTTTTTTCATTTAAAATTTCTAGTACTAAGATAAATAATAATGGGGAGAGAGGACAGCCCTATCTGGTACCCTTTTGAATCTCTATCTTATGTGTCTCTTCCCCATTTATAAGTAAAGTAGCCGTTTGAGAGTTATATATGCTATCTATGGCCCTCCTAAATTTGGAGTCAAAATTCATTTGTTGCAGCACTTTTTTCATAAAATTCCAATTAACATTATCAAATGCTTTTTCAGCATCCAGAAAGAATAATGCTAATTGCAAGTCAGGTTTTTGGTCCGCTAATTCTATTAAATTCAGCACTACTCTAACATTTTGACTAATTTGTCTTCCCGGTAAAAAACCAGCCTGATCTTCATGAATTATCTCATTAAGTACAGTCTTCAGTCTGCTTGCTAAAATATCAGCAAACAGTTTATAATCATTATTCAGCAATGAGATAGGCCTATGGTTTTTTACATCCAAATGGTCTGTATCTTGTTTTGGTGTTAGGGTAATATTAGCTTGTTTCCACATTTGTGGTAGTACTCCAGTCTCCAAACTAGCATTCATAATCTTCAGAAGGAGAGGACTAAGGAGATCTTTAAAACACTTATAATAAATTCCTGTAAAACCATCGGGTCCTGGTGATTTATTAAGTTTACTTTTATTAATTGCTTTGTTTAATTCCTGAGTTATAGGTTCCTCCAAAATATTTTGTAATGTTTGATTAATCTCTTTACATTTATTTTCCAACAGATATACAGCCATCTGTTGTTCATCTACATCCCCTCTTGCATATAATCTAGTATAATATTCTATAAATGTTTTTTGAATATATTTGGTGTCAGTTGTTATAACACTCCCTCTTTTAATTTTTAAAATTGGTTCTTTCTTGTTAATCCCTTTCATTTGCCAGGCGAGTAATTTACCTGCTTTATTCGCATGCTCAAAATATCTCTGTTTATTAAACAAAACCCTTTTTTCAATCTCTGTTGTGATCAGAACTGCATACTGTTGTTGTAGTGTCTTTAGTTCATTCTGTATTCTTTGTCTACTGGTTTTATCTATATTCTTTATAAGGAGCCTTTCTTTTTGCCTTATATTCTCTAAAGTAGACTTTTTAAGTTTTTCCTTATTTTTATACCAAATAGAATTTTGTTGGATCAGGACCCCTCTAATTACTGCTTTCCTAGCATCCCAAACCATGTATCTGGAGTTCCCCTATCTAAGTTATTGATTAAGTATTCTTGTATAGCTAACTGTATTTTTTCTCTACACTCCTTCCTCCTCAATACGTTTTCATTAATCCTCCATATTTTTCTTTTATCAAAGCCCATTTTAAATTTAGCTCTTATTGCATTATGGTCTGTTAAAATCTTTGGTAAGATTTCTACTTCCTCTAACTTATTCATTAAAGCCAAGGAGGACCAAATCATATCAATTCTTGTTAAGGAGAGATGTCTGTCTGAAAAAAAAGTATGGCCTTTTTTGGTAAAATTCCTACTTCTCCAAGTGTCATACATATTCCAATGATGAGCCATATTACAAAAAGCATCTGGAAGCTTCCCTTCCCTTTTGTCTCTCTTCTTTTTAAAACTCCTGTCTATGCTAGGATCTATTACCCCATTAAAGTCCCCTAGCCATATCATTCTATCATCTCCAAATTCAGCAAGTATAGGTCCCAGCTCCACAAAAAATTGTTTTTGGTTCTTATTTGGTGCATATAGACCTATAAGAATAATATCTTGTGACTGTATAGTTATTTTTATAATTAAAATTCTGCCTTCTTCCTCTTTATAAATTAATTCTGGTTCCAAATATTTTGCCACAAAAAAACCACTCCATTCGTTTTTTTGTTACCATTACAAGCCGTGAACAAGCCTCCAGTCTATTACATGCTAGCAGATGTACATCTTTCTGTAGCACGTGTGTCTCCTGTAAACAAATAACATCAGCTTTCAAGTTTTTTAGATGCTGAAAAATCTTTCTCCTCTTATTTGGAAATTAGAGCCCTTTATATTCCAAGATAATATCTTAATAGACATAAATTTCTCAAATGTCTCCCTCCTCCCTCCTGCAACACCCCTAAATAAACAAATCAAGTTATATTCAGTCCCGCAGTTAACCTCCTCCCTCCCATCTAGATTTAAACAGCATCAGAGTTCTCATCCCCTGTTATCCCTCCACTCGCTTCTGATTTTTTCTGGTCATCTGGTCTTCTCCAGTCTTGTGGATCTTGAAATTCCTGCGGTGATGTCTTCCCTTTTTTAAGTTCTTTGTCATAATGCCGTAGAAATTCTTCCGCCTTCAGAGTGTCCAAAATTCTATGTCTCTTTCCCTTGTAAAAAAAGGATACTCTTTGTGGTGTTTCCCAGAGAAATTGGATCTGATTAAGATTGAGTCTTTCCATCAGAAATTTAAAATCTGTTCTCTTTCTCAGAATTCTTGGAGGAATCTCCTTCATGAGGTGTAATGTTACTCCCTCAATTGTCAATGGATCTTGGTAGTGCTGACGAACTATGAGATCCCTGTAGCTTTTGGATTGTAGCTGGATTATACAACCTCTGGGTACTTTGTTTACCTTGGCATAGGCGGAGTTAATTCTACAGGCTGTCACCAGCATATCTTGTATGACATTTTCATCGTCCTCTTTCAGAAATGTTGCCAGATGTGAAATGAGGAAGTCTCGCAAATTTGTTGTTTCACTCCCTTCTCGAAGTCCCTGTAATCTTATCATCGACTACTTCATTTTTAAATCCAACATTGCTATCTGATCCTGATGCAGTTCCTCTCTTCTTTCCAGCCCCTCTACTTTAGATTACACCGTCTCCATCTTCTTTTTTGTATCCTTACTGTCTTGCCAGGTCTTTTGGAGTTTTGTCTCCATTTTATCTTGTTTTGCGATAAGGCCAGTGAGACTGTCCTTCAGGGAATCAATTGGTGTTTTGTTGCACAGATTCTGACTGTTGTTTCAAAAGTTCTGTATGTTGAGAAATCTGTTGTGAATGATCTGTCAAGATCGTGGTATGTTGGTTTAAAATCTGCTGATTTTTAATCACTGTCTCATGGATAGATGCCAACTTCTCCTCCATACTCAATTTAGGTTTCATTTTTACCCCCTTCGAAGTCTGTGGGGCAGCCATTGTTAAAACAGTCAATGTTTGGGGAGTCGATATGGAAGCCCTTCTCACTGGTACTGTAGACAGTGTTAATTGCTGGGTTGTTAAAAGTTTTTTTATCCTCCCTTTTCTCCATTTAGGAGCTTTATTGCGGGTCTTAAACCGATTCAATTAACATGCCATCCCAAACTATTTCACATAGTCCTGATTCAGTCCTATAAAACTTAGGTCTTGGAGAGAATATTTTCTTCAAACTCAGCTGTTAGTGTTTGGACATTCTAAAAAGATATCTCCATTATATTTTTACCAAGATGTACCCAGGCAGATAAATCCGTGTAAACTTTTCCAACAGCTCAGAACTTAGCAACAGTAAAACTCCTCCCCCCTTCTTCTTCATCTGTCGAAAGAGTTGTAAAAAGTCTTTTAAGATTTATAGCTTGTTAACACTGCTGAGAGGTACTCCAGTTTGTGACTCATAGGTAATTGAGAGTTATTTAGTACTTAGATTTATTGCTTACAGTAGTAGAAAAGAGCAAGAGTCCACTAGCACCTTAAAGACTAACAAAAATATTTTCTGGCAGGGTATGAGCTTTTGTGAGCCACAGCTCACTTCTTCAGACCACTGTGAATTATTGCTTACAGTTCTTTTGAGCGTCCATCCAGCCAGCGGGAGATTTTCATCATGGCGCTGGGAGCGTCCCGTCACTGCAAACACTGCGATACTCAGCCAGAGCCTCGCCGTCACCTCGCCCCAGGACTTGCCATCATTCGCACCTGGTACCACTCACCTCCATATACCAGAGGTGGTGTTTTGAAGTAGGGGGCCCTTTCGGAACCCCCCCTTCTGTCCCCCCTCGCCGGTGTGCAGAAAATTGCACATCTGCGCTCAGAGCTATAAACCCCGGAAGTCCACATTTGGACAGTTTTGAATCAGTAGTCAAAGAAAGTATATTTGTCTGACAAACACATTATTTGCACCAGGGAAGGGATATCTTGGGAATGTCAGCTGTGTGAGAGCTCGGCTGAACTGGTGTTTCCTTCCCTGTAACAGGTATTTAAGCCTCAGTATGGCCAAAGGGCTCTTGGCCTGAAACCCTTGGCCCTGTGTCAGCTAGAATTGTGCATTTTATTTTATGTTTTTTGTGCATTTTATTTTATGTTTTAAGTACTTTATCTACTCTGTAAGCCTCCTTGAGCTCCATAAGAAAGAAAGGCAGCTAATAAATGTTTCAAATGAATACATAAATATTCCTAATGTAATGTTCTATAAGTGATTTTTTTTTAAAAGGAGTGATGTAGCAGCCACTGATTCTCCAGTTCTTGATGGATTAGATCCTCTCATCGGAGATCATCATATAAAATTATGATGCAGTGAGCGTGCAGCTGATTTTTTAAAAAGAACAAACCCTTAGTGGTGCATATGCCAATCGTTCATCCTGTCTGAAACTAGCTTTACAAGACAAGGATATACAGCATGCCTTTTTTTCCTTTTAAAAACATAGCTGTTATTTGTTATTGCATCTGAATTTTATTCACAAAACCCTTACCTGAAAATTCAGCCTGACCACGAGTTCGTATTAGCAAGCAACACAGCTTCCTGCAATTGAAGCGCTGCTGAGGGAATCAAAGAGCTAGAGGTTTACAGTGGAGAAGAGAAAAATAACAGGTCACCTAAATCAAGCCTCTAGTAGCGAAGTGCTGTATCTTACACTACCCTGTGTTTTCTGATCCTTTCTCTCCTCGAGTTTTAGATGTGTCAGGAGGAATACTCCCTGTGGAAAACCATTCTGCACTTCATTAGATCTTACTGTTAGGATGCTTTCCCTGATGTTCTGTCCAATTGCTCAATCTTGAGGCAGTGCTGAGCACAACCAAATTAGCCCTCTGCTTTTTTCCAGACTAGTTGCTGTGCAGATATATAGTTCAAAATGCATCACATGTCCTCTTCTGAAATGTGTTCACCTCCACTTTTAACAATGAAAAGGTGGTTTTGCTTTGTCCTTAGCTTTCATTCTCATGCCAGCTGAAGAACTGAAGGGCAAGGTAATGTAATTTTATGGCTAATTTCTAGCGGCAGAAGCACGGGCCTGTGACTGTTTATTTGAACACTGCAGTTAAATAAAAAAATCTGTTCTTGGCAGTAGGGCTATTGATTCGGTAAAAACCGAACTGAAGAAATACCAAATATTTTATATGCAGAAATACCATTTTGGTAAATTTCTGGTTCAGGTTTACCAAATCAGCAAAATCCGGGAGTTTGGCAAAGCCGAATTTGCCATTCCTGAAAATTCAGCTTTATTAGAAATGCCTTTCCGCGGCTCCTGCAGGGGCATTTTTGCAGGTAGAGGTCCCATAGGAATGCATTAAAAACCGTTTGTATTGGTTTTAAGACCCCATACCTTCGGACCCCTGACCCAATCTTCACCAAACTTGGGGGTTCTTGCAAGGAGAGTCCCTTCAAGCTACCCTGAAAATATGGGACCTCTACCTGCAAAAATGCCCCCCCAGGAGTCACAGAAAGCCACAAAATGGGTTTAATGGGTTTAAATGGCCGAATTTTTCAGGAATCCAGAATTTAAAGCCGAAGTCCCACCTTTACCGGTTTAGGGGAATTCAGCATTCGGGTTTTCCCAGAAAAAAAGGCCAATTAAAGCCAAACCTGAATTTTCCCGAATTTCTTTTTCAACAACCCTACTTGGCAGTTCAAAGGTAATTGGTGATGCAGGTCAAACGATTTCATTTTTTTTTGCCATGTTTTGACTGGAATTCAAAAACCAAGGCTCTCTTCTTGTCCTTTCTGGAACCTACGCTAAGCTCCATTCCCTTTTATTTTTTAATTGAGAAATGATGATGCTTAGCACCATGGGTGTTGCCTCCCCGAGCCACTTGACAATGTGGGCCAATAATGGGATAGCTTGGCAGCAGCCCTTCATCCTTGAATGCCTTGGGGTGCTTGCCAATCAACCCTAACTTAACAACCAGTCCTTACCAAACCTTAGTTAGGATATTACTAGTCTACTTTAACAATGTCTATCTAATTAAGCCCCTGCCCCCTGATACAGTATGAAGCCCTATGAGGAAAGGCTGAGGGAGTTGGGAATGTCTAGTCTGGAGAAGAGGAGGTTGGGGGGGCATGATTGCTCTCTTTAAGTATTTGAAGGGTTGTCACTTAGAGGAAGGCAGGGAGCTGTTCCTGTTGGCAGCAGAGGATAAGACTCATAGTAATGGGTTTAAATTGCAGGAGAAAAGGTATTGGGGGGAATTGTTACAGTAAGAGTTGCTCAACAATGGAATCACTGATCCTGCATTAAGCAGGGGGTTGGACTAGATGGCCTGTATGGCCCCTTCCAATGCTATGATTTTATGAAGGGGGGAGGACTTTCTCTGGCTAGAGACAGGCCCCAAAAAATTTTGCTCAGGCCCCAAAGGACTAATTAATCAGTCCACATCATAAATGAACTCCATTCTGGAAATCCTTTATTTTTACTTTATTTATTTACTTTATTTATCTGTGGCCTTTTATGCATGGATGTTTTTTCGCAGTCCCCTCCCCGTGACTACTTCAAGGCTTTGCTTTGATTATACATTTTCTGTCAGAGGCCGCCTCACTCTCCCGGTGCATTTCTACGTGTTTAGCCCATTTTGTCTGGATGTTAGCTGAAACAGCATCCAGAAAACATGGGCAAAATGCGCCGAAACGTGCATATGCATTAGACTGCCTATGCATTAGACTGGAACAACTCTGCAGAGGATCGCACTGATAGTGTAGTAAATTGAAAAAGCTGTCCAATGCTGTATTTAGTCATGCAGCTATGTGTTTCATTGTCTACTGGGTAAGATTAAGGAATTTACCATTAAAAGAATGAATTTAATGTAATAATTTACCATGCCTATATCCACTTTTTGCTACCTTCTCTAAGTTGTGCTAAAAACAGAGACATGTTTGCAAACACCATAGGAAAGGTCTGGTTAATACACTGTGCTGACATGGAAAATATTTTTGCTAATGTGTCTTTTATTTATACAAAAGACAAATTACAGTGATCTGGAACTGGATTTCTTGAACACAGAGGAGGGTGAATCTACATTTTAAAAATAATTTAAATCTTTAAAAAAATGTTTCCCAATCTAGCAAATCCACATCTGGGAATGGATTAGGTGCATTTAGACACACACAGTTTCAATTGCATCGAAAGGACTGGATACAACTTTGGATGTGGATGGAATGAGCTTACCCTTATAGGCCCACAAGTGTTTTTTTTAATCCAAATCTGTTTTTTTAAGTACCTCTTTGTACATTTAAGAATTCATCACCCAAAGCAGCCATAAGGAAGTAATAGTATAAAAGACCCCAATGCTCCAGAACTCTGTTTATACAATTTCTATCCTGCAAAAAGTTATGGAAATTGAACTGAAATTATGAGAGTGAGACTGCCTAGATATCAGCATCACCAAGAAAACTTGGGTTCATAAACTAATTTCCCCATATAATTGCAATGATGGAACAGCTTTGCCTGGATAAATGAGTTACTCAAGGCCTGATATAAATACTGGAGGATATAGAAACCTTTGTAGGCTTTTATCTAGGTGGGTCTACCATGCTAGACCTAAAGGTTACTCCTACCTTCTTAATAAAGGGAGTCCTTCTTTCTGGAACTCCATGCAAAGATCCTCTCAGGAGCCTCCCAACATAACTTCATGAATATAACATTACAGCATCACTGCATTTGTATAGTAAAGGTAAAGGTCTCCTGTGCAAGCACCGGGTCATTCCTGACCCATGGGGTGACGTCACATCCCGACGTTTCCAAGGCAGACTTTGTTTGTGGGGTGGTTTGCCAGTGCCTTCCCCAGTCATCTTCCCTTTACCCCCAGCAAGCTGGGTACTTATTTCACCAATCTCGGAAGGATGGAAGGCTGAGTCAACCTTGAGCCAGCTACCTGAAACTGACTTCCGTCAGGATCAAACTCAGGTCGTGAACAGAGCTTTTGACTGCAGTACTGCAGCTTAACACTCTGTGCAACTGGGCTCTCTATTTTTTAATAGTATTTTTATAGTATTTTATATTTATATTTGTGTTTAAAGAATTCCTGCAACTAAGGCCTATGGGAGCAATCCTAAGAAGGTCTGCTCAGAATCCTACTCAAGTCAATTCAATGGTGTTTAGTCCTAGGGAAATATTCTTAGGATTGCACTGCAAGGTTTGGATCCAAAGGTTTTACTTTAGTAATGGTGGAGAGTTTGACAATGCAAGGCACCCAACTGCTGGAAAGCTCCACCATTAGCAGACTGCTACCTTTAGCTCCAACCTCATGCATTTTATTTAGTGAAGCTTAATTATGTTGCATGCCGTTTGTCAGTATCATTGTTTTAAATGTGAAACACTGCGATACAGCTTTTATTTTTGAATGCTGCACTGACTATATTTTACTACATCAAAGTAAGCAATAAAGGTCAAATAATATAGAATGTGAGAACAATCAAAAAGGGCAAGTTGCTTGAGACAAGTATGCAAGAACTGCAAAATATCAATGAACGAGCCCGAAACATTCGTGACTTTTAATTCAGCACTTACACTCCAACTAAGTAACATGAGCAATGTCAGATGTCCACACCTTTCTTCTCTCTTCTTCTCCACAAGATCAATTTGAAAAATGTGATATTGTGCCTTACCACTAACAGCCAGTAATGGGAAGCTGGGCAGGGGAATGAACACCGTGGTGACATTATGTTGTGTTTAGCTATAAGGCAGAAAAGGGAAGAGATTTAGAGTGACAGTAGCTTTGAGTCCTTTGTAACATCTAGTTAGGCAGGCAAAAGACAGGGACTGGCAACAAACATTTGACATTCTGCTTACCCTGCTTCTCTTATTGAAATAGAACAAACAGGTTAAGGGGTGGAACCGCTTCCTGTGCCAACCTTAATACCTGGTCCTCTTGAACAGCTAGAATTGTGTATCATTGTTATTGGAATAATGGCAGATGATACTTCTCAAACAGATGATACAAGCCTTCAAAAAGAGATTAAAATTATGTTGCAAACAGTGGCATGCATTCTGGAATTCCCAAGCTGAAAATATGCATGAAAATCACTGTTTCGGGTTGTTAACCATGATTTTCTCGAATGGTTACACAAATCCAGGATTCCTAGGCATTATGCAAAACACCTCCCTGAAAAATCTCTGTAATTTTTCATGCTGGGGTGCTTCAGCAGCAGCAGGTGTCTTGTTTTTCTTTGATTCTCCACATTTCCTAGGCAGTGGCCCAGGGATAGTGGCTCCCAGCTGGTCCAAACCAGGCACAAAGCCCAGCAGAGCTGCTAGTCTGGCTAGTGGCTTCTTCCTCCCTCCCTCCTTGGTGGGGGCAGAGCCCATTTTTCCTCTGCAAGTAGGATGGCGGGGAGCACCTTGTTCAGGGGCCTGTAGAACTGGACCACTTGATCCAATTTGCTTGAGCACCAGCTCCCTTACAATTTGGGTGCCCTTTTGTTGAAAAGCAGCCCCTCTGAAAAAGTCACCGATAGGGAATAATAGAGCTGCTGTTCTGGATGGCTCATTCGCCTTTCCTTACTCCTTTGTGTGGGTGGGGGAGGGGGAGAAGAAGAGTTGGTTTTTATATGCAGACTTTCTCTACCACTTAAGAAAGAATCAAACCAGCTTACAATCGCTTTCCCTTCCCCTCCCCACAACAGACACCCTGTGAGGTAGGCAGGGCTGAGAGAGTGTGACTAGCCCAAGGTCACCCAGCTGGCTTCATGTGGAGGAGTGGGGAAACAAATCCAGTTCACCAGATTAGCCTCTGCCACTCATGTGGAGGAATGGGGAATCAAACCCGGTTCTCCAGATCAGAGTCCACCGCTACAAACCACCACTCTCAACGACTACACCATGCTGGCCCTTTCCCTCTTTGAAAAGTAGGTTGGCTGGGGGCACCTTGTTCAGGAGCCTGTAGAATTGAACCCCTTGGTCCAGTCACTTGAAACTTGGGGAGATCTTTAGATTAGAGGGGTGGACTATGTTCAGTGCAAATGTGGTGCTATTATCTTTAGAAGCAACTGCTGCAGATCCTCAAATTGGTTCCCCATTGAAAATAATGATCCCAAAAGTCCAGACCTCCCCTTCAAATACAGGTTTGAAACCTGAACAGTCAATCTCCTACCTGAAAATCAGCAATGACGGTAAACGTTTCCTCCCCTAAAGCCCAGATCTGAAATTATAAAGATTTTGGTTTTTTTGGTGCATACCCATAACTGCTAAGTATGATTACTTGGAAGTTAGTTCCACTGAGGTCAGGTTTACTTTTAAGTAAAGGTGGTTATGATTAGGATACCAAAAAATCTTGTGAAATTGTGTGTGAAGCTTTGTTGCCCTTTTGAGTTACAGCCAGTGTAACCCTAAGCAAAGTTTCACCCTTCTTAGTCAATTGAAATTAATGGTCTTAGAGGCGTGTAACTGTTTTAGACTGCATTGATTGTGTGTGTGTGTGTGTGTGTGTGTGTGTGTATGTATGTATGTGTGTGTGCAAAATTGAAGGGAAGACACAGAGACACCGTGTCTTGATTTCTAAAGATCGGTCCTCTCATCCCGAGCGATCTCCCAGTTTATTAAGCAGCAATAGCACAATCAAGCTCTCCACCCCCTTAATGTCGTCAAGTCTCAGCCAACTTATGGTGACCCCATAGGGGTTTTCAAGCTGAGGTGATTTGCCACTTCCTTTCTCTGCAAAGTCTTCCTTGGTGATCTCCCATCCAAGTACCAACCCTGCATAGCTTCTAAGATCTGACAAGACTGGGGTATATTATATAATTCCACATCCCACGTTAATTATACATGTCATTGTATATAACATGATGTGATGTATCATAAGAAGACCTGTTGATCTATTAGATCTGGAGACGTCCTTTGCTTGAAAAAGAAACATATGAACACTGTAGTGCTGACTTTGTCCTGCATAATGAACTAATTTCTGCATAAACATGTAGGAAAATGGGTGCGCCCTGACAGACTGCAAGAAAATATTAAAGTATCGCTATATATTTAGGTACTATGTACACTCAGAATAAGAGAATGTACAGCTGATTTTTATTTTGAAAAGCAATATAGCATAGATTCTATTGCATGGAAATGAGATAATTGCAGGAAAGCATCAAATTGAAAGGAGGGTTCCAGTTCACAAAATATTGCCATATAATCTAAGGGATCTCTCTGAACTGGGTGTCTGGATTCCTGAATATCAGGAAAAATTCTGATTAAGAGCTTTAGGTGTAATCAGGAAGGCTTAATCACTCACTGGTTTGGACTATGTTCTGTTCATTTTAGGGACAATGTTTAGGAAAGTGCCTACATGTTCCATGAACTGAGAGAGCTTTTATAGTTTTCTGTGAGAAGGGCCAAGCATATGTCTGGGCCCTAAGGCCTATAGAGGAGGCTCTTATAGTCTCCAGGTGCCAGCTGATTATACTCGAAGATGGAATTTGAGATTCAAAACCACACTGGACCAATGTGCACAGTCAGCCAATGACTGATCCCCCACACAGGGTGAACATACATATATACATATATAAGAATAAATATATTTTTGTATCACTCATGCAGAAAACAGTTTCTAAACCACATATATTATCAGGGATTTAAATAAATGTTCTACATAATTTCCTAAAATTCCTTGGGTCCTGGTTATCTAGGAGAAAGGTGGGCTTGTAAATATTTTAAATAAATAAATAATGTTTTGAACTTTCATATTAACAAGAAGCCAGAGGTACTTTGAACCAATTCTTATCTTTGTCCCCAAGAGAAGAGAAACAATTTGGCATACCAGCAATCTAAGATAATAGTGGGGTGCATAATTAATTAACTGAATGACAGGCTGTTACATCTTAAAATAAGAAACAGGTAATTTGTTCTAAAGGATTATCTTTCGTTGGTGTTTCCCAATAGGTACAGATAACCGGCTCTCCAATAAACAGAACTATTTATGTTTTCCCATTTAATGGAGTTTCTGAAGTTGATTTCTCATGGCGTAATTCTATGAGCTGCTGCACTGAGGATAACTATTATTAAGTCTCCTAAAATAACAGAGCTATACTTTTGAGTCAAGAACATAAAATAACCATACAATCCTAAGAAGAATTGGTGGTAGAAAGTGCCATAAAGTGGCAGCCAACTTATAGCAATTCCATAGTGTTTTCAAGCCAAGAGATGTTCAGAGGTGGTTTGTCATGGCCTGCTGGGCCATCCAGATCAAGGCATAAAATATTTATACTCTTCTAAGTCCATGTATGTGTGTGTGTGTGTGTTTACTTACCAATTTCATTTATATCCTGCCTTTCTCCCCAATGGGGATCCAAAGTGACTTACATGATTAGGTTCCCAACTACTTGGTTAGGGCAGGCAATTGCTCATGAATAACTTCTGCTGCCCGCCTACTCTCAGCTGGTTGGCAGGCGGAAGCAGGCTGGGGGAAGAGAAAGGGAGCAATCGGTGTCATCTACATGATGATGTCCCTTCTGGTTTATTTGGAGGTTCCGGCATCGCACTAGGGGGATGCTGTAGCACTCGCAAAAAAACTCTGCGAGTGCTAAAGCATCCCCCCAGTGCAATGCCAGAACTTCCACATAAACCGGACGTGGTGTCATTGCGTGGATGAGGCCAATTGCCGCACCCAACCCCTCTTCCGTAAACCTCCTGCCAGTTGCAAGGAGGGACCTGGCAACCCTATACATCATTCCTCTCTCCTCCATCATTCCTCTCTCCTCTCTCCTCACAACAAGCCTGTGATGTAGGTTAGTCTGAGAGTGTGTTAGCCCAAGGTCACCTGAAGTAGAGGGTTGAGTGTGAGTTGGTTTTTTTATATGCCAACTTTCTCTTCCACTTAAGGGAGACTCAAACCGGCTTACAATCACCTTCCCTTCCCCTCCCCACAACAGACACTCTGTGAGGTAGGTGGGGCTGAGAGAGCTCTAACAGAGCTGTGACTAGCCCAAGGCCACCCAGCTGGTTTCGTGTGTAGGGGTGGGGAAACAAATCCAGTTCGCCAGATTAGCGTCCCCGCTCATGTGGAGGAGTGGGGACATGATAGAATGTCCATCGTTGTGAAATCGCAACAGCAAATTCTTCTTTCAATTAAAAAAAATGTCCATGAAGGTAGAAAACGTGTGTGCAAACAATCAAGCTTCTCCTTGCTATCAGAAAACCTGAAAAATCAGGTTTCCAAATTGCATAGAGAAAGCCATACATTTATACATTGGTAAACTCACAGAATCTATCCATATATTCTAATGAGCATATGAAGGTTGGGGGGGTGGGTGGAGCTTGCCATTGTAATTGCATCACCCCACCCCACCCACACATTCACTGAACACACCTAAAACATCTGAAAAGGACTCATATCTGGTCCTACACAAAAATCAGGCTTAGGAAAAGTTCAGCTCAAACCTCTGCTGACTGTTGCCCAGGATTCAGTACAAAGATCTTCCTTACCCTTTAAAACGAGGGACACATAAAACAAATTGCTCAGTAGCCAGAGATGTACTACCTCTGTACAAGCTGTGCTAGTTGATTTGCACTGTGTGAAATCTTTACAAAATTTTAAGGTGGATAAAAAGTAAGAAGAAATCAGGAAGCAATTCAGGACGCATATCACTTTTCTTCCTTCTCTTGACCTAAAATGCTGGCTGTGTTTCGAAAATTGCTGCTATCTCAGGTTCTCAGATGGTATTTTGTGTAATTCCATCCAATCATGCTCCAGTGCATGTCTGAATGGGGGTCATCTTATTAGCAATTTTTATTGTAATCATTTATGGAATGAATTACCTTCTGACAATGTGAGTCGTTTCAATTGTTAAGGACTTTAAAAACACTTTTGCGGGCTTGCACAAATTTCTTCCTAGCAAATGGGTCGTACAGCACTTTATAACACAGTTGCAAGTCAATGAACTATAAATCAAGGCAACAGGCTTTGGTGCCCCCCACCACATTTTATCAGGCTGGAAGAGTACGATATTCAGAGTACAAATGCACAATGTCACAAAAGCTGGAGGAAAGCCAGGCCTAACTGGAAGTAGATTTTCCGCACTTAACCAAATAGAGTAAGATGGCTTTACCATTTACCAAAAAGAGGTATGCCATTAGAAAAACAGCTAGTTTTTCTCACAAAAGTAAGGAATTATTTTCATCCACTTTCTCTCTTAGAGATCCTTTCATTCTCTTGTGCAACATCTGAGCATACATGAAACACTCTGCAGTGTCTTGGGGTTAACTTGTTTAGCAAAACTAGGGAAATCATGTTATTATAAGTTACTGCTATTGTGTATAGTTCTGAACTTTTCTTGATCCGGATCCTGGCCTCTGGGCATACAGCAAGGGTCACTGGGGGAGTGGGGGTTAGCTATGAATTTCCTGCATTGTGCAGAGGGTTGAACTAGATGACCCTTGGGGTCCTACCAGCTCTGTTTCTATGTGCATTTAACTTTACTCCTGGGTTGTAAAGATTTATTCCAAGTGCCTCTTGCTAAAAGGACATTGTTTACAGAATGCTTGCAGCTATGATTCATAACCACATTAATATGCATTTCACTAGGGATTAATGAAAGCTGTATTCAGTTTAATAATTTGTAAATGCTTTATTGTTGATTGCTCTCAGTTTAAACAGCTTTTTATTTCCACCATAACAGAAGCATATTCTCTGCATGTTTAAATGCCATAAGGACACAAATCTTATTTTATAACAATTAAAACAAACAAACCAACCCTTCTAGGGAACCCACAAGATACTAAAAATATCATTCTGCTTCAGCAGTGGCATACTAAGGTTCAGATTCAACCATAGAAACATAGAACATAGAAACCCAGAGCTGGAAGGGACCTCAAAGGTCATCTAGTCCAAGGAAGAAAAACTCATCTAGTCCAACCCACTGCACAACACAGGAAATTCACAGCTACCTCCCCCTCTCCCCAAGTAACCCCTGCTCTATGCCCAGAGGAAGACCAAAAACCTCCAGGATCCCTGGCCAATCCTGGCCAATCTGGCCAATCTGCTCTACATCTGTGCCATCTTCATCTACACCTTTTGTTAGTACCACAAGGCTTCTGTTTATCCAAGATGATGGTATTCAACCTTCTGAGAAGGTGTTGTCATAAATACTCACCTGCCATGCTTCTGAAACGGACAGCATGTACAGCAAATTCGGGTGAGTGAATGCCCAGGCAGTTTTGAACAACAGAAGACAACTGATGATGCTGGATATTGATGCCGTTTCTTGAATTCAGCATAGATTGATGTGGGCTAACAGTACAATCTTACGCAAATTTAGTTATAAGTAAGTCCTATTTTATTCAATGCAGCTTACTCCAAAGTAAGTGTTCTTAGGATTACAGCCTAAACTTTCTTACTATGGGAACATTAGAAAAGGGAAGGGGAAGAAAGGTATTGAGACAGGAGAAAAGAACACATGGCAACAAAAACTTAAATGAAAGGCTTGGCCTGCAAAGCTTGGATCTTGACCAGTAAAAATAATTCTTGGCAGATAATGAAGCAAATAATAATTTCTGCAGACTTCCAGCAACTTCTGCAGACTTCTAGTCACAGACAGACTTCATGATTACTAAGCAAAAGTTTAATACAAACAAACTGACAGAATGCGCAGTTGTTTCCAACAGCATACAACTGCTCAAAGAATGTGGTTTTCTACAGAAGACCAGCAGTGGAAATGATACAGTTCATATCATTCATCAAAATGAGAGCTGTAGATCACATTATATTTGCCATGGAGGTATGATGCTATAGAGATGTTGGGAGAATTGTAGACTCATGTTGATTTGGGAGTTATTCCAGTTTCTTGTGTGTTATAGGCTTGGTGGAATGATTCACTGGGGGAAATGGGATCTGCTTAATACTGAGACACCAGCAACATTTATCTCCACGTCATATATACCCTATCTTAATGATGTCTGCAGACCAAGTTGCTGTGTTAAAGATGCAGGCCAAACCCTTACTTTCCTGGTCATGAGGCAATCCTAACCATAAAATGGCTATTATAAGGTCTCCACCTTGAAAAGGTTTTGGCATTTATGACTGACTTCAGAAAGGATATGTGGGTTGTGATCCGCAAGTACTCAGGGAAATTTCTCACATTATTATTTTTATAATAATGGCATGAATGCACATATTGACAAATAGCATGGACAGTGCAAATCAAGAAAGCCTGAAAAGATCCATATAATCCTTAACACCAGAGCATTATCCCACTTGCTTTGACAAATTCCTGGAGGGGAAACCATATTGGTCCTATGTAGCCAAACAGCTAGCTTCCGTTCTTCTTAGAGATTCAGAAACATCTGGCACCTTGAACACATTCATTGCGACATACCTTTCTTGTGAGCCTGAGTCAGTTTTGTCAGATGCATAAAGTAATGCTCACAAGTAATCAATTCACAAGGGTACAAACAGAAAGAGCACAAGGAGGGAGAGTTATTTCAAGGAGAGGCGAGAAGGATCCCAAAACATCACATGGCAGTGCACAGAAAAAGACATTCATTCATTACCTTTATTAAGCATTAACATAAATGGACAAAATTACAGAATCAAGTAAAACGGATTACATCAAAATAACATTACTTAAAAGTACGAACAAGGTGTTCGCATATCCTTTGTACAGACAGCAAAAATCTGGCAACTTGTTGGGTGACAGAAGAGACTCTATCGGATAAAAGGTACATCACCAGCTGCTGATCTGAGAAACTCTGAACACTAAGCAGTAGGGGTTTAATATAGATATTTCTCAGCCTCGTATAAAACTTACAATACAACAGCACACGGGTTAAGTGTTCAGGGACCCCAATCATACATGGACAATACCTGTAGTTGAGAGGGATTCCTTTGTATCTTCTTTGTAGGATAGCTGAAGGGAGTATGTTAAGTCTAGCAAGCATAAATGCTCTGCGGATGTCAGGTGACTCCAAGTAAGACAAGTAGGAAGCTGCAGATCCATAGACCGGGATAACACCATGAAACATGGGAGAACAGTATCTATTATCTAGGGAGGTCAGGGTCTGCATTTCTATATCTAGTAGGCACTGACATATTGATCTAAATGCCATCTCTTTCCTGAAAAAGTCAAAAGAGTAAGCAATCCAAAGATGACCCATTTCCAACTTTTGATGAACTGGCAAAGTAAGCTGCAATCTATAATGAGCTAACTGATTCCCATCCTAATGAGACTAAGGTGCTATTTACACAGCGCAAATAATGGACATTCAATCCACTTTCAATGCACTTTGAAGTTGGATTTTACTGTGTGAACTGGCAAAATCCACTTGCAAACGATAGTTAAGGTGCAGTGAAAGTGGATTGAAAGTGCATTATTTGGGCTGTGTAAATAGCACCTTAATCTGATAGTGCCAAATCTGTGTATGAAGTCCAGCTCAGCAACATATCAAATGCTGAAACTCTTTTGTTGAAGTGTAGAAACCTTGAATGTCCAGGGAGATGGAACTGCCCTCCCCCAAGTGTTCCCCTCTTTAATGTCTGCTTTATGTTCTTTTACTCTCTTAGGTAGAGACAGTTCAGTTTGTCTGAATGTCATTGTTAGAACATGACACTGTATATCACGCTTGAAGATATGCAGATGAATGAGCTCTGGATGGTATGGCTGGAGGCGCTGGATTTTCTGATAGTATTGCTTGAGTAGATATGGAGACAGAGTTGTCATCAGGATTTGTTGTAGGAGTTAGTTTGCTTCACATTGTCGGGAAGCAAAGATATTTCATTTGGCTGTATATGCGGGAAAGAAATTCATATATAGATGGCACGAGCTTCTACAGCCAGGACGGCTCCTTTAAAGCAAATAGCCCCGGGAATCAAACCCAGGGCTATTTGCTTTAAAGGCAGTAATGATGCCTCGCCCCCCATTAATGCCAAGGGAAGAAACAATTCACCTTCTCTTTCATCCAGGTGTTAGCGTGAAAAGACTGCTTCATCAGAAATAAGGTAAATGAATACTAATTGTGGTTTTGCATTTTTAAACATGACCAGAAATGAAAGAGAAAGAGCAGAAATCTTTAATATAAAACCCATGCCTTAAAAGCACTTCCACGAGTGAATACTGTAATGTCCGAAGTGACCTTCAGCCATTGTCAATTTTGTCCGATCAACCGTATTTTTTTTTTGATCTCTGGGTTGAATGTGCTCTTAAACCACTTTGACTGTTCCATCCTCAGCAGGGTGAGACTGGAAGAATTGGCTTCTTTCATCTGGGAATCTGTTTTCTGTAACAGAATGGAGATTGGGACTGCACTTCTGTCCATCAGCGACGATGGTGCAGATTTGCCAGCCTTGCATGTGTGTCATCCCCCTCTCTTTGATTCAGTGTGTCAGGGATTGGTTCAAAGAGGAACATGACTTGATTGGGAAGGACTCGTGGCACTGCTCCAATGTACAACTTTTAAGGCGTGTGCCATTTTTGTTCCTAATCAATTTGCCACTAGCTGCCTTATATTCTGCCTTGCTGAACTCCTTTTATCTCCTCTCCCTTTTTTGTGTTTTAGTTGAGATCCCCCTGCCCCAAGTCATGTCAGAGGCACTGAAGACAGGTCCCCAGCCACTCATTCTCAGGTAATCACTTTTGGCATGGAACATTGGCTGCATTGTTAAGGGAAGCCACATCCCAAGCCAACTCTGAAATGCAGCTCGCTTAGCTTGTCTGCCTGTACTGTGCACTCTATACACTTTTCTTTCTGTAACAAAAGAGGGCATCAAAGAGAAGGCTTTGCTTTTTGGAACTGGCAATGCCACGGTCTCATTAGGGTCGGCTGATCATGAAGCGGAGGTAATGGCACAGAAGGTTATGCAGGATTCATTATTTTAACACATTATTGTCATTATTTGGGGAGGGGCTATGGCTTAGCGGTACAGCACCTTCTGGGCATGCAGAAGGTCCAAGGGTAGGGTTGCCAACCTCCAGGTACTAGCTGGACACCTCCCGCTATTACAACTGACCTCCAGCCGATAGAAATCAGTTCCCCTGGAGAAAATGGCAGCTTTGGCAATTGGACTCTATGGCATTGAAGGCCTTCCCCAAATGCTGCCTTCCTCAGGCTTTGTCCCAAGAACCTCCCACTGGTGGCAAAGAGGGACCTGGCAACCCTATCCAGGGGTCAACTCCCAGCCTCTCCAGTTAAACTGCTGGAATAAACTATGTTAGTCTTTATTCTGCTTTACTCTGCTGCTACAGAAGAAGAATTGGTTTTTATATGCCAATTTTCTCTACCCTTTAAGGAGAATCAAACAGGCTTACAATCTTATTCCCTTCCTCTCCCCACAGCAGACACCTTGTGAGGTAGGTGGGGCTGAGAGAGTTCAGAGAGAACTGTGAGTAGCCCAAGGTCACCCAGCTGGCTTCATGTGTAGGAGTGGGGAAACCAACCCAGTTCACCAGATTAGAGTCCACCGCTCATGTGAAGGAGTGGGAAATCAAATCCAGTTCTCCAGATTAGAATCCACCACTCTTAACCACTACACCATTATACAAGTAATCATCTGGAATAAGAAACAAATAATGGGTGATATGAAATTTCTCTATCTACACCCTGGAGAGCAGCTACCAGTGACAGGAGACAATATTGACCTTGATAGACCAGTTATCTGACTTGGTATACGACAGTTTGTGCGTCCTACATTAAGAGGTGATACTTGGATTTTCAAGGGTCAAAAGGTCTTTTGCCAGCACACACATTTATTGGCGAAAGACATCTTCTCACCCTCCCCAAAACATTATTATATCACCTACAAACTGACATTACGTGGGAACAGAATTCATTTGAAGAAGGACTTGAAAGTCAAACACCATATAATTATGATATGCAGTAGAAAGAAAAGGTTAGGCTATTGCCATTAAACTTTGTAGGCAAGCGGCTTAAGGTTATACATCATTGGGCTGGATCCTTTACTGGTGTAAATCGGTGTAATCGTGGAAGCAAAAGCCAATGGCACTACACTGAAAATTTAGCTTACATTATTCTTCAGTGTTGAAAATGTTAGCGCATGATTAATATGGGTCAGGACAAGTTTGCCGTTAAAAAGTTCGAAAGATCTGGTTTTTGACAGATCTTTCTGTACAAACAGCTTTCATAAGCAGGTCGAAGAATGTGCCCTTTCAAATTACGCACTTAGGCACTGATAATGTTACAGAACAAAAACATTAACTCCCATAATTCTCAGTGATGCTGAATTGCTGGCTCCTAGGGATGTGATTCATTTTTTGAACCAGTGAACAAAACAAACTAAAAACATTCAATTCACGAGAGGAACAAAATGAATGGAAATATTTATGAATGTTTCCTTCATGTCATGCCTTTCCCTGATGCTTGAACTCTAGGGGTAGGGTCAGGAGACACCAGGAGATATAAAACTGACATTGAACCTTTCCAATCATCAAAATCCAGTAGATCTTGCAACAGCAGAGAATTGTGGCAATGGGTCTCTCTTTTCACAATGTTTCCACCAGTCACTGGTGGCTCAGCTGCTTGGAGAGGAGTCTTTGACTACATGAGCAGCATGGTTCTTCATGACACCTCCCCAGTTCTATTGTTGCTTGAAGTAGTTCTCTTTAAGGCTGTGCCTGCTCAGTCTGTTTACGGTACATTGCTATTTAGCTAGTCCTCAAGGGCGAATGGCTCCCCGGAGAAAAGGGGGGTTGAGAAACAGCCAAATAAACACACACACACACATACACAGTACTTTTTGGGTAATAAAATGGCCACAGCTTTATTGATCACAACAGAATGGAGCATTGGCGGAAAACCATGGGGGCGGATCCAAGTATCGGATCACCACCCTGTCATCCGATGTATCGAAAGCATCAATAAACAGCCCAACTGCCTGTTGGGACAACCACCAGAGTAGTGCTGAGATGGCCCCACCAGGACAGGCATCTCTGTGTGAGGCCACGCCACCTGGGATTGGAGCACTGAATACAAGCCCCGCAGCTGGGCAGCGGTGTTGTACTCCATCCCAAGACCCCTTATGGAGGTCCCCACAAATGGGAAGGAAAGGCACCTCTTCCCATCTTGGATCAGACCTCATGCAAAGAGGCCAGCGGCTGGCTTCATGCCGCTTTTTAAAGGTGCGGGGAGACGTGCGGGGGTCAGGCGGCTGGCCTGACATCACTCCCCCGCGCCACCCCCGATCGCCAGGAGGACCGCAGGGCTGGCGGGGCCTCGCGGGATGAGCGGCGAGGGCACCCCCTGCCTTGAGGGCACACCCCTTTTCTCCCCGGAGCCGCCCGGGTAAGTCCACAATGCACGACCTGTTCAATCAGGTTGCCTTTCTTTCCTTTCCTTTAGTGGGTAGCTTGAATCTGTCTTGTCTGATTGTGTGTGTCTTGTGTGTATGCTAGTTGCATTACACACCAATACTGGGTTTGTCACTTTGTGTTACTATTAACTGAAGAGTACATAAGAAGAAGAGTTGGTTTTTATACCCCGATTTTCTCTACCTTTAAGGAGTTTCAAACCGGCTTACAATCACCTTCCCTTCCTCACCCCACAACAGACACCTTGTGATTAAGGTGGGGCTGTGAGAGTTCAGAGAGAACTATGACTAGCCCAAGGTCACCCAGCAGGCTTCATGTGTAGGAGTGGGGAAACCAACCCAGTTCACCAGATTAAAGTCCACCACTCATGTGGAAGAGTGGGGAATCACTCATGTGGAGGAGTGGGGTTCTTCGGATTAGAGTCCACCACTCTTAACCACTACACCATGCTGTATAAATAAATACAGAGGTTGTCAGTATGTGTTATTGACTGCACTGTACACACACAAGACAAACAAGTAATGTTCATAAACAGGCACACTCATTTGTGTTTTAGCTTAGTTCGCAAAATGAGCAAGAGGTGGGGAGGTGTGCCAACTGTCTTGGTTTTGGCCAGTCCCTGCTTTGACAGTCCTGTATTGCTGCCGGTGTTCTTTAGGATGTCAAATACAAGCTACTGCCCACTTGATCACAGAGAATGCCCCTGGAAATGCCCCTGGTTGATGGGTATAAGCCTTGCAAATATCACCCAATTTAGATGGAAAACAAAGAGGGTACAGCTGGAAAATGTTTTCCAACTGAAACCAGAGGATACAAAAACAAATGTAATGAAAATGACTATGTGTAACAATGCACATGCCTCATAATCAACTACTATCATGTGTCTACTGGTTGCCCATCCATCTAGAACCACCAGCTGACCTCATTTTCATCCTTTGTGTCCTTATACTCTTTGGGAAAGGGAAATATCTTGAATGTGAAATACGAACTTGCTTAAAGAGGGGCCATGGCTTAATGGTAGAGCATTTGCTTTGCAAACTGAAGGTCCTATGTTCAATCCCCGTCAGCTCTAGTTAAAAGAATCAGTTATTAGGTGATAAAAAGAACTCTACCTGAGACCCTAGACAGCTGCTGCCAATGAGAGTAGACATGACTGAGCTTGATATACCAATGGTCTGACTACGAGAGTGAGCCTAAGCAAGTCTACTCAGAATCCAGCTCAAGTATGTTTAATAGGGCTTATTCCCAGAAAAAGTAGATTTCAGTGACGTGCGAAAATATTAAATATAGTTTCCAGTTTGGATGTTTTTGTTCCATGGAATAGCCTATTATTCTGTTTCCTTTACTACTGCAACATAGAAGTGGCTCATATCAATCACTTGACTTCTGTTTCACTATACAGAGCATCAACACATTTTGTTAATGTGTTACAATGGAAAGCTAATAGTATGGAAGAAAGCTGCCAATATGATGAAGGGGATGTGAGGACAATTTTGACAGAGGCGATATGTATTTTGCTTTCAACTTGTTCGCAGAGTAAAAAGTACACAATGACTTTAGACATGAATCTTTCATGTTCCAGATCAAGTTCTCTTCCAAGTAGGGGTGCGTTAGCTGGGTGCCCAAGTCTGTTTCATTTGCCTAACAATATATCTATTTCCTTTCCTAACTATGCCATAGAAGATCTGTAGAGCAGCAAAATGGAGCTAGGGACAGATGGGGGGAATTTCTTTATAAACCTGAAGGAAGTTCCAGAATTGCAGAAAAATCTGAAATCTAAAAACAAAACAAAACATTGGGGGATGAAAACTCCCCCAAAGAATACAAACACATGTAGCTTTAAAAAAATGCCCACTGATCTATCAGTGGCTGTCTTGGAGGTTGCTAGGCAACTACAACTATACTGCTGAGACTTCTAAACTTTGTTTTCTCAAACCTAGAGACCAAAATAGCCCATGACCTTGGATATATGAGGACTCACTGGGGACAGGCCCAGAGGTGATCACCAGAGATTCCCTACCTACACAACAGGGCCCAGCATAGGGTTGCCAGGTTTCTCCTCTCCTCCGGCGGGAGGTTCTTGGGGTGAAGGTGAGGGAGAGATCATGCGCGCACATGCGCGGCCACGCTGATGCAACACTGGGAGTTTGAATGATAAAAGGCCCATTGTGCTGTGGCGCTTCCGGGTGTAAACCAGAAGTGATGTGTCGTAGCGGGCAGGTGCGCATGCACACATTGCCCGCCAACTCTCAGCTGGTCAGCAGGCAGCCAGGTGGATTGGAGGGGGTTTGCCCGCCACCACCTGGCACTTGGCAACCCTAGCCCAGCAGCAGAGCCTGGAACCATGCAACTGGCCTGGCCTGGCAGAGCAGTCACTGCACAATTGAACCTGGACTGGTGGGCACTCACCTGCTTGTCTCAGGATCATCAACCACTACACAATTCGGCCTGGGCAGTCACCAAGCAAACTGGCCAGACATTCCTGAGGAGAGGCTGCCGGAGAGAGGGAAAGAAGGAAACTGAAGACAGGTGAGCAGGTAAAGGTAGGTTAGCCAGAGGGTGGGAAGGACAGAAGCAGGAAAATGCAAGAAGTTATGGGGCTGCCAGGGAAGGGAAAGAAGAAATTGTGGGCTGGGGGACAAATTATATGCCCCCTGCAAGCCCTTGTAGCCCTCTACTCATTCAAATATATTGGCATCCATTAACATTGCCAAGGACTACTTAGATAAACACTTATTTGTAGAATTTTGTTAAAAAATAGTATTTATGTTTGATTGATGGATATGAATTATGACATTTAACTGTCTAATTAAGCAATTGCCCGCTGAGTGGAGCAGTAGGTGTAAAAGGGCGGGACTCTATTGGGCTATGGAAGAATAAGCTTGAGAGAAAAGGCTGTACTGTCTATTAATAGCTCTGTGGAATCATGAATAGTAAAGAAATGGCAACTAGTAACTGTATGGTTCCTTGTGTAATATCACAGCCTGGACTCATTATTAATACTCAGTGTAATACTCTAGTAATTAGAATATTTTGGATTAAAGGATTCTATGAAAAATGCTCAGAATATAAGAACCTAGTTCCAAGTTTAAAACCTTTGTTTAAAACCAGTGTTACTACTCTGAAGATGCCTGCCACAGTTGCTGGCGAAACGTCAGGAAAGAAAATTCCAAGACCACGGTTACACAGCCCGGATAACCTACAAGAACCAATTAAAACCTTTTGTTCATTCTTTTTGTTTTAAGTGTGCTTCAGGTGCTATCATTAATCTCCTGAAAGGGACTTAGCTTTTCTTTTTCTTTTTGGCTGTCAAGTCACATCGGACTTATAGCGACCCCTGGTGGAGCTTTCAAGGCAAGAGATGTTCAGAGGTGGTTTGACATCATGACCCTGGTATTCCTTGGAGATCTCCCATCCAAATACTTGCCAGGGTCGACCCTGCTTAGCCTCTGAGATCTGACGAGATCAGGCTAGCCTGGACTATTCAGGTCAGGGCAATAAGGTCTACATAATTAATTGTTGGTGTCATATCCTTTTCTTCAGGGTGGCTAGCTAACATAAAGGGGGTGTTCTCTCTTAAGATGTTCTCTCTTAAGACTGAAAGAGAAAGAAAATACTAATTCCAGTTCCCTATCTTAAACACATATCCATTAAGGCGTGCACTCAGTAATCAGACTCACTTCAAAGAAATAACTTGTAGGGAGTTAAGCTAAACTATACCATTGATTGCTGGCTTCATATGCTAAGGGGAACATTGGGAAAGTCAGTGTTTTATAAACATCAGTTCTCCATCATCAGCATAATCACCAGACTCCTTCCCCAATAAGGGAAGCCCAGCTTGATAGGGAGGGAGGGATATAAGATAAAACAAACTCTTTTTGCCTTCTCCAAAATACCTGCTTTTTGTGAGCTGCACCGCCTCCATCGGGCGCTGTTTCCCCCCCCTCTTTGTAATGTTTGCTGCCCCTGCATCAGTGTGGATCCCACTGAACAGAATCAGTAGCTTAAAGCTTAATTATTCTCCCTCTCTCTCCTCACTAGCCCTCCTGTTTTTATCCCTCTTCACTTGTGCTGCTATTTTCACTAGTAAATACAAAATATTAGGTACTTGGTATTATTTTTGTTGCTTATAATTGCTAATTCCCATGCCCAGAGACTGCACTATTTCCCTCAATAAATCTAATTTCTGATTTCATCCTAGTTAAGATTCTTTATTTTTTTAAAATTAGAATATTTATATTCCGCCTTTCCTTATGTGCCAAGGAGACTCTAGGTATACCTTCCAAGCATGTAGTGGCTTAGTCACAGATCCCAGAACTGGTGTGATGATGATGGGGAACAGCAGGTGCCTCTTTGTTGGGATGTTGATGGGTAGCAGCTAGGGCTGTTGATAAATTTTTTTTGATAAAATTCGGATTCAGCAAAATTCAGCCCGTTTTTAATCGGGAAATGCCAAAGTCCGAACTCCCCCACTTCGGGTCTGTGCAATTCGGCATGAGATCCGGAGTTCGGGGAAAAATTCGGCCGAATAAAGCCATTAAAAACACAATCGCGCCTTTCCGCGGTTCCAGGGGGGGCAATTTTGGGGGTAGAGGTCCGAAACCTTCAGCGTAGCTTCAGAGGACCCTTCTTGCAAGAACCCCCAAGTTTTGTAATGATTGGGTCGGGGGGGCTGAGATCTGGGCCCCAAAAGGGGTCCCCCTCCTTAATGTGCATCTCTGACAATGGAGGTTTGCAATTAGCAGAGCTTGCCACCCACGCCCAAAGCTCCCAGCCCCGACAAACAGCTGAGCTGCGGGGAGCAAGGGTGGGGCAGGTGTGAAGAAGTTTGCAAACCATGCAAAGCAACACGTTTGCAACCATGCAAACCATGCAAAGCAACACGTTTGCAACCATGCAAACCATGCAAAGCAACACGTTTGCAACCATGCAAAGCCTGGGAGTTTGCAAACCATGGAAAGGGACAGAGGCACGCTAAAGGAGCAGGAGGGGTGGAATTTCCCCTTTTGCATTGGACTCGGGACCAGGCAAATGCATTCTTTAAGTCACAGTTTTGAGCAAGCATCAAAATAGACCTAACCGATCTTATGAATGAGGGAAAACCTGAGGACACACAACTGAAGCCCCCCCCCTCAAACCAGGGAGAGAGAGACTCGAGGGGGCACACATACCCCAGGCAGAACGGGCGAAAGCCCCCTTTGGCTTCCCCCATCCACAGAAACTGCTCCCTTCCCCCACACACACAGACTCTGCTTCCCCCCCCACACACACACATACAGGAGAAAAATTATAGAGAAATACTGTGAATGTCTTCTGTTCCATCTTGTTCGCACCTGCCCCGCCCTTGCTCCCCGCAGCTCTGCTGTTTGTCGGGGCTGGGAGCTTTGGGCGTGGGCGGCAAGCTCTGCTAATTGCAAACCCCCATTGTCAGAGATGCACATTAAGGCGGGGGGACCCATTTTGGGGCCCATATCTCAGCCCCCCCTGACCCAATCTTTACAAAACTTGGGGGTTCTTGCAAGAAGGGTCCTCTGAAGCTATGCTGAAAGTTTGGGGGCTCTACCCCCAAAAATGTGCCCCCTGCAGCCACGGAATGGCTCAAATGTGCACAGCACCCCCCCCAAGGGGGATCTCTCTCACACACAGATACTCTCTCTTTCTCTCCCCGGGCCGCGTAGCAGCTGGGCTCATGCACTCAATCGCAAATGATTGGCCAGAAGAAGACCCAGCTTGGCCACCGATTGGCCACGAGAGAATGCTGCTTACTAACTGACGGTTATGCTGCTGTGCTGAACCCCGAATTTATTCACCGAACACCCCGAACTCGCTGAATTCAGCTCCCCGTTTTCCCGCCTTTTTTGAGTTAGGTTCCATCCGAACTAAAAACCGCCGAATCAGGGGAAATTCGGCTGTTTTTCAGTTTGGGATGAACCGAATCGACAGCCCTAGTAGCAGCAGTTGCTACTCCTCCTTGGTGCCACTGTCCAACAGGCTTGGCATTTTGGGGCAGTTTCAAAGGATCCAGTTGATTTTAAACCTTTAACCGGTCCTGTTGGATAATTCAACCTTTCCAAAACCAGGAGCTCAAGTCTCTTTTGAATGTTATTTAAGAAGATTCCCCGGGGGGTTGAATGCTGTCTAAATGGTAACAAGACACTGCTGGAAGTCCTGTTTGCATATGCATATTCTTCTTCTGAATCTCCACAATGTGGTGACTTATCTTCACTTGTATTTTCTTATTGCTAGGGAAGAATAAAAGGATGTTTGGGACCTTCGAACAAATTGTCATACTAATTCCCAACAGCGTGGCAACCTTTATGAGACCTTGCAATTTTGTGTTCCTTTTATAGATTAGCAATTTCCTTTAGTCTTTCCTCATTACTGCCCTAAGATAGTGTGACTGACTTCAGTATGCAACGCTGGCTTTTATATTCTCTGAGTGTCTGTCATCTGCAATGAATAACCTTCTGCAGAAAGTACCTCATGAGCAGAATATTCAGCTGATCATCACGAGACTAAGGCGGCTCCTTCTATGCAGTTCTACAATTATGGGAAACCATGAATGATTGTCATTTATAGGGTAGTAACTATCTTTGTCTATTAGAAACAGCTGGCAGATGCGTCAGAGCTTTTGATAGGCTCATTGGTGTGAAGCAGATGTTTAACAGAATGGGACATCTGCTGTAATTAGAGACGTTGTGGGCATTTCAAAGTATCTGCCCATGTCTGAATCACTGATACAACAATGATGCAAGCAAATTCCATTAGCAACAAATTATTTGTCTTAATTTCCAGGGGAAATGGATCTGATAAAGTAGATTTACAAAGTAAACACACATTTTTCCTCACGTGACTGACAGCCATTTTCATTTTGCTCTTAAGAGGCAAAGAGATGATTGGAGCTGGAAGGTCGGTTCATACAAAACAGTTCACATTTTTAAGCTAATTTATGGATGTTTCAGCAAAACACAATTACCCAAAGGCAAGATAGGGACATTAATTGAGACACCTTGGGATGTTGGTCTATCTATCTGATAGATCTTCATCTCATTCTACCTCCAAGTAGCTCCTGGTACTGTACAAAGCTTTCCTCATTTTATCCTTGCAACAGCCCTGTAGGGTAGGTTATAGTCAGTCTAAGATAAAAACCTGGGAAATGAAACAAATGTTAATTCATTGTTTTTCATTTTGTCACTTTAATAAAATATTTCCTTCATGAAAACAAGTTGAATTGAAGTAGGAAGGCAAGGAAGGGTGAATTGTAGATAGTTGGTAGTTTGGTTGCACAGGAAGAAAATCCGGCGAACTGCTATTGGCTGACCGGTATCGCCTGTCTGGACTGTGATTGGTTGTTGCGTGAATAGTCCTGCTATAACTGCCCTTACTCCCACTTCTGGCCAGCTGCTCCACAGAGAAGGCAGCAAGAAGTTATTTCTGGTCCAGAGGATAGTGAGCTCACATAGTACCTGACAACTGGTCACCCATATTTGTTTATGTACCACATTTATTTCCTGCCTAATTATCTGCCATGGAACTCAAAAGGTTCCCAGTAAGTCTGCCATCCAGGCACGGACAGCCCAGATGTTCTTATCTTTAGACAGATTACTATAGCAGCTACCTTCACTCTAGGCTAGGGTTGCCAACCTCCAGGTACTAGCAAAAGATCTCCTGCTATTACAACCGGTCTCCAGCCCATTAGGGCTGTCAATTCGGTTCGGTCCGAACTGAAAATTAACCGAATTTCCCCTGATTCGGTGCTTTTCTGTTCAGACGGATCCGAACTCAAAACTGGCGGGCAACCGGGGGGGCCGAATTCAGCGAGTTCGGGAGTTCGCGAATAAATTCGGCCAATTCGGCCGTCAGTAAGCAGCATAACCGTCAGTAAGCAGCATTCTCCTCCCCCGGCCAATCGGTGGGCAAGCTGGGTCTTCTTCTGGCCAATCAGTCAGGATTGAGTACTGGAGGAATCAGCTGATGTGTGGCCCGGCCAGGGAGAGAGAGAGAGAGAGCGAAATCCTCGTGTGTGTGTGTGGGGTGCTTGTGCACATTCGCTCCTTTCTGTGGCTGCAGGGGGTGCATTTTTTGGGGTGCACACACAAAACTTTCACTGGAACTTCAGATGAAGCTTCTTAAGGTACCCCCCAAGTTTTGTAAACATTGGGTCAGGGGGTCCCGAGATATGGGCTCCCCCCTTTTCTTTCCATGGCTGCAGGGGGCGCATTTTTGGGGGTACAAATCCCAAACTTTGAGCGGCGTTTCAGACCACTGTTCTTAAGATACCCCCCAAGTTTTGTAAACATTGGGTCAGGGGATCTCGAGATATGGGCTCTCCCCCTTTTCCCTCCCCCCCTTTTCCATTTATGTGGCTGCAGGGGGCGCTTTTTTGGGGATATAGCCCCCAAACTTTTAGCATAGCTTCAGTGAATTATTCTTAAGATACTACCCAAGTTTTGTAAAGATGGGTTCAGTGGGGGCAGAAATATCGCCTCCCCCCCTTTTCTCTTTCCATGGCTGCAGGGGGCGCATTTTTAGGGGTGCAGACACAAAACTTTCACTGGAACTTTATATTAAGCTTCTTAAGGAACCCCCCAAGTTTTGTGAACATTGGGCCAGGGGGTCCCGAGATATGGGCTTTCCCCTTTCCCCTATTGGGATGAATGGGGCAGCCGATCCGATCCTGTGTGCATCTCTCCAGAGCAAGACGTTCCGTGCCTAATTGGAATCATCTTGGATTATAGCCCGTCCTGATGGAACAGAAGACAGCCACAGTAAGACCCCTTTGGGGGCTTTAATCTATAATTTTTCTCCTGTGTATGTGTGTGTGTGTGTGTGGGGAAAGCAGAGTCTGTGTGTGTGGGGGGAGGGAGCAGTTTCTGTGGGTGGGGGGGAAGCCAAAGGGGGCTTTCGTCGGTTCTGCCTGGGGTGTGTGTTCCCCCTCGAGTCTCTCGCTCCCTGGTTTGAAGGGGGAGGTTTCAGTTGTGTGTTGCAAAGGTGTTGTTTAACAAGGTTGTGTTTGCAGTTGTTTTGCTAATTTCTCCGCTGTTGTCAGGCTGGGAGCTTTGTGCGTGGGCGGCAAGCTCTGCTGAGAGATGCACAACATTAAGGGTGGGGGGGACCCCTTTCAGGGCCCATATCTCAGCCCCCCCTGACCCAATCTTTACAAAACTTGGGGAGTCTTTCAATAAACGTCCTTTGAAGCTCTGCCAAAAGTTTGGGACCTCTAAGCCCAAAAATGCCCCCCCAGAGCCACAGAAAGGCGCGGTTATGTTTTTAATGGCTTTATTCGGCCGAATTTGTTTCCGAACTTTGAATTCCCGCCGAATTGAACGGATCCGAAGTGGGGGAGTTCGGACTTCGGCACGTACCGAACCCACAAGGGCCAAATTCGGCCAAATCCGAACTGTACCGAATTTTTTTTTTTGACAGCCCTACAGCCCATAGAGATCAGTTCTCCTGTAGAAAATAGCCGCTTTGGCAATTGGACTCTATGGCATTGAAATCCCTCCTCTCCCCAAATCCCCCCTCCTCAGGCTCTACCCAAAAAACCTCCCGCCTGTGGTGAAGAGGGACCAACCCTATTCTATGCCACTGCGAGGCAACCCCCATCAAACATGCTGACAAGCAGCCTGCCCAACCATTTTCTGAGCATACTGGGCTGCTTCTGTCTCCGAGGCAAGTGCTTGAGGTGATGGCAATGTCTCTGGGTCCCACCTTGCACCCTCTGTATCTGCCCATGTAGGACTTTTGTCTTTCCCCTCCTTTGGTTCACAGCACACCAGCATCTCCACAGGTAAACATTGCAGGGGAGTTGGCACTTGAGTCAACATGGTTGTCCATCCCTGCTCTATACCCTAGGATCATAGCTATTTGCCCAGGAGACTTTACACTAAGGGACAGGAGATTTTATAATAAGTGAGAAACAGTTGGTGACTGCTTGTGCCAAGGTGGTCATTTCATTTCCTGCCTCAGCAGTAGGATGATGTTTTCTAGCCGTCCCACAATGGGAATCTCCCAGGGACCTTATCCTGCCCGTGTCTTGGGAAACTTCTTTGTATTAAAATAATGAAAAAATCCAGAAACTCCTCAATGCCCCCCTCCAGTGCAACTGTTCACTTTATTATAGTCTCTAACACAGAGGACTTTCTTTGTCATCTCTTTCCTTGTCATATTGAATACAGGCCGAGAATTCTCATTGGCTTACAGGGCAACTAGGGAACAGATTCTCTTATCTAACTTACCAGGACACCAAATAACAGATCTGAAAGACACAGCACCTTGTCAAAAGCTGGAAGTTATAGTAGGAGCATAAATCACATTTTTCCCACAGCTGTAAGCATTCACATTTCCTGTGATCAGAAAGCCTTCATGATGAGCATAAAAAAATAATAATCTCAGTGTTCAGTGGAGTCTGAAGTGATTATTTCAAACAGTAGAAAACTTTCCCATAGAGACGTTGTGACTGATACTATATTCATATCTTCAGCACTGTGGCTATTGGAAGGAATGTGCTTTAGAGTAGTGGGAGTGTAAGGGTATTGTGAATTTCAATGAGTGTGTGTGCACAACAGGTTAGCGCTCTACATTTTCATGGAAGACAGAATGTGATCTCTCATTGACAAATAGATAATTGTTCTGGATTGGCTTGATTTTCTCACTTGTGTATGAGACATGGTGAATAAATAGTTTGATGATCAGTATACAAATATAGATATATAGTCCTGTTGTTCTAAATGGCTTGGGAGAAAGGTGAGTTTAAACATATTTAAAATAAATATAATTAAATAGAGTGAGCATGGTGTAGTGGTTAAGAGTGGTGGTTTGGAGCGATGGACTCTGATCTGGAGAACCGGGTTTGATTCCCCACTCCTCCACATGAGTGGCAGAGGCTAATCTGGTGAACTGGATTTATTGCCTCACTCCTAAACACATGAAGCCATCTGGGTGACCTTGGGCTAGTCACACTCTCTCAGCTCCACCTACCTCACAGGGTGTCTGTTGTGGGGAGGGGAAGGGGAAGTGATTGTAAGCTGGTTTGATTCTTCCTTAAGTGGTAGAGAAAGTCGGCATATAAAAACCAACTTTTCTTCTTCTTCTTCATACCTAATCACCATTTATTATTCTTCACAACAGCAACAAATAAAATCACCTGAATTCTTTGGAACATACTTTTTGATTCAATAAAGTATCTCTGTGCTCACTTTGGTAGCACATATACTAAAATTGGAACAATACGAGAAGATTAGCACGACACACATCCCTGAAAGCACACGTGCAATAGGGAAAGTCTACATCTGTCAGAATTATTCTAGAAAGTATTTTGAGGAGGAGAAATGCCAAATCAGATGACAAGGTGATAAGCATCATGTGGTGATTTTGAGCATTACCTGGATAGTGCAAGGAGGAGGATGCAAACATACCTGACAGGGGATAGTAGAAAGTCACAAGTGCCTCTCATTTTTCTCGTTTTAGCTCTGCCACAGCACAACACTTGTAGGATCCTTTGCTTACACAGCCCTTAACATTGCAGCAGTTTAAGAAGGTTCATACTGCCATTTCCCCTACTGCAAGGTAACTTTTTCCATATGGATGCTATTGATGTGAATGTTCACAGCATGACCTGGGTCAATTGTAAGCGGTAAGATGTAAGCTCATCCAGTTCAACGTTTATTCACAAAAGAAGTCCCCTAGTGCAGTGGAGAATACTAAGGGAACTTGCGTTTGTTTTTTCATGCTGATGCTGCTTGTTTAGAAGTTCTGTTCTCGTCTGCACACAAAAAATGCCTTTGAGCCTTCTCTGTTTATGGCATAAACAGGAGAAACAGTGAATTCCTAAGCGCACTCGAGGGTACTATTTCCAGACAAGTACCTCCACTTCAGAACCAGCTATCGAGATTGTGACATTATATTCAAGTCCATAATTGTTATATTGGAGTTCTCACCCTGAGGGCCTTCAAACAGACTCCCTGGTCAGTTCAAATACCAAGCATGAAAATGAAATTTCCTAGGATAGGCTTGAACCTCTCACTGAGAATATATATCCTTAGCCATTCTATGTAAAAAATATGTTAATAGATAAAGATATATATTCTCAGTGAGAGGTTCAATACTACCCTAGGAAATTTCATTTAAATATATGTAAATTGCAACTGTTAATTCAACATCATAGGTTGCAAATGTGCTAAAATGGACAGATGGTGCATGCGAATGTAGAAAGTTTTGGGCTCGAAGTGCTGTTCAGTTGCAGGCATCATTGACCTCTTAGCTTCCATTTCCCATTGGTAAAACTAAACTATGCATTGGTTGCCTTTGTTGCTTGCTTTTTCTCCAAGTAATTCAGAAGAACAATCTGGCTTAACACAGCCTTACAAAATGATGCTCCAAGCAGTGCAGTTCTACACATGAACACATGAATCTGCCTAATACTGAATCAACTAGATCAGTATTGGCCCAACTAGATCAGTATTGTTTACTCAGACAGGCAGTGGCTTTCCAGGGTCTCAGGAAGAGGTCTTTCACATCATCTATTGCCTGATCCTTAACTGGAGATGCTGGGGATTGAACGTGGAACCTTCTGTATGCCGAGCAGATACTCTTTCAGTGAACCACAGCCCTGTAGAAGCAGAGTTATAACTTTCTTTAAGTCTGTTGAAATAAATGGGCTTAGATGGATGTAGTTCTGTTTACGATTGTCTAATTCCATCCAGTACCATTCAAAATTGAGCAGGTATAGTTTGTTCTATCATTCTAGCCACTCAGTGGTGGATCTACTATGAAACTAATGAAGCTTAAGCTTCAGGGCCCCTAATCCATGAGGGGCCCTGAAGCAACTTTATTTTAATGAGTGATTTTTTTCAACAAAATCAATGGAGTTATATTTAAGTGTTTGTTATTAAAATAAGGCAATTTTAGTGACAGAATCATAAGCCAATGGGTTGAAGTACTTAATATTGACCTTAGAATAGGCTCTTTCATATGGCCTGAAAAAGTCCCTGTAATGGGTCAAATTTCAAAATTTTCTCGGGGACTTGCAGCACCTGAACCTCCAGCTGTATTGGCTCGCCTGAATCTATTCATAGCCTACATTTTGGCTGCTAGATCCTCAAATCCTTCGTTGGTGCATGGCTTAATAGCTCTATAGCTCAGCCCTTAGGCTAGAGCCAATTGGAACCATCAAAAGACATCTGAATTCTCAATTCAGGCTGCACTCGTCTCACTTGTGCATTTTAACACCAAAAATCAGATTTTCACCTCTTTATCCTAATGAGCCCCCTCTGATGACCTTCTACCTCTCTATTAGGGAATGAACCAGGACATCTGCCATAGAACAACCCCACTGAAGAAGATAAAAGTGGTTACCCAGACCTTGCAAAGGGGCCCCCATAACAGTTCAAGCTTCAGGGTCCCAAAAATGTAGATCCGCCACTGTAGCCACTGGAACTTGTTGCTCAATAGTTGGAGATCTTTGGAATCACACTCAGAGCTGCAGGGTTGCAGGCCACGGGCTCAACTAGTGAGAACTTTCCCCTTTTGCAAGGGGAAGAAAAACTTCTGATTTGTACAACTTTGTTTCTTGCCTTGAGAGTAGCTACAGGTTCAGTAACTCTGATTACAAGAGTCTTTCAAAGGCTCCCTGTTTTGATAGAACGTTTTGCTTCTGCTGGTATAATCCTCCTGAAAGTTTTCCTGAACAGCTCTGATGCAGCTGACACTACAAGAACTTTCCTGTGAGCTGTGTCATTTGTCATTTGAATCTGACTAAGACTAAGGTCTCTGCAATACTGTTGCTTCTGCACATTACTCTTACTTAAAATGTATCAGATGCACTCCCCCCCAAAATTCATGATATACCATTCCCACAGCCTTCAGATAAGGAATGCAAATAAATTATAAAATGGCACAAATTGTGTGCCTTCTCAGGATAAAGATAATAACGTGAGAGGCGGAGATAATATGAAATTCACTTACATGGTATGACAACTTTGTATAGGCTCCTTAACTCTTTCCGACGGATTCTATATATTTATAACATTTTATTACATCAAGGAGAAGGGGACAAATATTCTGAACTTGCTGGAGAAGGTGCAGTAAAATATATTCTGGAAACAACTGCTTCTAGTCCTATCATAAAACATACCCTGAGGCTTTTCAGAGTTACTGGGAACAGTTCACTATCTCTCAATGACCAATAAATGTCATCCACTAAACCCCTCTGTCAATTATGGATTTTTTTAATAACAGAAAACAGCATCATTAAGAAGCAGATGATGTTCAGTTTTTGTGTTCAGTTCAGCTCTGTGTCTCCCTGATTCTCATTCTTTCATAGAAGAAAAACCAGTGTGAGGACATAGAATTTTGGGGTCAGTGGGTGGGAAAATAGGACAGTTTAGTCATATGACTGGCTGACAAGCAGTCTGTGTGGAATGGGGGAAATGGAAAGAGTGTGCATGTGTGAAACATGGCCTGTTGTATTGCACTGTAGTGTCTGAATATGTAAAAAGTACTTCAATGAGTAGACTTGAACTGTTCAAAAACAACCAAACTGTTTCACTAAATACTGGCTCCCTGTTACAGCTGGCAAACCAATAGTGAGCTGAACCAGTGGGTGTTTGAGCATCCCTAATTTCAATTTACGTTTTGGCTTATATTGTAAAGCAAGCCACCTTTATACTGACATGTGTCTAGTGTACATATGCCTTTTTGACCACATGTGGTAACACCTGAAATGGTTGGAGTCCCATGTCAAGACATATGATGGCTACATCAGCACTGCCAGTCTATGCCAATGTGTTTTGGTGAAACTGATCTTGGGTTAACAACACATGCTACAATGAATCTGACTTTTGGATCACACTGCCTACTAAGAAAAGTTCTGTGCTGTAGTCATACGGTTTGGTAAATGTTTTAACTGTGCACCCAGCTCTCAAGTTTATCAGAAATGATTTTGGTTCTCTAATCCTCATAGTATCTTCCTACAGGGGGAGAGGGAGGAGAAGAGCTGGTTTTTATATGTTGACTTTCTCTACCACTTAAGGGAGAATCAAACTAGCTTACAATCACCTTCCCTTCCCCTTCCCACAACAGACACCGAGGTAGATGAGGCTGAGAGAGTGTGACTAGCCCAAGGTCACCCAGCTGGCTTTGTGTGTAGGAGTGGGGAATCAAACCCTGTTCTCCGGATCAGAGTCCACCGCTCCAAACGACCACTCTTAACCACTACACCACTCTGGATGCCAATAGAAGCTTACCTGTTGTGTGAACTTTAATAATATACTGTGTGAACTTATATACCTTTGAAGTCGCTTTGGAAACTCCAGGTGCTACAGAATGTGGCTAGGGCTGTTGAATTTAAAAAAATTCGGTATAGTTCAGATTCGGCCGAATTCGGCCCGTTTAGATTCGGGATGTGCTGAAGTCCGAACTCCCCCACTTCGGATCCGTTCAATTCGGCGGGAATTCAAAGTTCGGGAAAAAAAATTCGGCCGAATAAAGCCTTTAAAAACACAATCGCACCTTTCCGCGGCTCAGGGGGGGCATTTTTGGGGTTAGAGGTCCCAAACTTTCAGCAGAGCTTCAAAGGACGTTTATTGAAAGACTCCCCAAGTTTTGTAAAGATTGGGTCAGGGGGGGCTGAGATATGGGCCCTGAAAGGGGTCCCCCCACCCTTAATGTTGTGCATCTCTCAGCAGAGCTTGCCGCCCACGCACAAAGCTCCCAGCCCCGACAACAGTTTGCAAAGCAACTCAACCTTGTAAAACAACACCTTTGCAACAGGGAAAAACCAGAAGACACACAACTGAAACCTCCCCCCTCAAACCAGGGAGCGAGAGACTCGAGGGGGAACACACACCCCAGGCAGAACCGACGACAGCCCCCTTTGGCTTCCCCCCCACCCACAGAAACTGCTCCCTCCCCACACACACACAGACTCTGCTTCCCCCCCCACACACACACATACACAGGAGAAAAGTTATAGATTAAAGCCCCCAAAGGGGTCTTTCTGTGGCTGTCTTCTGTTCCATCAGGAGGGGCTGGGGAGGACTTGTAATCCAAGATGATTCCAATTAGGCACACAGGATCGGCTCGCTGATCCATTCATCCCAATAGGGAAAAGGGGAAAGGGGAAAGGGGAAAGCCCATATCTCGGGACCCCCTGACCCAATGTTCACAAAACTTGGGTGGTCTCTTAAGAACACTGGTCTGAAACTCCGCTCAAAGTTTGGGATCTGCACCCCAAAAAATGCGCCCCCTGCAGCCACGGAAAGAGAAAAGGGGGGAGGCGATATTTCTGCCCCCACTGAACCCATCTTTACAAAACTTGGGTGGTATCTTAAGAATAACTGTCTGAAGCTATGCTAAAAGTTTGGGGGCTATATCCCCAAAAAAGCGCCCCCTGCAGCCACATAAATGGAAAAAGGGGGGAGGGAAAAGGGGGAGAGCCCATATCTCGAGACCCCCTGACCCAATGTTTACAAAACTTGGGGGGTATCTTAAGAAGCTTCATCTGAAGCTCCACTAAAAGTTTTGTGTCTGTACCCCCAAAAATATGCCCCCTGCAGCCACAGAAAGGAGCAAATGTGCACAAGCACCCCCCCACACACACACACGAGGATTTCGCTCTCTCTCTCTCTCTCTCTCCCTGGCCAGGCCGCACATCAGCTGATTCCTCCAGTACTCAATCCTGACTGATTGGCCAGAAGAAGACCCAGCTTGCCCACCGATTGGCCGGGGGAGGAGAATGCTGCTTACTGACGGTTATGCTGCTTACTGATGGGCGAATTTGCTGAATTTATTCGCGAACTCCCGAACTCGCTGAATTCGGCCCCCCCGGTTGCCCGCCAGTTTTGAGTTTGGTTCCTCCCGAACTAAAAACCACCGAATCAGGGGAAATTTGGCTGATTTTCAGTTCGGGCTGAACCGAATTGATAGCCCTAAATGTGGCTGATCGGTTGCTGACTGAGTCATCATGCTCAGCTCATATAACCCCTATTTTGAAGCAAGGTGCACTGGCTACCAATTAGTTTCCAGAACCAATTCACGGTCTTGGTTCTTGCCCTTAAAGTCCTTAATGGTCTGGGACCGTCATACCTACGGGACTGCCTCTCCCACTATGATCCTTACTCCCTTTGTTCATATTTGTGGGGCTTGTTAGTGGCCCTGGGTCCCAGAATACCACAATTTTCTTCCATTAGGGGGAGGGCCTTCATGATCGTGGCCTGATGATGTTTCGGACACTGTGTAAAGCAGAATTATCCCAGCGTGCGTTTGGCAAAGTTGGCTTGTTGATATTGTAATATTTGATGTCGTTTGTAGGGTTCCTATAGTTTTAGGGTTGGGATTAGATTGGTTTCATATATTTTTGTATTTCTTTATATGACTATACAGGACATTGGACATTGACTATGCTATTTTTGTACCTATTGTAATGGATGTAATCGTACATTGTTGTAAACAGTTTTGAGCTCTTAATCAAAGAGAAGCGGTATAAAAATTGAAATAAATAAATAAATAAAATACAGAAAATAGACCACAGAGAAAGCTGATGTGTTTTCTCAGGACAGCCAATGAATATCCACAGCTCAGAAGCCATTGCGGGTCAATTAGGTGCTAATTTATTCAAGTGGAGGTCTGATATTTTTATCATTAAAAATGTCCTGGCCAAAACAAGGAGCAAAACCTAAAGAAATGAAAAGCTAGTCACAAAAGCTACAGTGCATCATTAACTGGAGAAGGTGAATGAGATAAAAAAGGTAAAGGTCCCCTATGCAAGCACCGGGTCATTCCTGACCCATGGGGTGACGTCACATCTTAACGTTTACTAGGCAGACTATGTTTATGGGGCGGTTTGCCAGTGCCTTCCCCAGTCATCTTCCCTTTTACCCCCAGTAAGCTGGATACTCATTTTACTGACCTAGGAAGGATGGAAAGCTGGGTCAACCTTGAGCTGGATACCTGAAACCTGGGATCAAACGGGTCGTGAGCAGAGCTTGACTGCAGTACTGCAGCTTACTACTCTGCGCCACGGGGCACTTATGAATGAGATAGGCAGCTATTAATACTAGACATGCTTGTAAAAGTTAGCCTTTCCATTTATACTTGAATAGAATTTGGGCGAGGGTAAAAAAATTCTGTGCATACTGTAGTCCATCCACCTTTTCAAATCAATAAATCATAATAATTGGGTTGGTGAACCTCTCCAGACATTGTTCTGAATACAAAGCCATTCAACAGTAACGCTTGTCTAGAGCTAAAATGCCCGCAATTAGCACAGAGTATATGAATTTGGAAAAAGGCTTATTGTGACCTGACCGTAAAGCCAACATTTTACTCTATGAGTTATATATGGGAAACTGAATAATATAGTAAATTGTTATGTTGAGGTTGTTGGTATGAAATTCACTGATTGGTTTTCACTTTAAGAGATTCAGAGAATCAGCAGGATGGGAGTTTAAACTCCATTTTAGCAAATGAAAATTGCTACAAGGTAAGTGATCAGATTCTCTGCTTAGAATCTTTTTCTGAGTTACAAAAGATAATTTATTTCATTATTTTCTACACCTTCCCTGGAGGGGTCTAACTTTAAAAACAAAACAAAAATCAGATGTACTCAAACTGAAATCTGAACATGAATAAATTAAATAAACTTGACTATGGTTTGCTGAAGTTAAAAGACAATCAAGTATCAGTGGAACTGAACTGAGTCCTTAGGCAGTGTGGGCTGCTACTGAAAAAAGTGCCCATACAGAAGTTTCAGACTCAGGAAGAAGTGTGGATTGGGTTTTACGTTCTGTACAGATCTTAATTCAGGCTGAGAACAGAGTTGTGATTGGGAGTCATTTCTTTAGCTATCACCATTGATTTCTCTCATTGTATTTGCTCTTTCATAAGAGGAATTTTAAGAGGATTTTTATTTTACTGATATACTTGGAATTAGGATTATATTTCACAGCTTTAAACCATGACCCTATTAGCTCTAAGTAGCATTTTAATGTATGGCTATGCTTTTTAGACTATCCCCCTGGAAGTAAAGAAATAGTCTTTGACAAGTCCCAAGAGTTCTTCATGAAGGATTCACAAGCAAAGTACTGCATCAACCCTGTGAAGATTTGAGTCCAGTGGCACCTAAGTGACCAACCAGGTTTTCAGAGTTGAGAGTCAAAGCTCTGTTCAGCAGATATCTGATGGCTGCTAGTCAAAATGAATACTAGACATGATGCATAACTATTCTCTCTAGTATCAGAGGAGCATGTCAATTATATTAGGTGCTGTGGAATAAGGCAATATTAGGGTTGCCAGGTCCCTCTTCACAACTGGCGGGAGGTTTTTGGGGCAGAGCCTGAAGAGGGCAGGGTTTGGGGATGGGAGGGATTTCGATGCCCTAGAGTCCAATTGCCAAAGTGGCCATTTTCTCCAGGTGAACCGATCTCTATCGGCTGGAGATAAGTTGTAACAGCAGGAGATCTCCAGCTAGTACCTGGAGGTTGGCAACCCTAGGCAGTATGCTGCTGCAGTCATCTTGTTTGTGGGCTTCCTAGCCCATCAGAGTCAGTGGAAGACACCAGGAGCGATTCCAAGCCCAACCACAGTAGTCGCAGATGCCAGAAGCCACTCTGGGCTCACAGCTACTCTCAGACATTGCCACAGCTGAGGCCGGGCTCCGTGGTGAGTCAAGCAGGACGTTGATGGTAGGGGGAGATGGGATTGCCTCCCGCATGTTTCATGGGCTCCACTTCTAGGACCTAATTCTGTTTTTCTATATGAATCAGTAAGGAAGTATGAGACATGGTGAATAAAATTTAACTGACGACTTAAGTAACAAGGGATATGTTAATGGAACTGACAGTGCCATCCTTAAGCAAGGTATGCCCTTCTAATCCTATTGACTTCAATTGATTTAGGAGTATGTAATTCTGCTTAGGGTAGCACTGTGGGGCTTCCAAAAAGCAAGTAGAACAGAACACGACTCTGCTACAGTTGGGTTGGTTTGGATGCCCCTTTAGGTCACATGATAAATACCTCTGTTTATGCCATACTACTCAAATTACTGAGTATAATATTGAATTGGTTCCACTTTCTCAGAACCAAAGAAAAACTGAGTTACAACATGAAGGATCATTTCACTTTAGGATTAACAGATTGGTTTGACAAAAGCTACATATTAGAAAGCCTACAGATGCTGTTTAAATTTGCTTTCAAAGAAAGGACAGAGCAATTTCCACCTCTGAGGTGCTACTAAAGAGGGATGAAATGTTAACAGTATAGAAGATGAAACAGCATGCATTCATAGTGTCATTTCTTTTGGGTCTCCTTAGCACTGAAAAGTAAGATATCAGAAGCACCAACTGTCAGGTTTCATCTTGAATTTCTGCTTTCATTTTGGATCATGAAAACCACAACATTCTAGCCAAAGACAACATGAAGCTCTGAGGTCGCTGATCTGCAATTTGTTGCAGTGACAGATCCAATGTTGAACTAAGGAAATCATTTGCATGGCTGGTAATGCACAGTTACAGATGCTGTTGGGAAACTGGCCGAGTCCCATTTTAGGAGATGAAACAGAGCTTATTACACAGATATAGAAAGACATAAGGTGAGGTTGGATTGGCAACAAAGAAGATTCTGGTTTCCAAAGAAATAGATCCCAACCCCCAATTAAGAAAAAAAAAAAACCCTTTGTACAACTGTTTTTAAAAATAACCTCAGAACCTACAGCCCTTGTTCTTCTGTTCCAAGGCTTTTATTTACAAGACCTCAATAAAGTTTGTTGAACAGCACACTATTGAATGCCTAAATTTCTAGATGTAATGGGTGTATCCTGCCACCATTCTGGTGATCTTGCCCCATTCCCATCCTCACTGCAGCCCCTGACCTATGTGAGGACCAAATGCCTCTGTGGGGTTGATAGGGAGCCACTAAGGGAAGACTGATTCACTTCAACCTGTATAACAGTGGTAAGATTCAAACCAATAATTTACTTCTGTATTGTTTCTAACAGGACTACAGGAGAATTACACAACTTTAAGGTTGACAATGAGGAAATTGAAATTATTGTCGAAGGCTTTCACGGTCAGAGTTCATTGGTTCTTGTAGGTTATCCGGGCTGTGTAACCGTGGTCTTGGAATTTTCTTTCCTGACGTCAGGAAAGAAAATTCCAAGACCATGGTTACACAGCCCGGATAACCTACAAGAACCAATGAAATTGAAATTGTTCAAGACTTTCTATTCCTTGGCTCCACCATCAACCAAAAGGGAGACTGCAGCCAAGAAATCAGAAGGAGATTGAGACTGGGAAGGGCAGCCATGAAAGAGCTAGAAAATATTTTGAAGTGTAAGGATGTGTCACTGGCCACCAAGACTAGATTAATTCATGCCATCGTATTCCCTATTACTATGTATGGGTGTAAAAGCTGGACAGTGAAGAAAGCTGATAGGAAGAAAATAGATTCCTTTGAAATGTGGTGTTGGAGGAGAGTGTTACGGATTCTGTGGACTGCCAAAAAAACAAATCAGTGGGTTATAGATCAAATCAAGCCTGAACTGACCCTAGAAGCTAAAATGACTAAACTGAGGCTATCGTATTTTGGTCACGTCATGAGATGACAAGAGTCACTGGAAAAGACAGTCATGCTAGGAAAAGTTGAGGGCAGCAGGAAGAGAGGAAGACCCAACAAGAGATGGATTGACTCAATAAAGGAAGCCACAGCCTTCAGTTTGAAAGATCTGAGCAAGGCTGTCAAAGATAGGACATTCTGGAGGACTTTCATTCATAGGGTCACCATGAGTCGGAAGCGACTTGATGGCACTTAACACACACACATTGTTTCTAACACCCTGACCTGGATGGCCCAGGCTTTCCTGAACTTGTCAGATCTCAGAAGCTAAGCAGGGTCAACCCTGGTTAATAACTGGATGGGAGACCACCAAGGAATACCACAGTTGTTATGCAGAAGAAGGCAATGGCAAACCTCCCCTGTAAGTCTCTTGCCTTGGAAACCTTACAGGGTCACCATGCTTGGGCTGAGACTTAATAGCACTTTACGCACACACTTCTTCTCTTATAGGTCTTTGGTATTTTGTGTCAAACACTTGTTCATGTTTTTATGTTTAGCCATGTTGTCCTTATACTATATATCCCTAATCCAATAGGCACACACATGCATGGATGTTTTTGAATCTACTGAGATCTGGCTTGTAACTCATTAAAAAGCCTTTGTTGCTTTAGATCCATTAGCTCGATGTCTGGAGTTGGTTTGTCTAAGCAGTTCCTTTTTTCCCTGTGCATAGCTCAATGAATTGCCCATTACTGGAAAACAACACACTGACGCTACAGTTGTACATGATTAATGGACCTTGTATGCCTGCTTAACAGGCAAAAGGCAAAGTCGTTTGTTCTAAAGAATAATTTAGAAATAGCTCTGACCCATGAAATTATACATTTAACTAACATTTTACCCTAACTACTTTGCTACAATATTTTGTTTGCCATTTAATTTTCATTAAATTGAGTATAATGTTTAGCTGTTCCTGACCTTTTTTATTTTTTAAAAAAACCCAAGTGGATTAGAACTAAGGATTGGGAGAAGTCTTTATTTACTTACACTGCCATTGAAATCAGTGGGCTTGGACTGGAGTAACTCTGCTTAGGATTGCGCTGTTATTTAGGTAGCTTGGTATAAAAAAATCCACATGGCTGCCCATGTATAGGGACACTGTGATGTAGTATAGTAGTAAAGTTATTGGGTTGCCATATGGGAGACCCAGGACCAAATCCCTGATCTCCTATAAAGCTTTGGATTGGATCCAGAGTTTTACATTAATGGAAGGAGGGCAATATAATTTCTGCTGATTTCCCCTTCCTGTTCGGAGTTGCTCCCAGTGACTTCTAGTTTGCCCCTCATGGCATTCCTGAGGATCCCCCATCCCCCAGAAACAGCATTTCAGGAAGATAAACGGAGTGCAGTGGGAGAGGGAAAGCAGGAAAGTTCTGTTCTGCTGACAGACGTGTCTTCTACTAGTGGAAAATTTAGCCTGGGTTCAACCCTCTAAACATATTATCATTCCACTTTATCTACCTTATAATATTGTTGCAAAGATAACAATTATAGTGGTGCGGGCATTTCAGTCTATTGCATCAAAAACATGTGTGTGTTATCCTCTTGCAAAAAGGCATCTTCTGATGAAGTGGGCTCTGGTCCATGAAAACTTACGTTTCAATAAATCTGCTTATCATTAAGGTACCACTACACTCCTGTTTGCAAGGATAAAATGCTATGCCGGGTTCCTCTGAGAAAGAGCAGGACAGAAATGCAATAACTAAAAAGGATAAGAAGCAACACCCCTGCAATTTTTAAAAACACCATAAAATACTTTGCCAAGCACATATTCTTCAGAGGGGAAAGTATATATCTGTTTGAAGAAAATCCTGCATACTTTAAGACCCTACAATGTGCCTCATCCCAGTTTGAATACATTACAGCCCATACAGTCAAACTACTTCAGGGTCTCCAGGTACAAAACACACCTCATTTATTTTAGGTATTTACTGTCCTGTGGGAAATCTCTACTTTAGACTTGAATAAGGCTCCCCCTCCACTTTCTGAATCTCAGATTATGTACATAGCTTAAAGTGTAGCTGCACAAAGAACACTAATAAGTTAAGTTGGAAATGCTGTGCAAATGTATTCCGTGTAAGACTGTCTAACTGTTTCTAAACAGTAAATAAGTGTATAGAAGACAAAACACAGAAGTATACTTTCCACATGAAAGTAGGGGATAATTCCTGGTAGGAAAATGAATTTACAGTCCATATGAGCCATGGCCCAAAAAGTTTTTTAGGTACATGTAATTGGTGTCATGTAGACATGGGGTTCCCCCAGTTGTGCTGTATTCTTCCTTCTTGTGCTGTGTCAGAGGATAATCCAAAATATCCAGATTCTTGGGAGGGCACCTGGAGAGCAGGTTTTGAAAGTGGAACAGGCAAGCTTGGCTGGACACATGAGATTCACTCCTCTGGCAGCCACTACAGAGTGTTCAAACTATAGAGGCCCAATCTGGTACAAAACATTGTATGCACCCAGTTCCTTCCTCATCCACTAATTCTAGTACCAGGAGAGTCTGCGTAGGGTCAAGGTGTGTTGTCTTACACTCAGATTGCAGCCTCTGCATCTGCATTGTGTAAAAAAAAAAGACAAAGGGGAGGAGGGACCACATGCACTGAAACACATGCTAAGGTTTCAACGAGTTCTTCTGCTTTTCTATCAGGTTTCTTGGGGTTCTGTTGGAAAGACAGGCATGTTGTTTAGTCATAGCATTTTGACAGACAGGCAGGTATTACGGTACCAAGCAATGGCACATCATATACTGAGCAGATGGTGCCCAGGGAATGACAGGTAAGCACAGAATCCAGGCACGCAGAGCTAGATTGTAATGCCGAATGTATCCTGGCTTTAGTGTTTTATTCTTTGCCAAGCTCTTGTGCATAGAAATCTAATGTTAAACCATTGACAATCACTCTCCCTCTCTCAGCCAAACCTATCTCACAGAGTAGTTGTAGGGACAGAAATAGAAGGAGGGGAGAATGATCCCACTGTGGTTCCCTACTGTGATGAAAAGCAAGATATAAATAAATACCAATGGTTGTTTTTTAAGACATAGACCATATGGTGCAAAACTGCAAATGGTGCAGCTGAACCAGGGTCCACAAAAAGGGCCCCCACAATAAATAAAAAAATCACATACATACTGTGACTCAAAAAAACCAACCAACAACTGAACATCAAAATTTTTACCCTTATCCTTTAAAAAAAAACATAAGGATGAAGAAAAAGTGGGAACTGAGAATAATCACACTAATCACACTAGGCTCAATATTTTTTATTTTTTAATTATTAAGTAATTTAATATTAACTGTTGTTTTTCACATATATCTATACGTATGTAAAGAAACAACAGTTAATATTAAATTGCTTAATAATTAAAATCCTTTAAGTGCTTAGGGCCTCTAAAGGTCTTATTTTCACCCGAAACACAAAAACTACCTCACGGGAGGCTGTCGCCCATCTGTTTGCTGGTGCGCCTTGTAATATCCACAGCAGCTCTATGAATTTAATTGTCAGAGACTGACCTCAGAGACTGTGCTTAAATTTTTGCATTTATATTGCGTGTATACTCCATGTGTCAGGCCCTCGTTGCTTTTCTAGGACATTTGGGAACGAGCACACTGACTTTAAAGTTGAAAGGGACCAAACAATCCCCAATCCAATGCAGTTCCTAAAAGGCAGTGCCGCCCTCTTTCAGCAACAACGTCATTGTGTTCCGAGGAAAACATGGGGTAATCTTGGCTATTGTTTTGCTCCATAGCCCTGGCCAATAATTGGAAGCGCATGTGTTATGAGTTACTGCCTATTTTTCCTCTTTGGCATCTTGTCACGATGTCTCTGCTGAACTGAAGGCTTCCAGTTTAAGTGAACTTCAGTCAGGTCCAATAGAGTACTTTTAGAGGTTGATGTACATTGTGTTGTCATTCAGATCAGCTTCCATTGCTGCATCTTCAATTAATTAAATTTTAATTATTCTGTCAATTTTCATGTTGAAGCAGAAAACCCATGCTTTTAAATTTGTTCCTGGTTGTTGTACTTGTTCCAGCATGTGCCCGATATGCCAGAAGACAAGATTTGTTTAAAAACAACAGCACACAATTACGGGAATAATAGTTTCCTGCTTCCTTTATAGAACGTATGAGGGAGTTTTGCTATCAATGAAACCAAGATGTATTGTGAAGAAAATGAACTTAAGGTAGTAAACACTTGAAATTCCAGAGACAGGATTCCTCTCATTGGAACTTTGTAGGGGTAATGCACACACACACATGCACACACACAAACAAAAAAATCTTTAAAACAAATCCCAAATTTTGTATAAATGAGATAAACAATTTGATATAAATTTGCTTATTTTACATAGGGTTTGATCCATTCAGCCTTTTTGTTCAATACTTCCCAATTTCCCTTCATACTACAGCCCCCATTCCACATGGCTTTTGTTCATGGAGGTCCTATGACTCTCAGCATTGTCTTTTTGGCTGGTCATAAAGGACCAGTCCTCTCTTTATAATCAGCAGGATGGCTGGATCCAACCCATAATTTATTGTTCTTCCAGTGCAATCCCATTGACTTCAGTGAACGCTATTTGGAATTACACTGTTAGATTTTGAAACCGTGTGGATTAAACTGTGTGTGGGGTGTGTGTGTGGAAATGTAGAAGAGGGAAAGTGATAAAGTAAAAGACATGGAAGCTGGGCAACAACTATGCCCCATACTTGGATATCTGGAAGACCTTTCCATGTCCCTATATAGTATCTAACAGTCACTTTACACATTCATCTCAAGTCTTGGTTGGTGTCCCATTTGTAACAAACCATCCACTTGTGCATTTCTGGTCTGGTGTGATTGTTCTTTGTTTCTCTTTTTCCCCTGTGGGTAATCTGTTCCTACTCTTCTCCTGTCAGTCTACATCTGCTCATATTTCCTCTTTCACAAACTGGGAAGCATTTATACAAATGTTCTTACCCAATAAACATGAGCAGCTCCACAAACTGGCTATAGCTAAGACAGCAGGAAGATTAACCAGCAGATTTTGCCATCCTCTTAAGAAAAGGCTTCAAAATGTAGTTAAATATAGGGCACAAGTCTCACTGGCCATTTGTGAAGGGATATTTAGCTCGCAATCCCTGCTTGAGGGCTTCCAGGCTTCCTTTGTGTTTTTCATGATTTTACCAACCTTTAGAAGTCATTTTGCTCCTGCCTCGTTTTTCCCTCGCGGTTTTAGGATGTTGTTTTATAATGAATTTAAATTCCGCTTCAAGGCAAGAGCAAGGCAAATCCCCGCCATTTCCATGCATAGTCCTAACTTTGGGTTGCTCTCCTCACTACCATTCTGGCTTCTCCCTCCCACATGTCTGTCCCTTCCATCCAACCCCTTCCCTCAAAGCAAAGCTGAAAAGAAGGAGTGAAACCTTCTTGAAATGTTCAGGAAGACTCCAACCAAAGTGAGGCTGGAAGGCAGCTCCTGGTGGGGAGCTACTGAAGAAAGGAGGGGAGGACTACCCAGCTTTGCAAAAGCACATGCACAGACAGGGAGCAGTCCCTTTAAGAGCTGATCTGCTCCCTCCAAGTAATCTGGAACAAGGCTGTGTTTTCAGGAGGAGAGACTCAGAAGCTCCATGATTCACTGGGGATGCAGAATTAATCACAAGGTACTCCTGGAATTTCTTCAGGGTGGGGGAAGCCATCATGCATCTGATGTTTGAAAATTTGGATCAGAAAGCTGTGCAGCAAACCAAACACAAACTTCCCCAGCATGAATGACCGCTGTGTCAAATGGCTCTAAACCTTCACCATTCACCTCCCTCACATTTCCAGGGTGGTTTTTTTTTAAACCATTTGGACTAGAAACTTGCTTTAAAAAAATGAGTACTGAGAACCCCAGGAGGACAAATACGACATTCAGTACCTGAAGTGCACATCTGTAATCTGCCAATTTAAGAAATAATTAACATAACCAGTCATTTACCAAGGAAAAACAGCAGCTGCAGTCTAACTAAGACCTAGCCTTTTGCCATACCAAAGTGCTACAACATCTGAATAGTGCTGAGACTTTAAAGGACTTCTTGTCTCCTTTCTGGACTGAATTGATATACGTAAAATTATTTGCATTCCCATGATGCTGCATGATGCTCATGCCCAGCTTCCTTTCCAAGCTTTGAAGGGCTAGGAAAAGCAGGAACAACTGCACCGTTGTTTGCTGTTTGGCTTGAGAAAGAATACCACACTGGTGCCAATGAGCAGAGAAGGTGGTTGGGTAGCCGCTCTTCAATTTGCCAATAGCTGACTTAGCAACAACTGTTGCTTGCCCTGGGTGATTAGATAAGCTGTGAATTGCATTTCCACATAAGCACTACACTAGCATAAGGAAACTACACTTCAAGGAATGAGAGAACAAAAGAAATATTGGAGAAAATACGTTGCCTTGCAAAAACAAAACAAAACAAAAAAACAACCCAAAACGTAAGCATAACATATGTCAGCCATCTAGTCATCAATGAAGTTTGAGTTATGTTATTTATGTGTAAATTAGAATTAGGAATATTGTATACATGGACATTTGTTGCAAATTCATGCAATTACCCAGGTGGGCCAAATCTAGCCACTCTGCCAGTCCCTCTCCCCAGCACATTTCATTTTCTTTACTCCTAATTCTATTGATGATAAATTAATTGTGAGATCTAGCCATTGCTAGCAAGGATAAACATATTATATATGACACATCAAAGGCTCAATTCCTAACTGTAGCAAGAGAGCATATTTACAGTTGCTATAGAATCCCTTTTGAGTCCTCTTAAAAGAATTCCACATTATCCTCTTTTCTTAATACTAAGAAGCCAGCCAAGATTCTTTTCTAGCACACATTCCTCGAGATAGAAGAGAGGCAACCAAAGACAGCACAAACCCTCCCTTTATCTCCAATCTAAAAGCAATTACTTCCTTTTACATTACAAGCCCCAAATACTCTTTCCACTGAGGCTTCTGTCACAGGAATCAAGTTGATCCCTTATTGTCAAACAGAAGAGTCCACTTAAGCTGGCAATAAATGCATCTTGGTTTGTAATACTCCAGTGACAGATGGAATTCTAATGGTTTTTCCCTCAGCTTCCACTATCAAACCATGGACCTGCTAATCAGTGGTTCAGAGAAGCCATTTTTCCTTGTCGCAGCACCAAAGTAAGTTTGTTACCTGCAGTACAACATACAGATCTCCCCCCATTTTCCTTTATTCTGATACTCCTCAACCTGTAGTTTCCTCTCTGGCTGCAATACTAAAGCACACAGGAGTCAATCAAAAGCTAAATAACATACAACTATTCTTCCCATGAGATCACTATTTTATTTCACCTGGGTCCAGTTTATACACAGCTCCCTATATAAAAGGGCATCAGCAAACATATACAGTCAATAAATATGACAATGTTGGTTATTTTGGATGACCAATTTTTCCAGCGTTTGGGGTATTTCAGTTGCCATAGGATTTTGTACAAGCCACAGAATATGATTTGGAACCTTCCACTAATCATTTGTCATTTTGTTGGTTTAAGCATGTGGTTCAAACCCAGAGCTACTAGTTCATCAACAACATTAACTATGGAGTGACACAATCGTTCAGACCCTCAACCATTTCTTTGGCTGCCCCAATGAACAAAAACAATTGTGCACATTCATGTATTTAGAAGTATCACCCCACCTACATTGCATCAGACTATGATGACTATCCTCAAATGTACTCAGGACCGCCCCCTTCCCATTCTGAAATTCATATTGATGAGTGTGGAATATATTAATGTTTCCATCCTGGCCACTTATCCTTTTTGCTTATGTTTTTAATCAAATAACAAAGTGATTTCAGATGGCATTCTAGGTTAAAAAATAGCCCTAAGGATTCGGAGCTAGGCATCTCCACATAGACAGTATAAAGCAGCACACTGTGTGCAGCCAGTAACAGGCTAAGAGACTATGAGAACAATCCTAAACAGGTCTAGTCATAATCCTGTGTGAGTGTGTGTTAAGTGCTGTCAAGTTGCTTCCGATTTATGGTGACCCTATGAATTAATGTCCTCCAGAACATCCTATGGTTAACAGCCTTGCTCAGGTCTTGCAAACTGAGGGCTGTGGCTTCCTTTATAGAGTCAATCCACCTCATGGTGGGTCTTCCTCTTTTCTTGCTGCCCTCAACTTTTCCTAACATTATTGTCTTTTCCAGTGACTCTTGTCTTCTTGTAATGTGACCAAAGTATGATAGCCTCAGTTTAGTCATTTTAGCTTCTAGGAAAAGTTCCTACTCAGAGTCTATTCAATGGGGCTAACTCCCAGAAAAGCATTCTTAGGAATGCAGCGAGCCTTTGAATCCACCCAAACAGACTGTCTTCATTATCAGCCTTATACCCGGTGCAGAGAGCCGTCCGCCTCAGGAGTGGAGAGTGGTCGGAAGGGGGCCGCCTCTCGACGCAGCGCACTGCATGTTCGTGGGGAACCCGGTGCTAAATCATTCATAGATGACCTGATTCTGGGTCAGGGTTTCGTACGTAGCAGAGCAGTTCCCTCACTGCGATCTATTGAAAGTCAGCCCTTGATACAAGCTCTCTCTCTTATCAGCCTTATAGTCAACTGTTGGAAGATGAGATGGCACAGTATTTTCAGTGCAATCCTAATCGAAGTAACACCCTTCTGAGTCCATTGCAATGAATGGGCTTAGAAGGGTGTAACTCTACTTGCAATTGCACTGCCAGTCCTCCAGGATCCTCAAACAGCTGATCAACTGTTACATGCTATACATTCAGTCCCATAGCAGCAACTAGAATCCCTTAGTAGGTCAGGGGAAATAAAAATGTTATTCCATGTTCTATGAGCTCCTGCACCAACAAGTGCCACCTTATTCATTTCAGTGATCCAGAAGACTCCATATATACATGCAGAAGCAGCCTCTGATCACCAGAGTTTCATATACCAAAACTATCAGTTTAAAGCCAGCAAGGCCAGCATGTGAACAGAGCAAGCTGCAAAACAATTAGCATCTTTAAGATGGACTGTGAGGCTGCTACAAATAATGAAAATCCAATGTGTTTTGTGTTTTGTGTTTTGCAGAAGCTGGCCAGGTTTACAGAAGACTCTTTCTTCATCTGACTCCTCCAGCACACAGGAGAATGGGGAAGCATGGTTACTGCACCAGAACATCCACAAAATTAGAGTCAAATTCCCAGTGGCTTCATCTTAATCCCTCTTAACTTGATGGTTGAAACAGGTTTTACTTTTGCTAATCACAGCTTCTGCCTGATAGCTAAACCACCCCATTTAGATGTGGTTAAGTAATTATTCTGTCCAAGGAATCTCAAAAGCTACCTTTTAAACTTAAAGCAAAATGTAAAGGATGAAACGGTCTTTTTCTTTTTTTCTTTTTGTAGCGGGACCCAGGTTTATAAGTTGCAGTAAAAGTGGACTTAAGTCAGAAATGGAATTGTTATTTCTGGAAAAGGTTCAGAATGAGTGGTCTTTCTTACCACTTACTCAAGTTGGCAGTGCATTCATAAGTTACTAGTGAAAACATTCTTCTTCCACAAGGCCTGAGGATGGAGCTCCCAAGATCTGCACACATGAAGTTGTCCTGGCCAGCTGCAGAACCTGAACCTTTGGGCACAGTGATCTTGTCTCTTCCACAGCCTGGTATAGGGAAATCTCTCCAGGGGTCCAGAGCACCACCACAGGTGCCCCAGACAAAGACTTCCTCTGTCCTCTTCTTATACCATCCAGATCAATACCAAACTGAATATGAAAAAAAATAATGCGACCTGCCAGCTTCCATTGGTCCACAAGACGAGCTCAGAATTTTGTTCTTTTAGTCCCCACCCCACATACAGCAATCCTGATCCCCATAAGTCTCTTTGGATCCAAACCGTTGGCTATTTTCTCTTGCACGGCATCAAGTGTTCTTCAAATCAAATGACTCAAATGTATGTTGGATGTACAAACTACAGAGGAGTACCTGTGAATCTGTTGTAGCAAAAATAAAACTGAAATTTGGTGGCACCTTAAAGACTTAAAGAATGTTGTTAAGCGTTAAGGTCCCACCAGATTCCAGATTTACAAATGCCTCTCTTCTGCTTCTCATTCTCCCTTATGTTGAAATGTGCAGCGTCTAGTGTACAAGAAAGAAAAGAAGCTCCTGCAGGGGACACCACGTGGAAAGCTAGTCAGGACTTCCCTCCCCTGGTCGTGTCATTTCCTCATGTGTCCCCCAGAATGTTCTTCTTAGGCTGTGTCCATCTTCTCCTCAGAAGATATAGACCATATAGACTTCTTTCCCCACCCCCCAGCCACGAAGCTAAAACGCTGCCTCTCCCTCTCCCCCCTCCAATACGTACTTCATTTATACCCCACTTTTCTCCCCAATGGGAACCCAAATCAGCTCACATAATTCCTTCTCCTCCATTTTATTATCGCAAATACTCTCCCAAGACATTAACGGTCCCATATGCAAGCAAACAGTGCAACGGAGGGGCAAAGGAGACCTAAACTTCACATACAAAAACACCTCTTGTGTTTGTGCATTTTCCTCTTGCAAATGAAATGTGAAACAGGCAGCTGGTTGGAATCTATACAAGTATGCAACTACAATGAGTTTGAGGAAGATTGAAATGGGATGGGGAGTATGAAACAGGGGCCATGAAAATATGGGTGACACCTAAACCCCTGAGACTGATGAGGACTTTGCCACTTAATAGGATATGGAGTGTTCCTAGTATCATTAGGGAGGTTTTCTGCAGTGACTTCTCTGCCTTTTAAACAGACCCTTAACTAGGACTATTCATTAATTATAGGCTGTAAAAATCTGAATTGACTGTTGGAAAAACTGGGCATCTTCCTACTCCTACTCCACTTACTATAGTCCATTTTTCATTTCAGACAGCTGCCTTTTGGAAATGTATCAGAAAGGAATTGTTAAAGGAAATGATGTTGCTATAACATTACTTTAACATGCTGAAAGTACCGGGAAGACATAAAAAGGTGTTTCGAGACACAATTGGGATCCGCTCTGTTTCATTGCGGTTCCTTCACTTTATGCCAGATACAGCCAAAGAAAAAAGAAAAAGAAAAACACCCAATATTGTGTTTGGAACCTTTTATTTCTCACGTCATTGTGTATGGGTTGTTATCTCCAAATATGTATCCAGGTTTCTAGCTGAAATGAGAGTGGTTCTTGGAATCACAAAACAAGATTCTGCCCTTTGTGGTTCTTAATAACATTAGAAATGCACGTGCCTTGCCAAAAGGACTTACACAAAGCTATCAGGAAATGCAGTCTTGCCTTTCAGCTTTCAAGCAATTGCAGTGAACTTTTGCGGATGGGCTGTATTTGAGAATAAGCTTTTGCTACAAAGTGAAGCTGAAATTAGGGTGAAAGATTTCATTTATTGCTACTGGAAAGAAGGAGTGCTCCGTGTATAGCGCAGGGAGGTGGGATCCCAGTACTAATGCTGCAATCCCTTACCTGGAAGTGACTCCCACTGAATAAAACTGAACTTACTACTGAGTAGACCTGTTTAGGACTCTCCTCGATGCTCACAGGCAGGATTCAGGCTTTGGATGCTGATGCTTTCCTGCATTGTGCATGTTTGACCAGCCATCTGAAGGGCTACCCAGGAAGAAGGCTTCCAGACTCCCGACTGGGGCCTCTGTATTTATTATGCAGTGGCAACTAGCATGGTCTCCCTTTTCATTTTTTAACACTTAGCCCAATGAAGAGTTCAGAGAACTTAAAGCTTGCAGAATGTGTTGTGTAACTTTGATTGGTCTTAATAAAAGGTGTTGCATTTTTAAAATGTTTGGATTGTGTTATGGACCAACATGGTGACCTAAATATTTTTTTAGCTATTTACAATGGCTCTTTTGTCATAGAATCCAGTAGGCCTGGCGAGGCAAGGGGAAGCCGGGTGGAGGCGGTGGGGACTTGAGTTGCTCTGCCACCACCCTGGCATGCCACCGCCGCTTCTTTTGGCCCTCCGCCTCACCTTGCCCCCAACTGTGGCTGCTGCGGTGGCGGCGGCTGGTCCGCCGGCACGCTGGCACCGCCTCTCTAAGCCACCTCTCTTGCCGCCTCTCTTGGGCCCTCTGCCTTGCATCCTCCTCCTCCCCCTACGCAGGCAGCCACTGCAGCGATGGCTGGTTTGCTTCTGCCTCTTCTCTTGTGCACCGAAGGCTCTCTTGAGAGCATGCTGTGGAGCAGGGTGGGAAAGAAGAGCCGCAGGAAGTAAGCTCAACCCGCACGTGCAAATGCTCCTTTTAACTCACTGTATTCAAGTGAAACTACTTTTTAAATCGGGAAACCAGCGGGATAGGAAAACACAGCAATGTAGTGAAAGGGGGTGGGTTGATACCACAATAGGGAGGCACCCATGCGTGGTGACAAGGGGAAATCGCTACATTGGAGGGGGAGAGGTCGCAAGACAAATTGGCCATGCATTAACGGCCTATGATTCTATGCGTAGATCTGTCTAGTACTGCTCCATAGTTTTAGTTGTATAAAATGTTGAGCCCCTTTTCTATGCATGAAGTGATACAAGCCCAATGGACATATCATCCTTAAAATAAAAGGTTTATTATCTAGAGCATACAATAATATAAAACATTTATACAAGAGAGAAAGAGATTATTTCCCTTGTCTAAAACAGTTTCCTGTCAATCTAAGGAAATTTAATTCCAAAATTCCTTAACCCCTAAACTGGTGACTATCAATCTTTCGCCCTCTACCTATCTTGTCTGACTACCCTTCTCTGTCATTTCCTAACTGACTGTCCCTTAGAACTCAGATCCTATTGAATCCTTCAGCTGTCAAAAATTATGTTAATGCTTCTGTTACTCATGGGAAGTAAAGAGAACACAGGAAGACCCTTTAGAGCATACTTCTACAATCAAACTTGGTCGACACCTGAAATTCTCTTAATCAGAATTTCTTCCTGATTTTTAAGTTACCTGGATTTGTTTGTGAAATGACACTGATATATTAGGAAATCTCTATTGTACCATTATTTTTTAAAAAATTGAGTTTGGACAGAGTACTGTGCGTGTGCCCTTTGCTGCTTTTCTCGTCCTCTGTATTACCAATACACATGGATAAAACTCTTTAAAAGAATTAAACGCAGCACATCTCTTTTACAATGTTTAATAAGTAAAATAAAATATAAAGAATTCAAAAACACTCATCTTCAAATAACAGCAGACTTCAGTCAATGTCTACATTGTTCTGGATATTCATATAAGTAACAAAAGGATACCAAACTTTTGGAAGCATCTTCATTTCACATTAGCCAAAAGGTCATCGGCAACATTAAAGAAAATAGAGATTGATTTAACGAGTTGTACATTGTTGGTTGAGCTCATGGTGTCCATTGATCGGTTGATTGGTTGTGCCTTGTTCTAATTCTAATCAGAGGAATTAAAATAAATCTAGATGTAGCAAAGATACTGTTTGTGTGTGTGTGTGTGTGTGTGTGTGTGTGTATACCTTGATGTTTGTGTCACCATGCTGTGTGTGACTTAAGTGCTGAGTTTTGTATGTGAGGCAAAACTGGCTAGTGTGCAGAATTCATTCTGTCTGACCATGAAAGGGATACCTAATGTTTCACTCTGACTTATGATTACTAGCTAGGCAAAAGCTATATTGATTTAACACTCAAGCTCGTTCTATTTCCTAGCCACATTTTGACAAAGCTTAAACCAGACCTGTCATGCTATGCTTATTTACTAGGTACTACAGATGACTATTCTTTGTTTCAGGAGGGATTTGTTCTGGGTGGGGGGAATCAAAGTAAAACCAAAACTGATTTAAGGTACAGTTCACAATTTATCTATTTTTAAAAACATTTCTGATAAACTGTCTAGATTTTGGCCCTGTCCAACTGAATCTGACATTCAAAAAGCTAGGAAACATGAATTCAGCAGTTGATCTTTACCAGTTAAGACTGATAGAAAATTCTACTTCATAGGGGAGAATGGTTGATAGAGAAGTATCCACTGCAGAACAGAGTGATTCTATCCTTTAGTGGGTGGGGATAGGATCGTGTCTAAGAACCACTGCATCAGTGTAACACAGAGATATGGTGGTGGGGAAACTTACAAAGGCATAGTGAGCGTAATCAAAAATGGATGCTCACTGGTAAATTAGCTTCCACATCACCCCGTCTGAAAAAGTACAATGACTAACACTCGCTTTTCAGAACATTTCAGGAACAGATAGAAATAAACATCAGGAACTACCAACTACCATGTGAAAGGGACAACTGAAATTGTGAGTAGACCACAACTCCTAGTGCCCTGAGAACAACTACAAGGAACATCCGGCAGAAAGGGCCAACTGAGACTCCAGGTGGGTAATAACCATATAATCCAGTGCCTCAAAAATCAGAATGCTGACTAGACCTGCTCTGAGCCCTGCTTGCTGGGAATGAGGGTAGGCTATAAATATAAGGAACAAATTTAATAAAATACACCATCTCTCATCCTGCCACTAACATAACAGGGAATTTTGTTCTGACCTAATATAACTAGTAACATAACAGGCATAGGTTTGCCAGCCTCCAGGTGACACTTGGCGCTCTCCTGCCATTACAATTACAATTGCTGCTATCTCCTGCTATTACTAATGATCTCCAGCTGACCAAGATCAGTTCTGCTGGAGAAAATGGCTGCTTTGGCGGATGGACTTTATGGCACTGTACCCTGCTAAGGTCCCTCCCCTCCGGAAACCCCACCCTCCCCAGGCTCCACCACCAAATCTCCAGGTATTTCCCAACCCAGATTGATTTCCCAATCAAGTGATAACCTTGATGTAAAAATCACAGGTAGTGATGCAGTTTGCAGCAAGAAGTTCCTGATCTGAGGTCCTTATGGAGTTGTTTAGCCTCCACTGTGTGATGATCGGAGGCCTTCCGTGTATGGCTAATGACAAATTGTCATAGGCGTGCAACATCATGATTTGTGGATAGTGGCAAATTTTCTAGCATGTTGTGGCAATCTGTTAGTGTTGTTACATTATCTTTTGCTTCTGTGTTGTGTAATGACAGGGAGGTAACCATCGGAGTTGCAACCACCAGCTTAGTATCCATAGGGTCCATCTACTATAAAAAAAAACTTAGAAAAAGATTAAAGATGATTTTTTTTTTTGCATTTTAAGCTGGATGGTTTTGTAAGCACTATGTTCTACTTATGAATGGATTCCAGGGCAAAAGTCAAACTTTCCAGGCAATAGAGCTCCAAGGGTTTAAAATAGCATCGTTTTAATGAACTTTGGAGAGGAAAAGTATATAGAGTCACTTATTGGCACCAGATTTTAGAGTTTCCCTTTATAGGTTTAATCATTAATACTTTCAGAACAACTCATCACCCAATGTGTCTTTTTCAAAAGCCTCTCAGGCAGCAATGTTTTTTTTATCCCCAATAATGTTTTTTGCCTTGTAGCTACAAAACTCTCATTTGTTCTGTACATGTTGCTGGTATGGAACAGGACATCAGCAAGAAAGTTAAAGTTGCTGGGATTTGGGGATTTTTTAAAATCTTGATGTCTCAGAAGTAAGATCTTTATGATTTATTTTTATGCATTAATTGCAATCTAACATCCAATTCTCTTGGTTGCAAGTTAATTAATTTCAATGGGGTTTCAGCATTTGGACTGAGTCAGATGGGGGAGGGTAGTTTGTTTACACACACACACACACACACACACACCTTTATGTCCTGCGAATTGTGCACGCTCCTTTATGCAACACACTCCTCCCCCAAGAGGAAAAAGCAGCTTCTTCCCAAGCTCAGCTACTCCTAGAAGTACCAGAGGCAGGGCCACCACTCATCTGTAAGGCAAGCATGTTTGGCAGCCAAAATACCGCTGCCCTCTGCTTAAAAGAACCTACTTGAACCATCAAAGTTTGAGTCAACCCAGCAAATATATGGCTTGTTCCCATATTCCCAGTGCTGCCCTCCTGCTGTCACAGGCCTCTTGCACAGAGCACAGGGGCAAACCCTCACTCTACTCAGTTGGTGTCTATAGCTTCCCTTCACCTAATGGGTGGGGAATACAAAAAATAATAGATGGGAACAGGAGCCATCCATTTGTATGGAGCCTGAGAAAAGGGGTGAAAAGTGCCCTTCCCTTTCTCCTGACAAAAGGTGGACCCATGATCCAACATGTGTTGGGCATATTGTATAATATGGCCCTCACACAGTCTACCAAGGTCCTTAACCTGTTGGGGGGTTATACCTGTTTTCTGAGTAAAAAGAAGCATCTCAGAAACATCTGGCGAGCCAGTGCTAGAAATGAAATGCATTACCTTTGGGACTCTGGACCTTATTATGTGTCATTATTATGTCCTTGGTTCAAAATTCCTTAAAATTTTCAGCAGCTAATATCTGTGTTCATGTTTCTAATATTTTGATTGGATGGCTTAAAAATAATAGCAGGGAGGATGACTAAGTACATCTTGCTTGGTTTGAAAAGCATGTAAGGAATGTAAACAGCTGCTGTTAGAAGAGTATGTAAGCCTGCTATCACTTTTAAACAGACTATTTTTTAAAAAAACCCTTTCATTCAAAAAAGGGAGTAAGGGTGTGCATTTGGCTAAAGCCAAACTGGAAAAAAAAACCAAAATACCTTTTTGGTATTTTGGGGGGATTTTTACTGGTAAAAAAATGGTGCCAATAAAAGGGAGCCGAAAAAGTGGCTCCCAAATAATGCCAATTTTTTCAGCATTAATCGAAGCTGCTTTGGCCCTGCCACCATTTTCCCTTTCCCCCCTTATTTACATGCTGGCTGAGTCAGATCCCTGCCGTTTGCTGTCTCCAAATTCCACATGAACTTTGGAGGCAGCAGGCGGCAGGGATTTGTGTTCAGATCGCCTCCGCCTGAGCAGCCATAAAAATCTATATGGACTTTGGAGATGACAGGCAGCGGTGACCTGAGCCAGATCCCCACCACCTACCATCTCCAAAGTTCATGTGGACTTCGGAGGTGGCAAGTGGCAGGGATCTGTGTTCAGATCCCCACCTCCTGATGTATCCAAAATCCACGTGGATTTTGGAGGGGGCAGGCAGCACAGAACTGAACACTAGGCTCCATGGAGGCCAGCATTCAGCTATCTGCTGTATATTTTTCAGGTTCGGGTTTACTAAAACTGAAAATTTTCCATTATTCAAAAAGCTGAATCCCTTATATTTGGCTTTTCCAGCTTTTTCTGAAAATTTCCAGGTTTATTAAACCGAAACCTGAAAAATACAGAAAAAGGTGCACAGCCCTAGATTGGAGTAGATCCTTTAAATCTGTATGCATGTAGGGCTGTGTCTGCTAGAGGGTTCATAGGTCAGAGCCTGTTACACAGTCCTGTTCCTTACCACCCACATGTGTTCATTTTTCATCTGAAAAGATGTTAGCCTCAAAAAGCCCCTTTATTTCCATATTGTTTTGCAAAGAATATTGATGTGACAGATTTCAACAAGAACCATACTAAAATCTCAAATAATAAAGGTATTTAACAATGTATGTTGACAAAATATGTTAAAACATGGAATGATGTATCCTGGAAAATATGCTCAAAATTGGAAGTTTTCTGATATATAGAATTTAATAACAACAGCTGATGTTATCTATTTCATCTCTAGTATGCATCTATAAAATAGTATACATAAAAGATGAGATAGATGCATCCAAGAAGAAAAAATGCTGCATCCTTTTCTATTTTCCACTTCAATAACATTTTGAACAGCAATGACATTGTATATAAATTAAGTTAATTTAATTTTCAAGGTTACACAATGTTTCTACCTAAATTCACATTCATGCATACTGAACCTTATGACATTTCTGCTTTCAGCTGTTTATTTGACCTAGGTGACTCAAGGGATGATCATCTACAAAGGAACATTGAACATAATGCTATTATTTGGTGTTCTTTGTTGTTGTACAAGAAAATAATCCTAGGATCTCCTGCAAAAAGTTTTTTTAAAAATGGACCATCCATTTGGCAAAGAAAAACAATGTTCTGGAAAAAGGATTAACTCTGGAATAAAACACAACAGGGACCCCACAAGGCATGCTTCACAAATTTAAAGTGAAGTATGTTTTCAAATTGCTACTACTTGCAATTAATTTCCCCTGAAGAATCATTTGAATGGTATCCAGATGATGGGAACTATATCAAAAGAATCTTCCAAATTTTCCTGAGAATGCGTTTCAATCACATTCCCCACAACAGTAAAAGGATAGCTTCAAGGCAAATAGAACTGCAAAGAAAAGAAGAAGAGGAGTTGGTTTTTATACACTGACTTTCTCTACCACTTAAGGAAGAATCAAACCAGTTTACAATCACTTTCCCTTCCCCTCCCCACAACAGACACCCTGTGAGGTAGGTGAGGCTGAGAGAGCTCTAAGAGAGCTGTGACTAGCCCAAAGTCACCCAGCTGGCTTAATGTGTAGGAGTGGGGGAAGAAATCCAGTTCACCGGATTAGCATCCACCGCTCATGTGGAGGAGTGGGGGATCAAACCCGGTTCTCCAGAGTCCACCGTTCCAAACCACCGCTCTTAACCACTACACCATGCTGGCTTCATTATACAGTGAGAGTAAGGAATATCCTGTGAACATAATGTGACTTTGGGTTGGATCCTACCAGTGTTTCCACTCAATCTCTCACAATTGCTTTCCTTTTTGTAGCCACTATTCCATGTGGCTTTTGTCGACATGGGTCCTGTGAACTGCAGTGCAGCCTTTTTGTTGACCAGTAGGAGCTCCCTTCTCCCTCTTTCACCAGTGGAAAAGCTGCTAGAATACATCCCAGTAATTCTGAAATGTAAATTCTAATATCACATGGAACAAAGCCTGCACAGACTTCTTTCCTACTTAGCCACTCTTGCAGCAAAGCCCTATGCCACTTTTGCTTGCCCTCTCACCACTTTTACCTTATCCATTGACAAGGAGTTATCACTTAAACATTCTAATAATGATAATATAATTCTTGAACTTGGAATTTCCTCTTTTCTTTTCTTTATACCTACAGACCACCTCTCCCTATTCCAGTTAAAATCCTACTCTATTTGTGCTCATTCGCTAAGGTATATACAAATATTTCTAGTTGCACTCATTCAGATGAACATGTGTGAACAAGTGTATACCCTCTTCTCCTTTCCTTTTCTTTATCACTTCCCTTGCCAAAATTTCAAATTGGTTGGAAAAGTCTAATTCAAGAAAGCCTAACCAGCCTTATTAAACTAAGAAAATATAACATGGATCTAATTGAGCTGTATAATCTGTTCCAACCACAAATGTTTAGGCTGTCTGTGCAGAACTGGGATTTGATTTTGAATAATACATACAGCCATGTTTATGTCATCTTACAACTTTTCCCCCCAGTCGATCAACATCCTCTCATAATCTCATCCATTTTTAACAGTACTTTGTGCATCTGCAGTTAGAATGCCAGGGGACGCCCCCACATCCAAATACCCACTTTGCCATGAAGCTCACTGGGTAACCTTGGGTTAGTCACTCCCTCTGTCTAATCTCTAGGATTGCCAGGCCCCTCTTTGCTACTGGCAGGAAGTTTTTGGGGCGGAGCCTGAGTGGGGAGGGGTTTGGGGAGTGGAGAGAGCCATAGAGTGCAATTGCCATAGAGTGCAATTGCCAAAGCGGCCATTTTCTCCAGATGAACTGATCTCTATCGTCTGGAGATCAGTTGTAATAGCAGATCGCCAGCTAGTACCTGGAGATTGGCAACCCTACTAATCTCACAGGATTGTTGTGAGAATAAAAAGGGGGATGGAACCATTTGCCCCAGCTTGCACTCCTTAAATGAAAGGCAAGCTTAAAATAATTAAAGTACAGAAACTTTCCTGTAAATCACCTCAGTTGTTAGAAAGGCAAGAATGTTAGGTGCAGTTAAATTCAAGTTTAAATGCTGCTAAGTCCCATAAGAAAGATTGGAGCAATTTAACTCTCCTTTGTAATAATTCCAGATTCTGTTCCAGCATTAGTCCACAAAAAAAGCTTATGGTATAATAAAATTGTGTCACTCTTTAAGGTGTCACTATGACTTAAAATCACTTCGCTTTGGCTGAATCCTGCCTATTGTGTGTTTACTAACATACACCAGCAATTTTCATACAAGACCTGTGAATTGTGAGATTGCTGAAGCAGCTCCCCAGCAAACTTGCTTGAGAACTACACAGTATATTTACATCACACTTTTAAAAATAAGTGTGATTCCTGCAGCACATTTAAGCTATGTAAGGGTCATCCTTCACCTAGAGTCGATATCACCAGCAACCTGGAGAGAAAAGGAAGAAGGGAAGAGGAATTTTGTCAACCACTCAGTCCAAATAATTAGATTTCTTTTAAAGCAATCTTTTCAATTTTGAACTATTAAATACAGACACTCGGGATCGATAAGTTAATGTGCACTCAGTGTGTAGATCCAAAAACAAAGGGGGTGAAATGGCTTTTTAGCTGTTTCACTCTCTACTTTCTTTTCTTTTCTAATGATGCATAAGGAGATAAAAACAGGCAGAATGGCTGACATTTCTGTTCTGTTTAGTGTGTTCAAATGTGTCATTTTCTGGGAAGATTTAAAGTTTACAAAAGCAGTTCTCTTGTAACCTTAAGAAGAAAATCTGAATATAGACCCTTCTGGCTTAATTCTGAAGCTCTCTTGGGAAATAGCTGAAACACATAATTGAATCCAGCCCTCCTGGGAAAGAACCCTAATAAACTGGAGAACAGCTTGTCAGCAACTGCTCGGACTGACTTTGCAATGCTCAAGCCTTGGTAAAATTACAATAAAGGGATTGTGAGGGTCTCTGTCTTTGTGTCTCTGCTTTCCATCACCTGCGGTGTTATCAGTGAACTCGTAAAAGCAGTTCACACCTTCTGGTCTCAGGCGCCAGGCCTGATGGCCCATGTATCTTCCCCCCCGCTGTTCTTCCTGCCAGTACTCCCTCAGGCCGGTGCGGCCTTGGAAGTGTGATAGCCGCACCAGACTTCCTGGGATCCGTCTGATGTTTTGTATTATGCCAAGCTTGTAACTTCCCATAACAATAAGTGTGAACCCCAGTGCCCCAGTGCCCTGGAGTCAATATATTCTGTAAACCCGTATAGCCCCTCACTTGCAACTTTCTACCTGTGCCTGTCTCATCTCCTGAAGGCTTCAATAAATCTATTGTTTCTGTATCAACGTCTGAGCAACTGATTTGGAGAAGCAAACTCAGAGAGGGGGGTCTCTCACATTAAGTTGCAAGTCCTTGCCTCTCGGACTGCAGCTGTACCGCTTTGGACAGAATGTCAGCCGACGAGGACACCACCCCTAACCCCGATGCCCCCAAGGAACCGGACGAGCCGGAGAAGCCGGACCCGAAGGAGGAGGGAGCCAAGCCAAAGAAACCGAAGGATCGCGCCCCCGACCAAGATCGGGACGGACGTCCCCGGGGGCTTACTTATTGGCTGGACTCTCCCAAGGGCTGGTCGCTCTCGCGGACTGCGGCGAAGGATCGCCGGTTGGCCTTCCCCAGCACGGGACTCGAAGGGGACCCGGCCCGCAAAGAGGCCCTCATGGAGGAAGAACGAAAGCAGTGGCAGGAAGACCGCCGGGCTATGCAGGAGCAGATGGAGATCATGCAACGCGTAATGGGTGAGATGGCCACGACCCTAGATGCGCTGAAGTTGCAACCTCCAGCCGGTGCTCCCCCAGACGGGGCGCCGGTAGTTCCGCCCGCAACCCCTGCCCCCCCGGCCCGTCGGGACCTGAAAGTCACGTATGACGGGTCGGGAGACCAGTTGACCTTTTTTATGGTCCAAGTAGACATTTTTATGCGGGAACAAGGCCGAACCTTCGTTTCTGAGGAGTCCCGGGTGCAGTACGTGGCTTCCTTACTGCAAGGGGAGGCGGCTGCCTGGATGGTGTTGCAGTATGAACTCCGCTCGCCGGTGCTGCGAACCCTGGACGAGTTCATGGTAGCACTCCGAAACCGTTTTGAGGACCCGACTCTGGGTGAGCGGGCTAAAGCCTCCCTGATGCAACTGCGCCAAGGGACTAAGTCGGTGGCGCAGTATGCAAGTGAGTTCCAGTCACTGGCTAGCCGAATTCTGGACTGGAGTGAAGCTACCTTGGTACAATGTTTCAGGGAGGGTCTCGACCCAGACCTCCAACATTGGGCCTTCATGCAAGGGAACCCCCCGGATGTGGAAGGTTGGGTTCGCCATGCTGCTGACATCGAGAATCGCAAACAACTCCTGAACTTGTCCAAGCAACGGCTTGGGCGAGACCCCAGGCCCCGAGGTGACCGTGGCCGGGAACTCCGGCAAGGGGGTGGCGGGGGTCTCTCGGCCGCGGAACGCCGCAAGCGGTTCGAGGCCGGCGTCTGCCTGATCTGCGGGGGAAAGGGTCACTTTGCATCGCAATGCCCCTCTCGCTCAGGCCGTCCGACCCCCCCCCGCCAAACCCAGGCCGAGCCGACGAAACCGGCCGCCGACAGCCAGCCTCGCCGCAGAAGTGGACCACTGAGCCGGCGCTCCGGCGCACCCTCCGCTCTCCACGCGCGCCCCCAGGATGGGGCATCCGACTCTACGGTCCCATCGGGGTCCCGGATTACAAATACCGTCTTTGATTCGGACGGCTCCCCGGAAGCCACCACCCCGTCCCCCTCTTCCAGCGAGGAGGAAGAGTGGGAACAGCCGGCAAAAAACGCCGTCGGTCTGCTGTAGAGGGGGCTCCGCAGCAGACCGTCCCTATCGTTGTGCAAGGAGCTCCACCGATGGTAAGCGCCCAAGAGGACAATGTATTTGTGCGTGTTCATCTGTCCCTACCCAAAGGGGGTCCCCCGTTAGAGGTCCCCGCGTTGGTCGACTCGGGGTGTGCCCGCACCATGATAAATGAGGAAACTGCCAAGAAGTTGGGTGTCCGGCGCAAGCGGCTTCCGGGACCCCTCCGTTTTTCCCAAATGGACGGGAGTGACTTTAAACGGGGCCCTGTGACCCACAGAACTGCAGCCGTGATTATGTCCGTGGGGGAACATTGGGAACGGTTGTATTTCACCATCGCCCCTATTGTAACCCCTGTGGTGTTAGGGATGAACTGGTTAAGGGGACACAATCCCTCCATTGATTGGGTTAAACGGGTGCTTTCCTTTCCCGAAAACCCCTGTGGATTGCATGACAAGGAACGGGTACTCAGAACTCCAGCCGCCGCACTGGTAGGGTCCCCCGCCCCAGTCTCTCCTCAATTACCCTCTGAGTACTCGCAGTTTACTGATGTTTTCGATGTTAGAGAGTGCGACGAACTGCCTCCCCACAGAGAAACGGACTGTGCCATCGAGATTGTAGGGGAAGGCAAACTGTCTAAGGGAAAGGTTTACCCCATGAGCCCTAGTGAAAAGACTGTATTGCGAGACTATCTGGATGTCAATCTGGCGAGGGGTTTCATACGCCCCTCCAAGGCTCCTTATTCAGCCCCAGCTTTCTTTGTAAAGAAAAAGACGGGAGATTTAAGACTGTGTATTGACTTTCGCAGACTGAACGCAGTCACCCAGTCTAATGCTTACCCCCTCCCTCTTATTCCTGACCTTCTAGCACAATTAAAGGAGGGCCGAATCTTCACCAAACTGGACTTGGTAGAAGCCTACCACCGCATTCGCATCAAAGAAGGAGACGAACCCAAAACGGCCTTTTCCAGTTGTTTTGGGATGTTTGAGTACCTGGTCATGCCGTTCGGACTTTCGGGGGCTCCGAGTGTCTTTATGCAATTAATTAATGAAGTTTTGCATGATTTACTGTTTCGGGGGGTGGTGGTATTTCTCGATGACATTCTTATTTACTCTGAAACCATGGAAGAACATGTGCGCCTAGTGCGAGAAGTGCTCCAGCGGCTGCGGGAGCACAAACTGTATGCTAAGGTGTCCAAGTGTGAATTCCACCAACCTTCTATTACATTTCTGGGGTATGTGATTTCCCACCAAGGGTTGGAAATGGACCCCGCCAAGGTCCAGGCGGTGCGGGACTGGGAAACCCCCACTACCCGCCGCCAACTTCAACAGTTTTTGGGGTTTGCCAACTTTTACCGGAATTTCATTCCCAACTTTGCCCAAGTTGCGCTTCCCCTCACTGCCCTGTTGCGTACCAAGGACAGGGGGGCTAGCGCCGCACTCCCCTCAGCCCGTCTGCAATGGTCTCCCCAGTGCCAGCAAGCTTTTGAACGTTTAAAGCTACTTTTTTCATCCGAACCCGTTTTGGCTCACCCAGATTGCACCAAGCCCTTCGTGGTGCAGGTGGATGCCTCGGATGTAGCCATGGGCGGGGCCCTATTGCAGAGGGATGAGGGGGGACGGTTGAGGCCATGCGCCTACTTCTCCAAGAAGTTTTCCCAGTCCGAAATCAACTGGGCCATTTGGGAGAAGGAGGCAGCAGCGGTCAAACATGCCCTTACCATATGGAGACACTTCTTAGAGGGGGCCGAGCTGCCGTTCGAAGTGTGCACAGATCACAAGAATCTTGAGGCTCTCAAGGGAGCTAGAAAACTCAATGCCAAACAAATTCGGTGGGCCCAATTTTTTGCAAAATTCCGGTTCACCCTCAAACATGTCCCTGGCAAAGAAAATGCCCTAGCTGATGCTTTGTCACGACTTCCCCAGTATCGCAACGATTTCGATCGCCCCGTCGACTCCCTGTTCACTCCCGAACAGCGAGGGGAAGTCCCTGGCTTGGCCGTCACCACCCGATCCCAAGCCCGCCAACCGGAGACCCCCCCTACGCTCAAAGGTATCCCGGAAGCATTCCAACAGCGACTCCGGGACGCCTCCTTACAGGAGGAGGAGCACCATCTCCTCCCCACTGGCTTGGAACGAACCAACACTTGGTGGGTGCAAGGGGGGAAACTATATGTCCCATCTTCCCTTCGCAAAGAAGTATTGGGACTTGTACATGGGGCCAGGCTAGCGGGTCATTTTGGTTTCATAAAAACGCTTCACCTGGTTCGAAGGCAATTCTGGTGGCCCGGTATGAGATCTGATGTAGAGTTGTATGTGCGCAGCTGCCCCACCTGCGCCACAGCCAAGAAACGGATGGGAAAACCCCCGGGGCTTCTCAAACCGCTTGAGAACCCCTCCCGTCCCTGGGAAGTCATCGCCATGGATTTTATCACCGACCTACCTCCAAGTCGGGGGAAAACGGTTCTCTGGGTTATCACAGACCTCTTTTCCAAACAGGTTCATTTCGTTCCATGTGCAGGTCTTCCTTCAGCCCAGGGCTTAGCTAAACTGTTCATCACGCACGTCCTCAGGCTACACTCGATCCCGAGGAAGGTCCTCTCCGACCGGGGGGTCCAGTTTGTTGCCAAATTCTGGCGGGCTTTCCTAAAGTTAATGGGAGTGGAGGAACAGGGCCTTTCTTCCGCCTATCACCCCCAAACGGATGGTCAAACGGAACGAGTAAATGCGGTAGTAGAATGTTATTTGCGTTGCTATGTAAATTTCCACCAGGACGACTGGGTCGACCTGCTGCCATTTGCCGAATATGCGTACAACAATGCGCCTCATTCCTCTACCGGCTTTAGTCCCTTCCAAGTTATATACGGGACGGATTTTGGCCCTTTCGGTTCTGCCCCCGTCTCGCCAGAGCTCCAGTCTACCCCTGATCTTCAGGAGTGGATTCAGGTGGTTAAATCCACCTGGCCATGGTTGCTCAAAAATCTGGAAAGGGCAAAAAGCAAGTACAAGGAACAAGCAGACAAACACCGGTCTCCGGGGTGGGAACTCAAGGTGGGGGAGCAAGTCTATCTGTCCACCAAAAACCTCCGCTCTCTTCGCCCCTGCAAAAAACTGAGCGACCGTTATGTAGGACCTTTCCCCATTACCAGAGTAATCAACGAGGTTACCGTGGAACTGAGTCTCCCTAAGACTCTCAAAGGAGTTCATCCAGTCTTCCATATAAGCCTCCTCAAACCTTATGTAGCAGCTCCCCAGTTCCACCCCCCTCCCGCTCATGAGATTCCTACCGTAGTAGGAGGGGATACCCATTTGGAAATATCCAAGGTTTTAGATTCCAAATGGAAGAAAGGGAAACTGTTTTACTTTGTTCGCTGGAAAAACCTTGGCTCCGCTCATGACGAATGGGTGGCCGCACCCCACATGGCAGCTCCTCGCTTGGTCCGAGAATTCCACCTCGCTTATCCCGATAAGCCTCGTCCTCTCGGAGGGGGGCCTTAAGGGGGGCAGAATGTGAGGGTCTCTGTCTTTGTGTCTCTGCTTTCCATCACCTGCGGTGTTATCAGTGAACTCGTAAAAGCAGTTCACACCTTCTGGTCTCAGGCGCCAGGCCTGATGGCCCATGTATCTTCCCCCCCGCTGTTCTTCCTGCCAGTACTCCCTCAGGCCGGTGCGGCCTTGGAAGTGTGATAGCCGCACCAGACTTCCTGGGATCCGTCTGATGTTTTGTATTATGCCAAGCTTGTAACTTCCCATAACAATAAGTGTGAACCCCAGTGCCCCAGTGCCCTGGAGTCAATATATTCTGTAAACCCGTATAGCCCCTCACTTGCAACTTTCTACCTGTGCCTGTCTCATCTCCTGAAGGCTTCAATAAATCTATTGTTTCTGTATCAACGTCTGAGCAACTGATTTGGAGAAGCAAACTCAGAGAGGGGGGTCTCTCACAGGGATTCACTTACAACACCAATTACCCTACATTCTCCCCTCTTTATCAGTTACCAAAAGGCAAAGGAAAAAGTTGTTGCACATCACTGCCTTTTCTGTTTCTGCCATTAGTGCACATCCCACATCTAGGAGCTATCACTGGGCAAGGAGAGTAAGCCTGCCAGCCCAGAAATTTCTAATTGTTCCTTCAGGACTGCTTCATACATTACCATCTTTCGACGGACATGGACGCAAAACGAATAGTACAATCTTTCCCTATCTCCCCCCCCCCCCGGGAAAGGGGATTTTCCAACTAAGCTGCCTCTCTAATGTGTTAACAGTGCATTTTGAAATTTCTTGCCTTTGTCAAGGGTAATGTTTATTGCAATGGCTGTGCAACAAAAATTGCAAACACCTAAGCCAAACATTTTCATACTCAATTACTTAAGAATTACCCATAATTTTCAGCTACATCACAGCATTTGGTATCAAATAAAAACTCATCTGGTTCAGACAATATTAATTTCTCTGCAACCAACTCTACTGTATGCACATTCATCTCTAAATTATAGTCATATTTGAGGACAATGTCCTTTGAGAAAATCTAAATCAATTTGAGAGCATTTATTTCACAATTTTTTGCAATCTAATCCCTTTTACAATATCCAAACTTTCCACACACTATTCGCTTTCACACAGTGTAGTTGCTTATTCAAATTTGGATGTTTGTTTCCTTTTAGGTTGGAGACCACCAGTTTTTTTACATTAAACAAGTGGTAATTTTTAAATAATGAGTTCACAGCAATAATGAAGAAGAAGAAGAGTTGGTTTTTATATGCCGACTTTCTCTACCACTTAAGGGAGACTCTGGCTAACAATCACCTTCCCTTCCCCTCCCCACAACAGACACCCTGTGAGGTAGATGGGGATAAGAGAGCTCTAAGGCCCAAGGTTACCCAGATGGCTTCATGTGGAGGAGCGGGGAAACAAATCTAGTTCACCTGATTAGCCTCCGCCACTCATGTGAAGGAGTGGGGAATCAAACCCGGTTCTCCAGATCAGAGTCCACTGCTCCAAACCACCACTCTTAACCACTACCCCACTACACCAAAGCCTGACCAAGCATTTTCCCCTCAAGCCATTTCACCATGGGAAAGAAACAGCTACTTATGCAAAACTCATAGCATTAATTAAGAGCAAGGTGAAGCATGCTAAGAGGTTCAAGCACCAGTTTGACCTGACCCCAATTAAACTTTTGTAAATGCCATAAGAACACAAGAAAAGCCATGCTGGATCAGACCAAGGCCCATCAAGTCCAGCAGTCTGTTCACATAGTGGCCAGCCAGGTGCCTCTAGGAAGCCCACAAGCAAGACAAATGCAGCAGCATCCTGTCTGTGTTCCACAGCACCCAATATAATAGGCATGCTCCTCTGATACTGGAGAGAATAGGTATGCATCATGACTAGTATTCATTTTTACAGTAGCCATGGATAGCCCAATCCTCCATAAACATGACCACTCCCCTCTTTATAAGGTCTTGAGACAACTTCTGTTAATACATCCATATCAACACTTCCTTCTCTCCACAATGACTTTGGTAGAACTTTGGGCAACCACATATTTCCATCTCTACTTTGCATCCTTGAAATATCTCCTTTGAACAGCTTAAAGTACACTACTTTCCCATTGTTGTAACCTAACTGATGAAAGGGGTTTTTATTTGTTGCCAAGTTTGTATTTTGTTTAAAGTGTCTGGTAGATTTGCTGGTGTCTGTGTAGGGACACTAGGTTTATGAGTGGATCACTAGGCTTATGAGTGGAAAGAACAGAGATTAAAGTAGGGATGCTCGAACACCTGCCTGTTAGGCTCACATTCTGTTTGCAGGTTGCACATGAAATTTCACATGAAATTCAGAGCATTCTTAGACTAAAGAACTTTTTCATGGTCTTTTTCATAGGGGATAGCAGGATCTGGAATTAGGGTACAATGGACATGTTGTCTGGAATCATTTTTTTAAATGAAATGTCCATTAAGGTTTGAAGTCTACTCTGGATGAGGTAGAAGAAGAAGAAGATTTGGTTTTTATATGCCAACTTTCTCTACTACTTAGGGAAGAATCAAACCATCTTACAATCACCTTCCCTTCTTCTCCTCACTAAAGACATCCTGTGAGGTAGGTGAGGCTGAGATAGCTCTAAGAGAGCTGTGACTAGCCCGAGGTCACCCAGCTGGCTTCATGTGTAGGAGGGGGGAAACCAACCCGGTTCACCAGATTAACATCCGCCACTCATATGGAGGAGTGCAGAATCAAACCTGATTCTCCAGATTAGAGTCCACCGCTCCAAACCATCACTCTTAACCACTACACCAAGCTGATGTACTTTTTCTGTAGACAGAAGGAGATTTTCTCACCTTCCTTCATGGTTGCAGTCCCAAATCCCCCCCCCCCCAAAAATGGTGCTTCATGGGGTGGGGAGTCCCCTGTCCCAAAGGACTTGTATTTTATGGTAGGGAAATTTGAGGCTACAGTAGCAGGAGCAAGAAAATCGTACTCCCGGGGGCAGAAATCCCTTCCATCTGCAGAAATGCACTGTGGAAACCACTCCTGTATCCTGTTACATCTGTTTATTCATTCATTCATCTAAAATATTTATATGCCCTCCTTTCTCTGAGCCTCTCAGGATATATTATACGGCACTGATCCACAGTTTTCTAGGGAGGAGGAAGATGTGCAATCATTTGCCAGTAATCATAAGGATACAACGATACACAATTATTGCTTTCATCTTCTTTAGTGATTTCTGTTCAGGAACTGCATGCCATACATTAAGTTGTTTTGCCTGGAGTGGAAGCTTTGTGTTGAATTCTCTCCAGTGAAATATTTGCCAATGGCAGGTGCTTTAATACAATATTAGCATAGCCAACTCTTCCCATGTGGCATGTTCCAGCATATAACATTAATTCGCCAGTTGGTAATGCACTAGTTTTAGCAATCTCCTGTGATCTCCTTAATTACTTAGCAGCCTGGAATGATCACTCATCATCGTTACCACTTTACTCATTCTTGAGCTTTATTTGCATGATTTGACTGTACCTCTTTCAAAGCATCCATGGTTAAAGGCAAATCTATCTTTTTTTCATATACAGGCCCAGAAAGCACATGCCACATTAAACTTTGAAATAAATACTCCCCACTCCAAATGGCAATATTCTGCTGGGCTGGGCAGTTTGGCAATAATTTCATCTCACAAAAGCTTCGTCAGAAATGTTCGCGCAAAAAAACCCATCCTGTGCCAATTTTTGGTGTACAGAATGCTTCAATGTTACTGTCATTGACAAGGCAAGTAAATTATCCATAGAGCACTATCATGAACATGTATACTCAGAGGAAAGTTCCATTGTGTCCAATTTATCCCCTAATAAGTGTGTTTAGGAGTGCAATCTGAGTGAGAAAGGACACCTGATTATGGAGTTCTCTTATTGGAAATCCAGATGTCTTATTTTGCTCTACAAAACGACTAGAGGACCTTCTGTGGAACGGAGTTCTGGAACTAGGGAAGAGGGTTTTAACTCTTTCTTAACTGTATCTTTTGTAAGATTTTACCATAACATGAGAATGCCTTGTACATAATCAGAACATCAAGGTAAGTATTGTCTTCTCTGACTGGCAGCAGCTGTCCATGGTCGTTAGATAGAAGTCTTTCACATCACCTACTTCTTGATCCTTTCAGCTGAAGCTGCCTGGGTTGAACCTGTGGCCTTTTGGCTGCAAAGCAGATGCTCTAGAGACAGCCCGTCTCCTTACCTAGAATTCCACCCTTATATCCCTAATTTATAGATGTGCCTGCACAAGAAGTCTGCTAAATGAGGGGGCAAGATGCATTGTCCCACGGCTGCAGGTTCAGATGCCAATTACTTTCTGCATCTAAGATGTGGATAGCCACTGGAAGGGCACAGTGCCAAGGAAAATAACTGCATATGCACGTTTGTATCTATCATTTGAAGACTGCAGCATCAATTGTTGACTTCTGATGATTTGTATGTGTAAATGAGCTGCCAAAGAGAGAACTTTGATGTCACATGATGGTTTAATGAAACACAACTAAATCCTTTCACGTATTTCGCTGCCAATCACCAAGGATGAGTGATTTATGACTGAGCTGTAATTTGCACTGTCTTATATCCAAACCCTTGAATCAGCCTCCTGATTAGGTAACAGTCTTGTACATTCCTCAAATGAGAACAACCTGCAAAGTGAGGACAGGCTGGCTGTCCGTTACACACTGGCTGTATATGTTGCTTGTATTATTTAGCCTCAATAGTTTACAGCTCAGCTGAAAAACGTAATGTTTTAATCAAGTAGCAATTTTCACAATAGGAATCGTGGGAACATTAAACAGGGCAGAATGAGAGAGGATGAGAAAACAAAAGATTCTTGAGTGTAAGGATGTGCCACTGGCAACCAAGATCAAGTTAATTCATGCCATAGTATTCCTTATTACTATGTATGGGTGTGAAAGCTGGACAATGAAGAAAGTTGACAGGAAGAAAGTAGATTGGTGTTGGAAGAGAGTGTTACGGATACTGTGGACTGCCCCCCCCAAAACAAATAAGTGGGTTCTAGGTCCAATCAAGCCTGAACTCTCCCTAGAAGCTAAAATTACTAAACTGAGGTTATCGTACTTTGGTCACATTATGAGGACAAGACACTGGAAAAGACAGTAATGCTAGGAAAAGTTGAAGGCAGCAGGAAAAGAGGAAGACCCAACATGAGATGAATTGACTCTATAAAGGAAGCCACGGCCCTCAGTTTGCAAGACATTAGCAAGGCTGTTAACAGTAGGATGTTTTGGAGGACATTGACTCAAAAGCGACTTGATGAAACTTCACACACACACAATACAGAAATAATAAAGAGCAATAAACAGGAAATGAGCAAAGAGCTAAAAACTGTTATCAGCTGTCTGAGACAATCTAGACTGGGGTCCCCAGGGTGGTGCCCATGGGCTCTATGGCACCTTTCCTGGCACTCGCAAAGTGTTTTTAGAAAGTGGGCATGGCCAGATGGGGCTTTTACCCAGAAGTGCTTTTGATTGGCCATTGGAGATCTGATTAGGTGTGCAGATTCACAAAAAATGTTGTTTCAGTAGCAGCTGCCACCACAGCACAAGGATCTTCACTGTGTGACCGAAGGTATGCCTTATGTAAGCAAGAAAATACTTTTAAACTATATGTCCTTTTAAAAAGAGTTTTTTTCCTGAAATGCTGTAAGTTACTATTAGAGTTAAGTATAACCTCACTACCAGACATTTAAAGGTTGGTACTGCAACCTGTAGCAGCCTTTCTGTGGTTGGGCCTACTACCGTATGTCAGAATTCCAAAGGTAACCACAGACCAAAAAGGATGGGCACCCCTGATTTAGACAGAAAAAGCAAAATGATTATTATCATTTGCTGAAATAAAGAGTTGGTGATTTGAAAGACTTTGGGCTAAAACACACGGTCGCTTTAGCCTCCTTTATTCCCTGTTTCAGCCAGGATTCAGCCAGGATCGAACGCACATTTGGCGAAAACGCATGCGTTCGATCCTGGCTGAATCCTGGCTGAAACAGGGAATTACGGTGGCTAAGGCGACCGTGCATTTTTGCCCATATAGGAAGATCCTTCTTGGGTTTCTGATATGTTTTACGTCTTATATACTGTGCTTTGTTTTCTCTCCAGTACCCATTAAGCTAAACAGTTTCAGCCATTTGAAAACTTGAGTGTCATTTCTCTAACACAAAAGTGTTTTACTGACCATAATAAAAATCCACCACTTAAAACTGTTCAAACCATTCACAGAGGACATTTGTCTCACCAAACAGCTCAGAGATGCTTGCTTTTTTTATTCGAAATTGCTAATTCATAACAAGTCCTCTTTTCTTTGTTGCTTTTGTTGTTTGCTGTCAAGTCACAGGTGGCTTATGGCAATCTGGTAGGGTTTTCAAGGCAAAAGATGTTCGGAGGTGGTTTGTCATTGGCTGCCTAATCATCACGGTCCTGGTATTCCTTGGAGGTCTCCCATCCAAATATTAGCCAGGGTCAGGGCTAAGAATGTGTGATTGGCCCAAGGTCACCTAGCAAGCTTCCATGGTACAAGTGGGGATTTGAACCTGGGTTTCCCAAGTCCTAGTCCGACACTTTAACCACTACACCACACTGGCTCTCCTTTCTTACCATATAAGTAGATCCACACTTCCTCCAGTGATCCCATGGTGAACTATCATTCTGTTTTATCTTAACACTGTGAGGTCACTTAGGTTAAGTCATAGTGAACTGAGCAAGGTCTCTCAAATGGATTTATAATCTGAGGAGGTTAGAAGAGCTGAGGAGGAGAGGACCCAGGGAGGGCCGCCATTAGGGGAAGTCCTGACAACCCAATAGGATTCTATCCAAGCTCAGAAGGCATTGGTGCAGGCTGGGGTAAGCTCACCCCCAGGAACAGGGTTGCCAGCTCTGGGATGGGAAATACCTGGAGATTTTGGGGGGTGGAGCCTGAGGAGGAGAGGGACTTCAATGAGGTATAATGCCATAGAGTCCATCTTCCAAAGTGGCCATTTTCTCCAGTTGAACTGATCTCTGACACTTTGAGATCAGTTGTAATAGTGATAGATTTCCAGCTATCTTCTGGAGGCTGGCAACCCCACCCAGGAAGCTCTTTATTATCTGGGCAAAGGTGGGGTCAGGGAGGAAGAATCTATCGATCTCTTCCTGATCTGCCTTGTTCCCAGGAAAAAGAACTAAAAAAAGGACGATATGGTGGTGGGCTCGCTGTGATTGGATATTAACTTTTTAGTGCAAGGTAACTTCAATGCACTATTGAATGCTATTTCCATGTATCAAATTAGACTTTGCATTGTCAAAAGGCAGAAGCATAAAAGGTGGATAAGAATCAAATAAGGGCTTCCAATATGGATCTATTAGCATAGCTGGCTGCTAAGTCTCCAGGTCCATGATGGAGTTATGTAGTGTTGTGTCACAAGAAGAAACTCTGTTTGATATGAGTCACTTTCCCTTGTGACATCTTCAATTTCTCACTTCCTGTGCTGTCAGATTTACGGCACAGATTTGGCATCAAGGCTTTTAGTTTAGGATATTGGAGAGAAAATATGTCTTACTGCTGGAAAATATACCTGATTTCAAATATGACATTAAAAAAATCACTAGCAAATATTTTATCATTTTGAAGTTGTTGGAAGAAGTTGGGGCTGTAGTACTGCTCAGTAAAAATTCCACACGGGCAGAGTGAGAGCGCATTGCAGCAAAAACACACACAACAGAACAGAACAACAACAACAACAAAAGATAAACAAATAAGGTGCATCTTAAAGTTTACCAGGCTTATTATGACATAAGGTTTCATGGACTATCGCCCACTTCATCAAATACATACTACATCAGCTAAATGGGGCTCTATTCCATGTAAGGTTATGCCACAATAAATCAGTTTGGGATAGAGCTAACAATTCTTTTCCACCAAGTTTCTTATTCCAGTGGAAGTAGGCTCTTCACTTAGCGGAAAGAGTCATCAGATCCCACCCTTTCAGGGTGACACAAGTCTACTTTTCATTGGTGCTCATTATGTAAGTCCTAGTTTTAAAAAGCTGCACATCTCACAGAGCCATAGGCCAAACTATGACTATGTAAAATGACTATTTTACAACTAAAATTTCATGTAGTTGAGCTCCAGTGCCTTTGAAGCTTCTTTGGAATCCTGGTGGCAGTGATGGTGGACAATCTTCCACTGTTTTCTTCTCGTTTCTCCTATTTTTGGTGGTGGGGGGAGGGAGGAAATAATCAATCTTCCTTCCAGTTAATAGTTAAGAAAGCTTCAATACAGAAAACACTTCCTCCTATAAAACACACACTTTACTTTCTGTAGAGATCCTGTTTACAGAGACATCTATAAAAGCAGCAAGAACAGTGAAGGAGCTTCACCCAAAAATACTCACTACATGAAGTGGTCTATACATATCTTGGTTATTTTTAGGGAGAAGGGTGTTCAAAATGTATTTTCCTCTCTGGAAGGTTTTGCAGTGAGTTTAAGAAGGAGACAGATATTCTTTTGCTGCTATTGCATGTTATTTACGGTGTTAGATTTAGATATCATCATGAGAAATGTGTTTAGGGTTTTATTAGCTTTTATAATTTTGTAATTGCTCTGCCGTTTTATGTTAATGGTGCAAGGATGCCATGATATAACCCTATTTAATGAATACATAAAAATTAATGAGGATCAAATAATGGTTTTTGAAAGCCTTTGATGAGCATTTATGGGACATTCACTGCTCTTGGTGGGGAGGGCTGTGCATTTCTAGGAAACTAACTCCAAGTGGAAACCATAAACCTGACCTACATCAATACCTTAGGAAGTAATACTACGAAGGGCAAAGTTATTTGGAGAAAATGTCTCAGATGACTGACACAAAGCAAGTGGTACATTGAGCAGCTCTTTGCCTGAACAACTGATCTGGCATGACAGCTTTCCAGAGGGCTGCCAATCCCTTTTTATATCTCTATTTCCTACTGAAGCAGCAGCATCACATCACAGCTAAATCCATAACTCTCAAGTTATATAATTTAAGCAGGCAGGTGAAACAATAGAAACAGCTGCTTATCACTGAATAGCAACAAACATCTGAAACATTGGCCATTTATGCATGGCTGTTTCCTTGCGGTCACCCTGCCAACTACTTTGGGTTGATTATGCTTTGCCTTGATTATGCATGCATTTTCTGACCATCAGAGTTCGCCTCGCTCTCCCCGCGTGTTTCTGCACATTTTGCCTGTGTTTTCTGGATTTGAGCGGGGAGAGCAAGGTGACCTTGGATGGTCAGAAAATGCATGCATAATCAAGGCACAGCTCCGAAGTAGTCAGTGGAGTGGCCACGAGGAAACAGCCATGCATAAATGGCCATTGTCATTTTGTGGCTGGTAAGAGGAACAAGAGACGACAGTCTTTTCCTTGGTGTATTCACACAGGCATAAGTGTACACTCACCACTTTGGGTCCCACAACACAGATTCCTCCCCATTTTCAAAATCTCTTTTATTCAGATCCTTATTGCAAAACACTCTGTCCTCTCGCACCAACTCAAGTTCAGTGTGATCCTGTGTAAGCAGATAGAGCAATTTCAGATACCTTAGTTAAATGTCCTCGCAAGTTCCCCATCACCAGGACCAAAGAAATGACCTCACGTATCTACTTGACAGATACAGAAACAAAACAGAGAGCTCAAATCAACTGCCTAATATTGTACATAAGAGATCTACAACAAAGCTCAGTTTGTTATATATGTTCCTAACGTTCTGCCTTAATTTCAAATTCATCATTCTGTGACATTAGACTAACTGCAAAGAATGGAACAATCTCATATGATCCTTAATAGCGCTTATTCTCTTTCATTTCATGGCTACCATAATATTTCCATAGTGGCTACCATAGTATTTCCAGCTTAATATCGGTTAAATGATATGTTATACTAAGCACATCCTTTTTGGCAATTATGCTGCCCCTAGTAATTATCCAAGTGAACACTTTTTAAAAAAATTCATGAGTCATTCATGAATCACAGTTTTGCGTCAATGAAGACTTTTGGAATTGGTTCCATATTCCCATAGCCCTCTCCATGCCCAAATCTGAGAGGACTGCAACAGAGACATTTGCTTTGGAAATCTCTGTTTGGGAAAACATTCCCAGATGTTCTTTAGCTAGCAGCTATTATGCCACTCCAGCGTGCTGTGACACTGTTGTAGACAAAAAGGCCTTGGAATCTGTGTATGACGTCCAACGCCTACCGGTAATTCAACGAGAGAATAGACTAACAGTGAAATTCTAAGCAGAGTTACAATTTTCTAAGTGAAGTGAATGAGCTGAGAAGGGTGTAACTTTGTTTGCGTTTTCACAGTAAAACACTATATCAGAGTATCTCTGGGGGTTGCCTTTCTAGGAGATCCTGTAAACTTTTGCCTCAAATATTTGAAGTACTAATATCGTGACTTGATTTCTAAAGTTTGATCAACCAACCTTACCAGTGACATAATTCTTAAGTTTCATATATCTAAAGGGCTGTCCCGGCTCATATGTCTCTGGGTGCCAACTATTGTCCTCATGTTGCTCCCTTTTGGCTATTCCCCCAATTATGGTAGCCTGTCTGGAATCAACCATAGTTTGTGCTTTTTCTATCACAGCTCCCACCTTTTCTAATTTGAATGGGTTCCCTGAGGGGATGATGTTTTCTAGGAGACACTATAGGCCCATTCCTCCCCTGGAGGCATTGAAGGGGATGGGGTTTCTTGAGGGTTATGTTGCACTTTATATGTTTTTAAATTTGGAGTGGTAAGCTACCTTGAGCCACAAAGGCAAGATAGAGTATAAACATTTTAAAAAGTAAATAAGACATGTGCAAATGTGTTTTACTCTGCAGAGAACTATTAAAGCCAGCTGGAGTAGTAGCAGTCTACCATGCTTCTTAGAGGTTAAGAAAGACTGAATGGGATGTGAGGTAGAAAATTATGAAATGTCCCGAATCTGTCTCATTCAATCACATTGTGCTTCACTAACTCCCTCACCCCCAAGCAAAGCATGTTAATATTCAGAATGTTGTCAGTTTTGCCACAAACACATTTGACTGTTGAACTCACCATTTTAAAGGTGATAATCAGATGCGAGCTGATCACTCAGTCAGTTTGGTTCACGCAGACCAGCCACAAATGCCTGCTGAACTAGTAAGTACTAGGTTTCCCCAAAACCGAGCACAAAGATGCTGACAATTTCAAACTGACTGGCAGTCATTACTGTCACTAAGGCCTACTTAGGCAAACTAAGAAAGGTAGGAATACAGCATTTATTAATGGCTGGCAGATTTCATCTAAACCATTGTCTGTTGAGTGGAGCAGCAAGGATGAGGCGGTAGTAGAACTCAGGTTGTTTGACCACTTGCATACGGGGAAGGCCAATTGCCACTGTAGTGCTTGGTTAGTAAGGAATACAGTGAAACAACCTGCCAACCCCCCACCCCCCACAAACCAACTGATGAACTATCAAATCAGTCATCAAAAATGAGGTCTCTGCACAACCAGTGAACGGGACACAAGCTGAACTGGCATGTGTTTGAGCATCCCTAGTTAACCTTCACCAATTGGTTTTCCTAGTAGCTGAGGTAACTGTTCAGTTCTTACAAAAGGATGTATCTGAGGAGGGATTGAATACTGTAAGGTAACTAAAATTCCTGGGATGTACTCCTTGGAAAAGGAAATTATACTGATGTAGGCCTAATTTGACTAAGGTGGTAAACCTGTTATATGACTGGGCTGCTCCATTTTATATTGCAGATGGTGGAAACGCTGCAAAAAATCCCCTTACAAAGAAAATTAGCATGTCAAAAAGAAGGCTAGCAATAGCTCTTACGCTTCTTTCCACCTTGAGGAAGTTTTCAGTGGAGGAGAAGTAAATCATATGAGCCCCCATCAGCAGTCTGAAGTGCTACAGGTTTACCAACTCAGTGAGAATTAGGTCTTCGTCTCAGAGAACTGTGTAGAACGTTTTACTGAGAATGTCATGGGAAATTAGTAATTAAACGGGAAACTATAAATTATGTTCATGTTGAATAATTAGCAAGGAATTACTTAAAGGAAAGATAAGGAGGTCTTCATAAAGGCAAATGCTGAAGTTGAAAAGAGAACCCCTGAAATCCCCCTAGGATCAGTGCAGGAGTGGTCTAAGGTTGACCACTCCAGTATGTTTATGCCAGAGCAACAATGGTGTATCTCCTGATACCAATTACACAACAACAACAAAAGGGGGGGGGGAGAGAAAAGTACAGGGAGCCTCTAAGGTTGAGCTGGAAACTATAAAATTTATAACAAAATAATTATATTTATTACATAGTGTATATAATAAGTTTGTAAAAACACTGGGCCTGGAATGCAGGTTACATATAAAACCACCAGGATAAACTGTTACAAAGATACTCCACACTGCTGATGATACATTCATTATAAATGACCAATACAAGACCATATGCACTTAGGCCTATTGGGCTTTCCTTAGTGGTCATAAATGCAAAACATAATTATTAAAAATACATCTGGAAATACACCTTACAAGGTAATTTATATCTGAAATTAGAAAACCTTTAAAGGAGGGAGAAAAAAAGAGAGCCTAATTAATATGATAAAGATTATTACTATAACAATTTGTTAAAAACATTGTAGAAAAATTCCTGGAAAATCTTTGTATTTGAAACCATATATATATATATACCTTATTTCTTGTGTGGCCAGATGTAAACTAATAATACAACCATGGGTCTTGGGACATGGAAACTCACTCACACAAGCATCTAGATGACAAAAATATCCATGAACTAAGTTATACTGTAAATTAAAAATTAACCCCCCACACAGCAGGTATACAAATAAATATAACTAACCTGGTATACAATTATCAATATTTGTCATATATATATGGTTTCATATTTAAAGATTTTTTCAGACATTTTCCAAAAAAATCAATTTTTTGTTATAGTAATAATATTGATCATATTAATTAGGCTCTCTTTTTTCCTCCCTCATCTGAAGGTTTTCTCATTTGAAATATAAATTACCTTGTAAGCTGTATTTCCAGGTGTGTTTTTAATAATCATGTTTTGTATTTATGACCACTAAGGAAAGCCCAATAGGCCAAAATGCATACAGTCTTGTACTGGTCATTTATAATGAGCATATCATCATCAGCGTTGGATATCTTCATAACAGTTTAACTTTGTGTATATGTAGCCTGCATTCCAGGCCCAGTGTTTTTAACAAACTTATTGTGTACATTATATAACGAATATAATTATTTTGATATAGATTTTATAGTTTCCAGCTCAACCTTTGAGGCCCCCTGTATCTCCTGATACACCAGAAAATCTCTGTTAACAGTCCATTCCTAAGAAAACTTATATCCTTCTAAGTCTGTTGACCAATTGAGGATCTGTTGACTTCAATGGACTTAAAAACTTGTTTAGGATTGCACTTAGGGTTGCCAGATCCTCCCTCTCCACTGGCGAAACTTTTTGGGGTTGGGCCGCCGTGCACGATGTGCTTACCATAAAGTGTCCTGTCGCAATGCAGCTGTTCTGGGAGTAAACCCAGCAGTGTAAGCACGTCATGTGTGGCTGTGTCCGCGCGCGGCCATCACTCCAAGCAGCCTGCTGGATTGGTGGGCAATTATCCACCAATTCCAGCAACCTGGGAACCCTAATTGCACTGTGTTAGTGGTAGGTATGTCTTATTTAGTGATAGGCAAGCAGCACCAAATTGGAAAACATTGAAAATAAAAACAAAAATCATAATATAATAGAAGATAGATGATGGGATCAACCTCATGGACTGAAGAAAAATAACTTGGATGAAATGAAATAGTACGAAGTAGAAAATCATGCAGCTGGGACCTCAGGTCCAATGAATCTTTGCTGCTGTCTAGTTTTGCTGGAAGCTAATTCTCTGGAAATGGCAGAGAGGACCTTGGGATAATCTTTGATGAAAAATGACTATGACTGAAGCACACTGGTTTCTCATAAAAAGGAAAAGGAAACTAACAGCCCGATCTTTTCCTTGTTTCCTTGGAAGTAACTCTCCTTCATATCAATGGGCTATAGTTCCATAGAAGTATGCTTAAGACTGCATTCTAAATGATATGATGCCAGATAAGATGGTAATGGCAATGTTGACCCATGGATGCTACCAAAGTCCTGCTATGAAAGAAACTGGTTCTGTATCTTTTTAAAATGTCCATATACCATTTTTTTGCTTAGTCGTCTTGAAGAAGTATGGTTGTTCCAACTAGAAACTAGTGCAGAAAAGAGCTATTTACATTCTCAGAAGAGTGGAGATCTTCTTGTTCTCAAAGGAAAGGAAAGCAGCTCAGATTGTTAGGAATGCAAATACAATTGAGGATAAGTAAGTCACCAGAGAGGTCTATTTAGTATAAAGCAGCTGATGGATAAAATAAAAATTATAATCTGTCAATTAATAACTGAGATTTGGTAATAGAAGAGAGAAGTGAAATGCAAAATAATTTTACTACTATTAAAACTCAGCTTGATATGTTTATGCAAACTGACTATCTGACGAGTCAGCCTCAAGTGTACTACTACAGATTCCCACCCACCCCCTTTCCTAAAGCATCAGAGGCTGGAGACAATCAGGTTTTGTGAGCATCACACCCCCACTGTGCCACAGAAGCTCACTGGGTGACCTTGGGCCAGTCACACGCTCTTAGTTTAACCTACCTCATAGGGTTGTTGTGAGGATAAAACGGAGGAGTCAGCCTCAAGAGTACTACTACAGATTCCCACCCACCCCCTTTCCTAAAGCATCAGCAATGTGAGGATAAAACGGAGGAGTAAGCCTCAAGTGTACTACTACAGATTCCCACCCACCCCCTTTCCTAAAGCATCAGAGGGTGGAGACAATCAGGTTTTGTGAGCATCACACCCCTACTGTGCCACAGAAGCTCACTGGGTGACCTTGGGCCAGTCACACGCTCTTAGTCTAACCTACCTCATAGGGTTGTTGAGAGGATAAAATGGAGGAGGGGAGAACAGTGCAAGCTGCTTTGGGTCCCCATTTGGGGGGGGAGGTGGGATATAAATAAAATAAATAAACTAAACCTGGAAGGTGGGATATTAGGGATTCAAGGGTGCTATAGTGCTAATGGACTGAAGAAAAATAACTTGGATGAAATGAGATAGTACAAAGATTTCAGGTAGATTTCCAGGAGATTTCCAGGAGATTTCCAGTAGAGCTTCATAGAAAGTTGCAGCCTGCACACAAGTCCAATTTCTCCTTTACATATACAAAAAAAGAAAAGAAAGAAAAACCAATAAAAACTGTATGTATACCATAAACCTGTTTTGTTATACATACATATGGGAACATATGTACATCTGGGAAGCTGACATCGGTCACAATTTCCCAGGGTATGTATAACATGTCTGTGCCTAGAGAAATAAAGATCACATGCATCACACGTGATGCTGTACATGCAGTATATATGTGACTTTCCTATATGGAAATAACATCTCACAGGGTGTAAACTTACATGAAACATCCCTGATTAATACACATAAAAGAATCTGGATGGAAAGTAATCTGCTCTCATGACATAAAGCCACTCTTATTTCCCCTGAAGAATCATGTACCATCATACATTCTGAGACACACAAAGGTGATCTCTTTTTTATTTTATTTTTTTGGCTACCTTCACAGGGAGGAAATGCTCTTTTCTACTGGGATTTGAGCAAAGATCACTAATCAGCATTTTCCCTAGTGAAACACAGAGCTAATAAATAGATATCCTATGATACCTTCAACTTCATCTTCTTATTACTGCTGTTTACCATGTTACCTTACATATTGTTAGCCAAATTGCCCTTTAACTTGGGGAATTATCAAGCAAGATGGCAAATTACAATATTTATTTTTATGCGGTATCGCAACCTTTGTATACCAGAGACAGTAACTGTGACTTTCAAATAAAGACAGAAGCAAAGGATTCCAAATTAAAAAGTGTTTATGTCGTTTTCATTCAAATCAGTGTTGCATACACACATACAGAGAAATCTAGGAAATTCAAAGAGAGGAGTACAAGCACAGATGCCAACGTGGCAGGGATCGTTGGTGGGGTAATATCTACCTTCTTGAAGCGGTGTTGTCCAAGTTCACATAGACTAAGACAGACAGAGTGGAAAAATGAGCAAGATGGGGCAAGGGGTTCCCGTGGACTTGACCAGCAAGGCAGGAGGGATCGTGGTCGGGCTACGCAAAACCCAAACCAGCAGAGTAATGGCAAAGGTGCCAGGAAAGACCTAAGGTGACATAATGGGATGGGGGCACCCCAGATATACTGTTTTTCTGGGGACGGGGAGAGGGGGTTTACCCCTCCTAGGTTCCCAGGTGACAAAAGGTGATAAAAGGATTAATCTGTGGCTACCGGGGTGGGGTAGTGAGAATTTGGAAATCTATTCTGATTCCAATGGCTTTTGCAACCCGGGACAAACCGGGAGATCTTCTGCTGAAGTGATTAACGTTCTGGAACAATAGGCGCGAACTCTGCAAACGTCTGGGGATCGCTGTTGCAAAACTGGGGGAATGACTCATCACTGTTCTCAGGATCGCTGCTGACTGCCCATTAAGCTGCAGATGTTGCAATGGGGAAGGGGGGGGTTTGGCACTGACTACGTGACTGTCTGCTTTCCACGACATGGCTGTGGCTGGAACAGGATCTGCACAGGAACATGGAGTCTCTCCGGTTCACTGGAGGTACCCTTGCTTCTGTTTCCTAGCTGCTGGCTGCACGGAGCTTGCGGGAGCGGCAGTGTCAGTTTAGATGGAGCACGCAGTGGCAGTCCCGTACCGTTTGGGAGCGGGCGCACGGCTGGAACAGTAGTCGTGTGCCTGCATAGCAGGTTACCAGGTCCAGTCCGGGAGTTTAGGCGGCCCATATGCTATCAATATCAAGTCTGAAATGTTGGTCTGGCACTTATTCAAGCAACATAAGCAAATTTCGCTGCAACACTTAAGACAACTCTACAATGAACAGCAGATGTTTGCAGTTTATTTTCCATGATTGGATTTTAATAGAATTTGCATGAGGTCTTATTTATGCTCATGATACCACATTAGGGATTTGAGGCTCACTGTGTGAACAGAGCAACCCTGCTGTCTGACTTGATATATGGTAGGGGGAAAAAACTAGGGAAAGACAGGAAATTATACTCTCTTCAGCAGCAGCAACAGAGGGGAAGACTTTAAAAGAGGAACAGTAGCGTTGCAATTTTCTACCAAACAAAAATTTCCAAATTGCATTGTAGTATCCTATTGAATAACTGTACTGAATGAGACATGCAACAGGATATTTATGGTCTCCGCTGATCATTTTGGCTGCGATCTTCAAGTCATGAACTGATAAACAATGGCACACTACCCACTCTGGTATAATAAACATCAGAAGCAGCACTTGCTAAGATGGGATGGTTGGCAATATTTCCCCTGTCATTGCTATTCAAATATGGTATGTTTGTGGAAATTTAATTAGCATTTAGTTAGACTCAGACTGCACTGACCTGGATGGCCCAGGCTAGCCTGATCTCTTCAGATCTTGGAAGCTAAGCAGGGTTGGCCAGCGTGGTGTAGTGGTTAAGAGCGGTGCTTTGGAGCGGAGGACTCTGATATGGAGAGCCGGGTTTGATTCCCCACTCCTCAACATAAGTGGCGCACTCTAATCTGGTGAACTGGATTTGTTTCCCCACTGAAGCCAGCTGGGTGACCTTGGGCTAGTCACACACTCTCAGCCCCACCTACCTCACCGGGTGTCTGTTGTGGGGAGGGGAAGGGAAGGTGATTGTAAGCCGGGTTGATTCTTCCTTAAATAGTAGAGAAAGTCGGCATTAGGGCTGCCAGGTCCCTCTTCGCAACCGGCAGGAGGAATTTGAGGCAGAGTCTGAGGTGGGCAGGATTTGGGGAGGGGAGGGACTTCAATGCCACAGAGTCCAATTGCCAAAGTGGCCATGCGAACTGATCTCTATTGGCAGGAGATCAGTTGTAAGAGCAGGAGATCTCTAGCCTGGTGGTTGGCAACCCTAGTTGGCATATAAAAACCAACTCTTCTTCTTCTTGTACTTGGAAAGGAGAGGAGACCACCAAGGAAGTCCAGGGTTACTCTGAAGAGGCAGGCAATGGCAAACCACCTCTGAACCTCTCTTGCCTTGCAAACCATACACGGTTGCCAGAAGCATATGATGGCACTTTCCACCACCATGAACTTGCAAAAGTTTCCCCACATGCAAAATATTTCCGTTCTAAAGAGCCTTCACAACCTAATGTGAAGGATGTGATGAAATGACACTTTGCTTTGTGAATGCTGAGTTACGCTTTGTGAATGTCCAGAGCTGACATGTCGTCTGATGAAAAGAAAGTGCTAGTTTTCTCACCCTCCTCTTCTCTATTTGTTCTAGTTTCCCAGCTGGACTAATAGGGCAATTAAGCCAAGGGACTAACATAGGGTTGCCAGGTCCCTCTTTGCCACCGGCAGGAGATTTTTGGGGCGGAGCCTGAGGAGCGTGGGGTTTGGGGAGGGGAGGGACTTCAATGCCATAGAGTTCAATTGCCAAAGTGGCCATTTTTCTCCTGGTGATCTGATCTTTATCGGCTGGAGATTAGTTGAATTAGCAGATTTCCTGCTACTGCCTGGCAGTTGGCAACCCTAGGAAACAGGCCTGCCAGCTTATACACAATGAAGATCCTCAGCATGACAGGGTCAATGTCCTTGGTGAACTCACAAGGGGGATATGTTTGAGACTTGAGGGAGGGAGAAGATTCATTCTAGGAGAACCAGTCATTCCAGGGGCAGCCATGCTCAAGGGAATTGAGGATAAGCCATGCATCCAGACACAGCCATTTTAAACAAGGCAGGCAAGCTCTAGTCATCTTGGAAGAAGATGAATTATGAAATGAACATCAAACCTGGAACCTGTATGATATTTCTGCATATCTCTTTAACATCATAGGGATAAATTTAGACCCAGGGACAGATTAATGTGTTTACTAACCATATTTGATTTTCCTATGCTCAGATGCAGTGTATTGTCGTCCTAAGCTGTTCAGGTGTAACTCAAAAGCAGCCCTGAGTTGGGAGCCATGTTTTTGGATCTCCTTTATGACTTCTCAGGCCATATGTTGTCTGAGACTGTGGAAGGGAATCCATGTTTGATATTAAAACTAAGAAACTGAGAGCAGGCTGCAGGCAACAGAAACGCTGACTCCCAGAAAAATAGCCAGGTTGCCGGGCTAGTGCCTAATTGTGTGGGGCGCTCTAGCGGGACCCGGCCCATTAAGAGTGAGAACCCAGCCATACCCCAGCAGAGTGACCCAAAGATGACATACAACCAGCTTGGAGGAATGGCACAACTTTATTGTTTGCAGCAGCAAGGCATTGGCATGGCATGGGAGCGTTATCCTACCATCGGCCTGCCACCATTGCAGGCCGATGCACAATATCCAACCATGCTGGGCCACTTTTGAGATGGCAGTTCCTGGGACACACAAGGGTGGCAGCCAGCTGTGTGGTCCCCCGCCACTTGGAAGGAGGCCATATGACAGCACATGGCAAGGCATGCCCCCTGACAGCCCCACCGGGGTTGTTCATGGCAGCCTTCCATCTTGGCCTGTCCCCTTCCAGCCTCCCCCAAAATCCCTTATTGGGATCCTCCCTGTTGGGGAAAAAGGCACACAGGCCAGTTTCCCCCCCAAAAAAACTGGATCAGGCCCCCATGCTAAACCGCCACAAGAGCCGGGCGGAGCCACATGGCCCTTTCCGCCAACTCCGAGCGCTGCAACCAAGTGTAGATGTCATGCAACCAAATGTCCCTACCCCAAGAAGATAGGTGGACCCCATCTGGACGAAACTAGGCTCCGCTCTGATGCGTAATGTCCGGGTGACGTATCACTTGACCTCCCAGAGCGATGGGCTGGCATGACCTTCTGCCTGGCCCCATCCACAGCTCCTCTCCAGGCCTGCCTCTCCCACAGGTCTGGCCATATCCACACGGGCAGCAGCCTGCTGTGTGGTCCATTTCCACTTGGGGGGAGGCCACCCTGACAGCCCCAACTGGGCACAGCCGTCCCGACAGCTTAGCGCTGTAACCATGACCACAGGTTGCGCCAGATGTCAGAAGCTGGAGGTCCATCCAGGCCATGGCCGCCTTACTGGTATGCCATATTACTGGACCCCAGTGTCAGCCAGCTCCTCCGCCTAGGCCCTTGGGTCCTCTCACACCACTGTATGACCAGAGCAACCGGGGGTCCATGAAGCTTTGACCCCTGTCAAAGCATAGGTGCGAAGGCATGTACACCCAAATATAAGAAGTTCAGTCAACCAGCCGATACCACACAGTCCCCGTTCAAGGGCACAATACTGAGCCTGCAAATCAAAACTCACTTCCTCCGAGGGGCTGCAAATCCAGCAGAACCACTTAAATTATGCCTTCCTGTGGCCTGGCATACCCCCTACGTTCTATGGATCTCTCCCTGCCAAAATCCTTAGTTGGGGGAACAAGTCCAGTCCCCCCATAAGCAAACTGCTGGCAATTTGCCACAAGTTAGTGGGGCTTCAATCCCAAGCCCACTTACAAATGTCATCTGCCCTGGGAAGGCTGGCCCATAGGCACCACTCCCTTTACCTGAACCCAACCTTATGTCCAGACCACTACTGATGTAGCAAAGCAGTAGAGTGCAGGACTGAAGGGCCATCCCGTCCACCCCAGTGCACACTGCAGGGAACTTGTGTCCAATTGGTGACCCCTGCTGTATGCCCAGAGGAAGGCGAAAAACCTCCAGGACCCTTGGCTAATCTGGCCTAGAGGAAAATTCCTTCCTGACCCCAAATCAGCGATCGGCACTACCCTGGGCATTTGAGCAAGGGCCACGGGATGATCACTCAGGCACGGGGGCTAGGCTAGTCAGACAAGCTGCATACTCACCCCTCCATCACACAATCTGTGCCCACGGGCCCATGCCACAATTCAGCCGATGAGCTGAAACTAAAAAGGGGGGGCAGATGCTGCATGGCAGCCAAATGCCCTCCTATAAACCATGGACTTCTACTTGCCAATGGCCTTGATGCAAGAGGCGGCATGAACCCAGGCTGGTGTTGTGGCGTGGCGGTGAAACAACTGGGCATCAGCCTTGGGAACAAAGTTGAGCCTTGCCTAGCTCTCCTCAGGATAACCTTCACAGGAAGAAAGCCAACAGGCAGTATAAACAGCAGCTGGCACCCAGCTCCAAAAGGCCCTTCAAGGATGCTTGTCCGTCCTGCACCTATGACAAGGCAAACAAGTTATTGTCCGAGAGATTCATTGACAGGAAGGAATTCCAGGTAATCTTTGCTCAGCAAGCCAACAGGCAGTGTCAAATCAGCTGCCACCTCTCCTCCATCTGTTGTAAGCACAAAACAGATTAATGCATGAGAAAAAACAGCCTGTTCCTTTCTTCCTTTGACAGTCCTGTTTGGGGACCTGATGCCCCTTCGGGCACCATCCTGCCTGGCTAACAAGACTAAAAAGCTGAGAAATGGCCCCAGGTCCAAAGGCTCCCATATTATTGTCAAGCAACTGTTCAGGGTCCCCTGAGAGTGCTTGTTGTGGCTTCCCCTCGCCACGACATTGCAAGTTGGTACCATGGAGAAACAGGCTGCCAGCCCTTACCATTTGGAGGGCTGCCCCCAAGGCTCACCTCACCTCAGCTGGTAACTGGAGGACTCCACGTATCAGACACCCAGCCACATAGCTCCAGTTGTAAAACCTGCTTGCAGCTACTGTTGGCATGCTACCCCACCTATGGGGGGGTAATTAACCCTGTCATTGATAACCCCACAAATAACGTCCCGAAAGTGTTGGTCATAAGAGCAGTAACCATATGGCATGGCTGTGTGCCCTTGTAGCCCCAGCCCAATAACAAAGCGCATAGGAAGCAACACCAGCTCCTCAAACTGCATCCAGTAGATGCACTGAATATGGAGCCAGGTAAAATACGTGGCCGCAGCGTTATCTAAGGATAGGGCTGTTGAATTTAAAAAAATTCGGTATAGTTCGGATTCGGCCGAATTCGGCTTGTTTAGATTCGGGATATGCCGAAGTCCGAACTCCCCCACTTCGGATCCGTTCAATTCGGCGGGAATTCAAAGTTCGGAAAAAAAATTCGGCCGAATAAAACCATTAAAAACACAATCACGCCTTTCCGCGGCTCTGGGGGGGGCATTTTTGGGGTTAGAGGTCCCAAACTTTCAGTAGAGCTTCAAAGGACGTTTATTGAAAGACTCCTTAAGTTTTGTAAAGATTGGGTCAGGGGGGCTGAGATATGGGCCCTGAAAGGAGTACCCCCCATCCTTAATGTGCATCTCTCAGCAGAGCTTGCCGCCCACACACAAAGCTCCCAGCCCCGACAACAGTTTGCAAAGCAACACAACCTTGTAAAACAACACCTTTGCAACAGGGAAAACCAGAAGACACACAACTGAAACCTCCCCCCTCAAACCAGGGAGCGAGAGACTCGAGGGGGAACACACACCCCAGGCAGAACCGACGAAAGCCCCCTTTGGCTTCCCCCCCACCCACAGAAACTGCTCCCTCCCCACACACACACATACACAGGAGAAAAATTATAGATTAAAGCCCCCAAAGGGGTCTTACTGTGGCTGTCTTCTGTTCCATCAGGAGGGGCTGGGGAGGACTTGTAATCCAAGATGATTCCAATTAGGCACGGGACGTTTTGCTCTGGAGAAGATGCACACAGGATCGGCTGATCCATTCATCCCAATAGGGAAAAGGGGAAAGGGGAAAGGGGAAAGCCCATATCTCGGGACCCCCTGACCCAATGTTCACAAAACTTGGGTGGTCTCTTAAGAACACTGGTCTGAAACTCCGCTCAAAGTTTGGGATCTGCACCCCAAAAAATGCGCCCCCTGCAGCCACGGAAAGAGAAAAGGGGGGAGGCGATATTTCTGCCCCCACTGAACCCATCTTTACAAAACTTGGGTGGTATCTTAAGAATAACTGTCTGAAGCTATGCTAAAAGTTTGGGGGCTATATCCCCAAAAAAGCGCCCCCTGCAGCCACATAAATGGAAAAAGGGGGGAGGGAAAAGGGGGAGAGCCCATATCTCGAGACCCCCTGACCCAATGTTTACAAAACTTGGGGGGTATCTTAAGAAGCTTCATCTGAAGCTCCACTAAAAGTTTTGTGTCTGTACCCCCAAAAATATGCCCCCTGCAGCCACAGAAAGGAGCAAATGTGCACAAGCACCCCCCCCACACACACACGAGGATTTCGCTCTCTCTCTCTCTCTCTCCCTGGCCAGGCCGCACATCAGCTGATTCCTCCAGTACTCAATCCTGACTGATTGGCCAGAAGAAGACCCAGCTTGGCCACCGATTGGCCGGGGGAGGAGAATGCTGCTTACTGACGGTTATGCTGCTTACTGACGGTCCCGAATTTGCCGAATTTATTCGGGAACTCCCGAACTCGCTGAATTCGGCCCCCCCGGTTGCCCGCTAGTTTTGAGTTCGGTTCCTCCCGAACTAAAAACCACTGAATCAGGGGAAATTTGGCTGATTTTCAGTTCAGGCCGAACCGAATCAACAGCCCTATCTAAGGACTCAGTCATCCAGACTGCCAGTTTGTGAACTCATGCCTGAACCAAAGTCTAAGGTTGTGATGTTATGCACAGCCCAACTCCTACTACAAATAAAGCAGTCAAAAACCTACACAAGCCGCTCCTAAGATGTTCCCCTCAGTGGGCAAAAACGTCAGAGCTGACAAATGCTCTGCAAAACATAGGGCTGTTTAAGTAGGCAGGTTATGCAAAGAAAGCCCAAAGCAAAATTAAGCTGCATATACCAGGTGACATGGCAAGCTGCCACCAAAGAAAGTGCAGGTACTAGACAAAATTGTGGCACAGGTAACAATCCAAAGGCTGGCCTCACTGAATCAAAGCCACCCGGAAAAATGGCTCACACCTCTGCATCGTCACTGAAGTCATAGGTATAAACCAGCCATTCATGGCCATCAGACTGAGCCCCAAATAAATATATATTATTTTTATTTATTATTCATCCCAATGAATTGCACACCAATAGCCGAGCTGCAAGGCAAAGTGCCCGCTGGAGGGGTTAATCTCGAGGAGGAACCCACAACGTGGTCGGCACCAAGCCATGCAATGATGCCCAAACACAGTCCCGCCATTACCAAATGCCTGAGGCAATGGAAGGACGACTGGGATCCTAAAATCCACACACCTGGAAGGGGCCCAAAGGTGGGGCAGAAGGGGCTGGGTGGAGAGACTCCCTCTCCCCAAGCAATCCGATATGACCCAACCTGGCTTTCAAGACCAGCTAAGAGTCCAAAATCAAGCCACAGTGACAACAGAAAAAAGGGGGGGATGCTACCCTCCAGTATTAAGAATTAAGCAGAGAGAACCAAGTACCCAGGGAAAGTGAAAGATACTAACATGCTTACTATGCCCCTGTAACAAACGTGAGTAAAAAAAAACATGGACACTCTTATGGCCCCCATTAAATTAAGCTGCCCACAAAAACACCCACTCTGATAATAAAAAGAGGGGGTGGGTGCAAGGAGAAAGTCCATGAGTGAAAAGGAATTCCTCCTCCCCAAGTGACCCATAACGCACCTTACAGCTGGTTTAAATAGGAAACAGGCTGCCAAGAACAGCCCCGGTTTTGCGAGGGAGGGGGGACCGCCAGAGGCTCAAATACTTGTGACTAGATATCTGCAGTCGACTATCCTCTCATCCCCCAAAGTCACAGAAAAGGCGCCCACAGCAGAAACGTGGCCTCAGCACAGCCAGCAAACTCTTCCTCACAGCGCAGCCACTGTATCGTCAGACGCCAGTCCCGCTGACAAACTCGGCTGCTTCCAAGACACGTGGCTGCAGCCTGCTCAGTGATTTTCAGCAAAGGTGGAGAAATGGCCTCCAAAGTGCCAGGCAGTAGGCAGGCCATGCCCCAAAAACCAGCCTCCCAAGCAGAGAGGAAAATACGTGCTCTCCCTGCTGCCCAGCCACCCATAAGGGTGAAGAAATTGCCTCCGATGGGGAAAGCCTCCTTGCCCCCTGCCTGGCAGGGGGGGTAGCGTGCTCGCCCTGAGCCCCTCATGGGCTGGCAAGCTGAGAAAAAGGCTCCCCGCCGCTCGCTCAGAGACTCCGTCGCCGCCATCGCTCTCCTGCCTCGGTCCCCTTCCCCAGGCCAGTGATTTCAGCTGGAGGAGAGAGGGGACCAGGCCAGGCACGCTCTGGACGGAGCTCCTCTCGGCTGCACAATTGGAAGCCGACTGAGGGCTGCCCCGAGCGTGGCCTCTTTAAATGCCGGGGAGCCGGACCCGAGTGAAAAACTCAGGTCCGGCTGTCCAGAAGCCAGCCCCCCCCCGTTGGGAGCCCGAGCCTGATTGGCTCGTTTAATCTGCCTCCCTCCGATGATGGGCGGGCAGGCATGTGGCTGCAAAAGTGGCACCGGGTCCGATGCCGCTTTCCCCCGTCCAGCTGCCTGAGGAGCGGAGGAGCCCGTGACAGCCAGAAGCCCCGGGCTCCACCTGTTCAACGGCAGACCGCCCACCCTTGGGGCGAGGGGGGGCGGTCCGGTTTGCTTGCGCCCGCCACAGCCCAGCCCAGCAACCTTGGGCTCTGCGGGGTAAGTCGGAGCCCCATTTCTCCTGGGGAACTGGACAAACCCTTGACAATAGTTCTATTCTTTGGCTACCTCTTTGTGAAAAAAAAGATCTTGTTTTCTACTCCTTGTGCAAACATGCAAGCTAATTCTCTGTTTTGGTGTGAATGCATATTTACTTACTTTCAGGGCTGTATTAACATCGCTAGGGTTGCCGTGTGCCCACTGAGGGTGGGAGATGTCCCACTCCCAGAAGAAGAAGAAAAGTTGGTTTTTATATGCCGACTTTCTCTGCCACTTAAGGGAGAATCAAACTGGCTTACAATTACCTTCCTTTCCCCTCCCCACAACAGACACTCTGTGAGGTAGGTGAGGCTGAGAATGACTTGCCCAAGGTCACACAGCTGGCTTCATGTGTAGGAGTGGGGAAACAAATCCAGTTCACAAGATTAGCCTCCGCCACTCATGTGGAGGAGTGGGGAGTCAAACCCGGTTCTCCAGATCAGAGTCCACTGCTCCAAACCACCATTCTTAACCACTACACCACGCTGGCTCCCTAAGCAAGGTCAGCCCTGGTTAGTACTTGGATGGGAGACCAGCAAGGAATACCAGGGTTGCTATGCAGAGGAAGGCAAATGGCAACCCTGGTATTCTTGCCTTGAAAAACCCCATAAGGGGCCGCCATAAGTCAGCTGTCCCTTGACGGCTCTTTATACACACATTATGGCTTTGGCTCTCTGGTGAGGCTGCCTAAAATTTCTAAACAAATAAATAATGGTTGGGTCTAAAAACCTGCAACGTCGTAGTCCATGAAACAGGCTGAATTTAATTTAATCGAATATGTTTGTCCTTGGCTTTTTGAGGCAGACATAAATTTTCCCTTTTAACAAAGATAATCTAATCATGCAAATACCAGTATCAATCCGTATAAGTTTATTGGCACTACAATAAAATGCCTGGAAATGCTGAACTCTCTTTTTGAACCAAGGCTGAAATATGTGCATTTAATGCCCTGCGAATTCAATAATTTATTCTAACTATGCATTAGGTTAGCCTGCCTCAACTACTCCTAATGTGGTAATGCTAAAGTATTTTTAATTAATATAAAGGACATTTAAGGTTGCATCTTATATGCTCAAGAGGCAGATAAGAGTAAAAAAAAAAAAAGTGTCCACAAGCTTACCAAAGCTTTTGAATATTGATTTTATAGATTTTGAAACAGTTGTTGGGCTTGATCCAGAGCACTATCACTACCACTTTCAACCTCAAAAGTTCAACACAATCTTTCTTTTTCTATTCTCTTTAAATAAAGAATGAGACAGAGTTGCTTTGTACCTCTCCTTTGAAGAGAGTGGGGAAGCTTCTTCAAAAAAACAAGGTCATTCTCTTCTGATAACATGATTTCCTCCTTGTTCTGCTTGCTGTGCTGTTATTTGGGCTTCAATAGGCCTTCAGATCTTATTTCTTTATCATATCTCCATTTACAGAAACTCCGCTGAAGTTTTCGAAAATGTGGGCACTTGGATTCTATTCCCCCTTACAGTGTTAATAGCTGTAAAATTGGTAACAGAACCCATTTGCCCTATCATCATTAGGGTTGCCAGCTCCGGGTTGGGAAATACCTGGAGATTTTTGGGGCAGAGCCTGAGGAAGGCGGGGTTTGGGAGAGGAGGGACTGCAATGCCATAGAGTCCAATTGCCAAAGCGGCCATTTTCTCCAGGTGAACTGATCTCTATTGGCTGGACATCAGCTGTAATGGCAGGAGATCTCTAGCTACTACTTGGAGGTTGGCAACCCTAATCATCCTGGCCAGGGCCCACCATAGCTGCAATTTACTCTCTAAAATACAGGGTGAATCCATTCACATACCCCCCCCCCCTCCGTTTCCAGCATCTTCTTTAGCTAAGCCCTTAGAATGGCCTGCACATAATATTTCCAACCCCTCAGGACAACCACTGTGTTATATAGGTCTTCCAGGAATATAACTAGATCCTCATAGAATGGATATCCGTGACTGTAGTGGCAAAATTTTCCTGAGACCATCGTAGAACTATTGGAATACAACTTAGGTTTATATGTCTCTAGGGATAATGAGTATGTGTCATGCTGATAAATGTTTAGACATCTGAAGCAGTCCCAAGTCTTTCTTTTCGGTACACTTATGTGATCTTAATATTAATACTGAGTTATCAGGCTCACTGATACCACAATTCCATTAACTCTAAATTTATTATCTGTAGCTAGTCTGTCTGAATTACTACACTTTATTCCAGAAAGAAAAGAAAGAAAAGCATGTTAAATTAGAGCCTCTTTCATACAGAAGTGCTTGTAATATTGAAGATGAATGACACAATTTAATGATGCTGTAATTTGATTCATTGGAATTGGAATTTACAATGCCTGAATGGTGTCTGCTGAAATGGTAAATAAAAGCCATAAAAGGGATTACAACAAAGAGGAAAAATGGATTGTAAGAATAACATACGTACTGAGAAGATCAGAGAAATGTGCAACATTAATTAGGGTTTCATAGAATGTAAAGACGTGATGGGTTACATAATCATAAAAAGTCATTTAAAGGAGCAGGTCAAAATGTATCTTCTCCTGATTCCTCAGTGTCTACTTCCAACTTTAATCACCCTGCCCTGACATATGTACATCATGGCTATTTCCTGTTTCATTTGCTTTCAGACCTTCGTGATGTTAACTCTAGAACAGGGGATATTATAGTGCTTGGTTGACTGAAATTTTGTCTCTGGTGTTCTTATTTAAAAAGTGACTAAAGCGGGGGCGGGGGGGGGGTCTGAATTTTTCCAGTTGTATCAGATTGAATGAGCCACAAATTCCAGTTAGGAAGCCAAGTTACTTTGTTGCAGTAAAAATGGTAGAATCTTGTAGTTATGTCTGTTGAAGTCAATGGGCTTAGAACAGTGGTTCCCAAACTTTTTGGACCACCACCCCCTTGGTTCCACAAACTTAACCCCAGCACCCCCTACCCTATCCTATAAAAAGCATTATTCAAAATAGGGTTTTGCATGACTCACTAAAGAAGATAATAACAATAAAATTTCAAAACAGTAACAATTAATTGCACATCTATTCAAAATCAAATTAAAACTTTTTAGTTCAAATTTATTCAATAAAACTGATGAACTTGATCCAGTGGTACCAGCTCTTCAAAGTCTGGGAAAAAATTCTGATAGTTTCCACCAAATTTGCCAGCTTGATCTATTGTAAATTAGTGAACAATACAGTTGAAGGGGCCCACCTCTAGCGCCCCCTGCTGTCCCTTGCCTCTTAGTGCCCCCCTAGGTAATACCACTGACCCCCCGGGGGGTGGTACTGCCCACTTTGGGAACCACTGGATTAGAAGAAGAGTGTAACTATGCTTGGGATGGAATAAAGTGTTCACAAGGGACACCATCTATTACTTCTGTGTTGTTTAGATATTATCACAATTTCATATGGGAACAGGCAGTCTTTAGGATATACTGGTATGAAGTGAACAGATCTACACATGCAAAGAAATGCATGTTGTGATGGAGAGGTTAGATCCCGCCTCTCCCTAAGAGCGATCAATAGGAGCTGATGGAATATTATTAGGAGACAGCAGATGGGGGTTGGCAGCTAGGGAGTTAGAGAGGGGAGCTCGTCTGAGTGAAGTTGGGGAGAAGAGCAGCTTAAAGCTAACTGGAAAGAAAAGACAGTTGGTAACAAAAAATCCCAAATGGTTGACTAGGGAAACAGTTCAAAAGTTCAATGGAAAAGAAACTTTGTAACCTCTAGCTGTCTTTCTTCAGTGTTATGTCCTACCATAAATAAAAGTTTGTTTTATTTTATCCATTTGTACCCTGCCTTTCTCCCCTTTGGGGATCCAAAGAGGCTTATGTCATTGTGGCCCCATGGGTAAAATGACTCCACAGGGAAAGGAAAGTTGATAAAACACAGACAATGATTTATTAGCAAAATAAACAGCAGCAGCTTTATTGATCACAACAGATGAAGCATTGGCGTGGCATAGGGATGGATCCAGAACATCGGGTGACCACCCTGTCATCTGATATATCAATAGTTCGATAGAACAACCCAAACCCACCTGTTGGGGTAGCAACTGGAGTGGAGTATAGGTGGTGCCACCAAGACATAGATCTCTGTATGGAACCTAAGCTTCCAGGGAGTGGAGCATGGAACAGCTCCTGAGCTGGGCAATGATGATGTACTCTATCCCAAGACCCCTCATGGGGGTCCCCAAATGGGGAAGGCTAGTATGCAGGTGCATCTTCCCCAAATTGGATCGATCCCAATGCCAACAAACCGCCTAAGCTGTGACTAAAAGAAAGACAAGCACAAATTATAAACAGAGGGAGGGTGAGTGAGACTTGTCACCCCCAGGCCACAAACAGGCCGAACGGCCAGGCAGCACACCTTAAATAAGCGAAGGGGGTGGAGCGATGCAGGGAGTGCCCACGTCATCACCCCCCATGCCCCTTTCCCACCAGAGCTGTCACCCAGCCAGATCGCAACGGGCAGCCATGTTAAGTCATGGCCTTCATTCACCTTGCCTCCATTTTATCCTCACAATAAACTATAGCAGTGTTATCTATTGTGCTGTTTGTTGTTTGTATTATCTTGCTGCCTTGTCTTCTACTGTTGTAATCCACTTTCTGCATTGTTCATGCTATGTCATGTCTTAGTGTTTGTTTGTTTTCTGATTTCATAATCCTAGTCCTGCTTTATTGCTTGCTGGATGTCTTATCCTTTCTGATTGCTCTGTTTTTCTCTTTTGTAATTCCCCTTGAGCCTTAGTGAAAAAGGCAGGCTATGAAGTCAACAAATTAACACATAAAATAGTGAAACTGTAGTGCTTGTTGATGAGGTCTCTTTCATGGATGAGGTAGGGGGCGATTTCCCCCATCAGCTCACATTAAAATGAAGGTCAGATAAGGTTTGTTGTAGTGATATGTGCAGAATTATAACATCTGATTAAAACCAAATCAGTTCTACAGTGTTACTACCACTGATACCAATTATGCAGATCTCCTTCTCCTAATTCAGTCTCCTATGTAACTGCACAGCAAAGCAACAATAGGCCAGCCATTGTCTCATTTATCCAGACATTTATCTGGATTTTGAAAGCTGAGTGTGTGGAGAGGATGTGTATATTACCCAGGTCCCTGGGGGCTGCACAGAGACATGCCGCATCCCCACCAGCTTTTCTATCAGTGTACCTAGCGGAAGGCAGGTTTTGCCCTCAATGCAACGGCGTTGCCGAGTGTGTTACTTACTATTCTGAATGGGAATGAACAGCAAGTGTTCACGTCTAGAGGAAGAAGAAAGGAAACACAAAAATTAAACCTGCTCCTCAGCCCATCAACACAGAGACACACACGGATCCTGCCACATTCTCTCCTCTTCCTCCTTTACAACCTGCCCCCCTCCAACACAAGAGAAGACTAATCTTGATTAGTCTTTCTTAGCCTTTTGTAAGAATTCTCATAATGCAATTAAGCCCTCCCCATTAATCCAAAGATCAGAAACCCCTGGCCCAGCTCCTCCATTGTTACCTGTCATCCCCCCCCACACACACACAGAGAGACACATTTTCCCTAAGCAACAGATTATGGGGATCGGTGTAAAGAAAATTTATCTACATCATGTTTTTATCCAGTTTTAGTGAATGTTGTCACCATGTGGTGAATATCAGCCTTGCCCTCCTTTTACCTTTTCCTGCCACCACCCCAGGGAAAATAGTCCTTCTCTCTCTCGTGGTGTTGCCCAAGGTTGGCACCATGGAGGTGTATTAGTTTAGCATGCTGAGAAGCCAAGGTGGGTGGGTACATAAACATGCAGACTCTCTTAAATAAACAACTTTATGTCTGCAAGGCACAAACTTAGGGTACTATAAGACGGATCTAGGTACACTAAGCAAAATAAAATAAAAGTTACTTATGATCCATGGCATAGCTGATCTTTGTTAGTTGTAGGATGCCCCCCTCCCTAGCATCATGCCCTTCCATCATCCTTCATTACCACTGTACACAGGAGAGATAGTCCCCAAAGGGCCGACAAACAGATCTCCTTTTCATACCCCACCCCACTCCTAGGGCCTTGGCCAATCTGGGTGCCAGGTCCTGGGGCTCAAGCCCACTAGAACATGGATCCTCCAACCAAGTGGTGTTAACACATCAAAGAGCTAGTTGGTTATAAAGGATGCTCTCTATCTGGAGAAGGAGAAGGAGAAGAAGGAGAAGAAGGAGAAGAAGAAGAATTGGTTTTTATATGCCGACTTTATCACTTAAGGAAGTATCAAACCGGCTTACAATCACCTTCCCTTCCTCTCCCCACAACAGACACCCTGTGAGGTAGGTGGGGCTAAGAGACCTCTAAGAGCTGTGATTAGCCTAGGGCAGTGATGGCGAACCTTTTAGAGACCGAGTGCCCAAACTGCAACCCAAAACCCACTTATTTATCGCCAAGTGCTAATATGGCAATTTAACCTGAATACTGAAGTTTTAGTTTAGAAAAAACAACTCATACATTCACATATTTTGTGTTAAAAGAAAAACACAATAACAGAGCTTTCAATGATACAAACAACTTTTTATTGAAAGGTAAAAGTTTGCATTTGGCATGCATCTCTCCAGGACTCGTCCTCTGCTCAGCTACCGGACATTATTGTACATAAGTAAACAATTATACTTTGCCTGAACCTCCTCAAGAAGTGCTTGAAACTGTCGACAATTCAGAGCACGAGCCATGATGTAATTCACCATTTTTGTGACATCTTTGAGGACATCATCAAATTTTTTAAACAATTAATGTGATTTTTGCTGTTGTGTGCATGCTGATAATTTGTCTAGCCTTGGCTCATACTTTGTAAGTTTGAGAGAAACACATGCAGCACTCAGGTCATCTGTTAGCCTGTTTCTGGTGTCAGATTTGATATAATTCAAAGCTGAAAACAGCTGCTCACAAGCATAAGATGATCCAAACAAAGTAAGGAAAGCAATCCCAAGTGCTTTCATTGACTTAAAATTATTTGGCAGAGAATTCCACACTTTAAGGATTTCATCTTCAGAACTAACTGTGCTGTCCTTTGGCATCCGTTCTATCTTCTTAAGTGTTTCACCCAGGTCATAGAATTTATTTTTCCAGATAGAGCTTTCTTGAAATTCTATTAGCTCCATTTCCAGATTTTCTAAATCTAACCAGTGTAGGCAGGAAAGATCAAGTTCTTCAAATTTGGCTTTATCTGGAGAAGTAAGAAAACACAGGGTTGTCTCCATCTTAGGGAACTGTAAAAATCTGTTACTAAAATTCACCTTTGCAGCTGCTACAACGCTAGAAAATTCCTTGTAGATTTCCTGATGGCTTGTAGGATTGTCTGCAAATGTAGAATTTTCTAAATGCTTTTTTAGACGGGTGGGGCCCCAGACAAACTAAAGATGGGCGGGGCCCCGACAAACAGCTGAGCTGCCCAAAGCTGCCCTGAGCTGCCCTGCAGCTCAGCTGAGAGGGGGGGCCTGGCAAGTGCTGGGCCATAGCCTCCCCTGTCCAAACTGAAGACGGGCGGGGCCCCCGACAAACAGCTGAGCTGCGGCAGCAGCTCAGCTGAGAGAGAGGGAGGGGCTTGCCCCGGGTGCAAGGAGAGGGAGGGCGCCAGCGCAGGCTTGGGGAGCATGGGCTTGGGGAGAAGGAGCACCGCTCTCAGCGCCCTCACCACGGCAACACGGCACAGCCCTAGGCAGATGTGACGGCTCCGCGCGTGCCCACAGGGAGGGCTCGGCATGCTGGCTGCGGCACACGTGCCATAGGTTCGCCAACACGGGCCTAGGGTCACCCAGCTGGCTTCATGTGTAGCGCCCGCCGCTCATGTGGAGGAGTGGGGAATCACACCCGGTTCTCCAGATTAGAGTCCACTGCTCCAAACCACAGCTGCAAACCACCACTCTTAACCACTACACCACGCTGGCACCTTTCCCACATTCTCCCAGGCACAGAGGTTCCAGGGTGCCCTTCCATCACCATAACTGTCAAAGCATCTCATGCCCATCCGCCTCTCATCCACAACACCAGTCTTTCATCCAAGCCATTCCAGAAAGCATACATGGTTATTCCCTCCCCATTTCCCACCTGTGTCAACCTTGTGAGGTAAGTTAATCTTAGCAAGAGTGAGCAGGGAAAGTTACCCCCCCCCAAGTGAGGAGCTTTACGGTTGCACGGGGATTGGATCTCAAGACTCTCCAGTCCTAGTCTGTCCTGCTCACCAGGCTGGAGGCAAAGTCCTGGGTAACCACAGAGTTCAGCAGCAGCAGTACCTATTGGACCAAGTTTAACAGTCAGGTCCAAAGGCAAGGTCATGATTTTCAGAGGGTTCAGTCAACTAGTAGGCTTGTCAGCATGATTGCTGACAAGTTCAATAAACACACTGAAGCTGTCTTAGCCTTAATCAGCCCTTTGGTCCATCAAGGTCAGTATTATCTATTCAGAGCAGCAGCAGCTCTGCAGGGTCTCAGGCAAAGGCCTTTCACATCATCAACTACGTGGTCCTTTTAACTGGGGATGCTAGGGATTGAACCTGGGACCTTCTGCATGCCAAGCAGATACTCTGAGCCATAACCTCTCCTCTCGATCCCATACTGGCTCCAGCCTCACTACAGGTTTATATTGAAAGTTTCCTTGCAGATGATGTTGGATCCAGCATTAGGCTCATCTCCTAAACTGAGTCAGCTCCTCTACTTACAAGGTACAGGAGGACCCAGATCCTTCAGTGACTTACTGGTTTCTTCTGGTGTTTTTATCCCTAGCTTTCCATCTTCTCTGCTCCTGGAATCCTAGAGGATATTGTGGCAAGTCTGGCAGTGGGCTGGTACATGCTAGGGCCTCCTGGCTTGAGGACCCTGCTGGCTCAGACAGGCTCCCTTCAGGGACACACTGAGGCATCCACCTTGCAGCAAGTATCTGCCAGGTAGTTAGGTGAGCTCAGGGCTCAGGATCAGGTTTTCCTCCTCTAATGAGGACTAATCCTCCCATGCGACCCCAGGGTGGTCCATGATACAGCCCCAACACTCTAACCATACTGGCACAAATGGAAGCCAAGAGGACTCGCAAAAACCAACAGCTCACCTAACTACCCGGCTACCCCCTACAATCAAGGCTTCTGAACATGGTTCAGATCTTGAACACATAAAGCTGCCTTATACTGAATCACACCCTTGGTCCATCAAAGTCAGTATTGTCCTAGAGATCAAGAACAGCTTAGACATTTTCCAGCTTTAGCCTTGTCTGCTGTTTTCTCTCCACCACCTCTCCTCCACACAACTTGGTATGTCTGTGATGGCTTTGGCTCTCTGAAATAGGAGCCGCATTATGGCTTTGGCTCTCTGAAATAGGAGGAGGGAAGCTGGCAGTTGAGAGAATTGGCCCCAAGCCATTATGGTCCAAGATGAAAATGAGGATGGCTTGGAAATTCCATCACTGTCTTCAGAACTGTTCCTTATCTCTAAGCAGAACTCATTCTTGGTCATGTCAAAGTGTGCTCCAAGGAAAAGCTAGAAGATAAAACCTTGGTGCAATCCAGCAGAGAGTTTTTAACATTCTTAATGAAATCTTGGCAAATGGGTTTTTTTTTATATGTTGTTTTTGGCCCAGCCCCAGACCATTTGGATATTGTATAGCTTTTTCAAATATATTTACTGGGTATTAGAAAATACTTCCATCATCACAAGTTTTCTGAAGACCGTTACAGACAATGTAATGTGTTAGTAGCAAAGGAAATGCCAAGGTTATTCACTAACAGATCGCTCAAACTCATGGATGCTGCACATCTGATCAATGTGCTCCTTTGCTTGACTACTCATGCAGTTTGCAATAAATTGCCGTTGCATCTCAGCGTGGAGAATGTCAAACCTTGATGCAATTTCATAAAATGGTTTGACGACATGGTGCTTAAATGCTATACACTAAACCCTAATTCCTACAATCAGTGAGGCTGACCAGTCATCAAGTATAAATAGTCAGAGGGTAAAAGCTCACTTTCTGTACATTATCATGATCTTCTACCAGCCGTGTTTTGCAGCTGTTTTTGTGAAGAGAATTCATTCTTTAGAGGGGGCAATGAAGATTGTTGCCTAGCTTGAGGAAAACCCATTTTTCTGCTTTTTAGAAAGGAAGACATCCTGAAGCAGGAAAACTAAGAACTGAGAGATTATGGATGAGGATTGTCAGTTTTCCCTTTTGTATACATACACACGGGTATACACACAAAGAAGATATCCTTGGACTTCTGGTAGAAGTCAACAGCTTCGTTTCTGCAAAAAATTCTGAAGACGGAATGTAACTTCCCCACTTCCAAATGCAGCTCAAAATGCCCCCTAAAATGGCACTCACAGAGGACCAAGGATATGCAAGAATAACTGGGGGTGGGGAGTCGCGGTCTGCTACATGAAGGCAGGGAAGGTGTCACCACAGGGTTGCATTCCACACCCACCTGAGGCGCTTGAAGCCCAGTTGTGAATGTACTCAACTAAATGGTTCTTTGTTGGCTGTCCATGCCCTTGACCCGCAATCATTCATGCTGAGCCAGTTGCCATTGTTAACTACTTTATTTGTGTTTCATACTGGACAAGGTCATCAGGGTAGTTCACGCCACTCCCTTTCCCCAGTTGCCTACTGAGCCCTTCCTTGCTCGTGCCAGCCATTCTACCTTTATGCCTTTCCCCTATGTGAGCTGTTCATACCCTGTGCCACCCAGCTCCTCTTCGCATTCACCCTTAAATCCACCCCCAGCTTTGGGCCCACAGCTCACAGTCAGCCCAGAGTGCCCACCTCCCACGTGCTCGTCAATTCCTTCATCCTACAGGCACGCCTTCCCCAGACAGGGCAGCACCAGCCCTTAGCAACCAGTCTCTCCCTAGCCAATGCCCTTCTGTCCAGACCCAAGCAGCTGGGCGAGTGGTCTTCTGTTGCACCCCACTGGCCCTTGAAGGGCCTCCATCCCCTGTTAGCCCTTCGGTGCCACAGATGATCTTAGCCAATGGGCAACAGGGCAGCTGTCCCAGGCCCTGTGTTGGAGCAGAGCTAACTTTCTACAGCCTCGCCTCCTCAAAGGAGGGAGGGAGAAGAAAAAGATCAGGCTCCTGCTGCTGCTTGTACATAGGGCTTGGGCTTCCAGCAGCAGTGGTGGCTCCTGCCTGAACACATCAAGCCAATTTATACTGAATCAGACCCTTGGTCCATCAAAGTCAATATTGTCTAGTCAGACTGTCAGTGGCACTCCAGGGTCTCAGGCAGAGGTCTTTCACATCACCTACTTGCCTAGTCCCTTTAACTGGAGATGCCGGGGATTGAACCTGGGACCTTCTGCATGCCAAGCAGATGCTCTACCACTGAGCTACAGCCCCTCCCCTAACCTACCTTCCCTAACCTCCCCTACCTACCTCACATGGAACCAGGGCCACTGCTTGCTTGGCCCCAGTTGGGGGAACAGTGGGGGAGAAGTGGCAGTGATTCTGTGGCCACATCCTGGCTTTTGGCTCGGGGCCCTAGAGTCACTAGAACTCCCTTGCAGGAAGGGGCAATCAGAACAAATCACCCCCCTTCTTTCCATGGAAATGGCGAAGCCCATGGGTTTAGAAAGGCATAACTATGTAAAACACTTGCTACTTGAGTCATGCTACTTGATATTTTAAAATGCAATATGCAGTGTTACCCATCAACACTTAGGCATTTTTATGGCTTTGACAAGTAATTATTGTCCTCATCTTATTGTTGATGACAGTAAAAAAAGCCCAGAGTAAAAAAATAATCAATCATGGTATAATATTTTAGAAGACTCCTTCAGATGCTTGCAAATTTAATCCATGTACACGAAGGACAGGGCAAGCTTGCATGGCTCTGATACTCACATAGAGATCTATGTGACTGATTGGAGAGTGTTGGAGAGCATTACTTGTATGGCTCCCCTCTATGTGTGTAGATTGCTGATGAACACTGAAGAGCATGGATCTGTTCCTGCTTTTCATGAGAAGCAATACAATTATTTTATATATGAGTCATTTTTGCAATTTGATGTTGAGAATCTTCCTTGTTATCTCACTATTAAAGGAAAGCACTGGGATGGCTAAACCCTGTGGAGATATGCATTTTATTTTGAGGTCTGGGCTTTGCAAATCCCCCATACTTGTTTTTAAAGTTTTTCTCAGTTAACAGAAAACTGGCAGGAATGGGGAAGTCAATTGCTCCCAAGCATTGCCAATAACTCTAGCAAGTACCATCCATTGTCAATAACTCTAGCAAGTTACCATCCATCAAAGTTTTGTAAATGCAAATTGCCCTCCTGGCCAAAGACAATGAAATGGCTAGTTCACACCTGAACTGGAATCTGACACCTAAGATGGATACAGAGCCTTGGAGGGTATGAGGGGTTAGATGGGCATTTTGCTGGAGATTTCAGGAAAGGATTCTTTGACCCACTAAGGAGGTCGCAAAACACAAGAGATAAAATCCCTTGGCATGGAGGGAGAGGGGTCCATTTTGGCAGATTCCATCTGTGGTAAGGAGCTCTCACAGCAGGCGTCCATCTTGATGGTGGCCATTGCTATGAGATGCAGACTATCTGTACAGGCTTTTAGAACATTGTAACTTCTACGTTTAAAAGCCTGACTTAGAATAAGATCAGCTAGGGCAAGTGTCAAGTTCAGGGATAGAGAAATGCGTGTTTACTCATTTTCTCAGTCTTCCTTGCTCAATCTGTTGCTGTGCAAAGGATGTGTGCGAACTTTTTCTTTTTAAATTCTTTACTATTTTAAATGGTGGTAGTTGTTCTCCGTACCACATAGACTTCCACCATTCAAACACACTGTTTGGAATGGCTGCCAAGGGAAGGAAGACAGTCAGCAGCTACATCAATATTTCCCCAGGAGTGGGCAAGTGCAGGAAGCCAAACCTGCGGCAACCAGTCACGGTATCAGGAAATGTGAGCACTAGGCAAAGCCTTTAATCAGCACTGTGGAAAAGAAGCTAGGAGTGCTTGCCCATTTGGCGGGTAACTCCCCAATCAGCTGGTGGCAGCATACTAAAGAAGGAGAGATAAATCCCTCCAAGGGTCAGGTGGGCTGGAAGAACATTGCATTGCTGCATGGAAACTCAAGACAATTGCTGGTACCTAGACGCCTCAAAGGCCAGAACAGAGCAGCACTTGTGGTTTAGTGGGGCCATTCTGCTACAAACCCTATTAAAGGTTAGACTATTACTTTAATATTTCTCACTTTGAAATGGCCATTCAAATGATAAAACGGAATATTTTTAAAAATACTTCAAGCTGTCCCATGTCGGCTTCCCCCCTCCTTTCCTTCCTTTTCCCCTAGCTGAGATTCACAACTGCCTCCTGTGCACTTTGATGAACTTCAGATTTGCTTGAGTGCTGCAGACGTCTCTTTTACAAGTCTTTGAGAACGGTCAGCCTGTCCAGACCTAGTACATCATTCCTTAGTCAGTAGTTTACGTGATGACAGTAACAGCCAATAAAGTAGCACTATGAAATGCTTCGGTGTGAGAAGGCTAATTCAGGGCCAGCTAATAAAATCCAGAGATTCATGATGACGTGATATTTATGTAGTGCAGTTTATTAAATAGATTGTGAGATCTCAATATCAATCTGGTGTTCTTTCCCCCCGCTTGCCTCTCACCTCTGACTGCAAAGAATTGATCAACACAGAAAGAGGTTTTTTAAAAAAAATTAACACAATTTCATTCACGTTATCAGTAGAAAAGGTAAAAATTCTGTTTTAAAAAGAAGCTGATCTCGAGTCAACAATGGCAACATCTGAACATCCATTACTAGATTGTCTTGACCATACAGGAAGCATGTCTCTACCCAAAGAGTGGGAGGGGTGGTTTTGTACACATCCCCTTTAGAGAATTGGAGGCACCAGGCTTTAGGGGTGGGGAAAGAGGAAAAGTTGCCTCTGTGGTGCAGCCTATGAGAGAGCTGAGAAAAGAAGGTTACTTAATCTTTGTTTCTTGGCATGCTTTTTTGCCTCCCTGTGACAACAATGTGGGATTAGCTGGCCACTTCATGACCAAGCTGGGATGTTTGGGGTCTCTATCCTGTTGACCAAAATAAGGGACCTTTTTGGCCTTTTTCATGTTTGTCGTCGGGGAATTGGGTTGTACAGATTGGCTTTAACTAGGGTTGGTGAGATTTGTGCCGAATCGGTGCTTTTTGTTTAATTCAATTGGCAAGCACCCCGAGGCATCCAAAGATGGGATGAAGCACCCAAAGCAACCACTGATGGCTGTGTGGTCCCAGAGGGCTGGGGAAGGTTAGTCCCTTGGTGCTGCACATGGCGTTGATGGGCAACATCAGTCTGCACAAGTTTGGCGCAAGCGAGCAAAAGCATGGCTTGTGGCCGTGTGGGTTGCCTAAATGCTGGTAGACCCAACGGAGCAGCCCCCAAGGGACTCAAGGTCACCCAGCAGGCTTCATGGGAAGGAGTGGGGAATCAACCCTGGTTTTCTAGATTAGAGTCTGCTGCTCTTAATCACTACACCATGCAGCCTTCAAGGGCTGCATTAGTTGACCTGCACAAGCTGGGAGATTAAGGTTATCTGGGTTATGCTGCAGGCCTGATTAACAAACTCAGTTTACCCCATTGACTTGTGTCTGGGCTCTTCATTCGAGGGCATGGGATATGCTGGGGTCTTTCCCTTGCCAAACTCTGCCCCCCAGGCTCCACCTTCCAAACTTTCAGGAATTTCTCAACCCAGAGTTGGCAGCTGTATAGAGAAGTGTAGTTTTCAGTGGTCTCACCACTGAACTGGGTTCAGAAGGCTACATCCCAGCATCAAGGGTCATGCTTGAATATGTTCAGGAGGCCTTGACACAAATCAAAATACTTTGGCTACAGTTGTATCCTATTCCACTGAAAAAAGGTTTATTAGGAAATATTTTTAGGATCTGCACCAATGAAAACATAGAGGTTTATCCATAGAATGGGTGTTTTAAAAGTTTTTCACAGCAAGGATTTGTTGAGAAGAAAACACTTTGTAGTTCATGTGCACTATCACTTGCACATGTGTTATTGTCTCAGCAGCCAAAATCTATAGAAAGAAAAATTATCAGTCAGTCTCTGTTCCATCTCTGAATATAGATGTAGGCCTACCTACAGTAAACATGCATTGTTAAAAGGAAAAATGTTACATCTCTCATTGTTAGTACCAGCATGACCTGAGATCAAAGTGGCATCTCCCTGAAAACCAAACTCAAATATAATTGCTTGTTTCATTTTGTCTCAAAGAGGGAAGGCTTGGTCATCATCACAAGAGCTGTAAAAGCCTTTATTGCTGAAGCCCCCAGCTATGTCCACTATTAACATTTGTAAGTTCCAGAAATGTACAGTAGTGTTCTCTTCTTGTTGCAAAAAGTCATGTATTGACTTAATGCAAGTTTAATTAATAAGATCATACTATTTTCTCTCCTCATTCCCTTTCTGTTTTTTTTTTTAAGCAAAATAAATATTGGAACAAAGTTAAAACCATCTCAGTTCCTTCTTTTCTTAATTAACCCTCCCTTTGTACTGCTAAGGATTATAGTTAACGGATTTCTTGAATCTAACTACAGCTCTTGTCTCTTCAAAGTCTATGGTGGAAACGCATTAACATAATTCCTGTGTGCAATGAAGGCAGAGCGCTGCTTTAAAACAAAGCCTAAAGGTAACTCAAGCAAAGAGAAGGAGGAAGGGAAGCATTTCATGAGAGTAGCATAATATGTAATCACCTAAGGACATCAGTACACAAAAGCAGGCGTCCATTCACTCTCATGGTTTCAAGAGGATATGTCCAAATGCACACATGCATACATTGAATATGGATGCTTTCTCTCCTTGGCACTGTGCTTTCAACGGAATGTACATTCAAATGCATATCCCCATCCATAAAGGAATGTGACTAGTCACATACAACATCTTTATAACAGCATAACTAAAGCTGATAGAGAGCAACTAACTTTTATTCTGTGAATCTGCTCTCCTAAAATAAATACAAATATATTACTAGGTTTGATTATCCAATCCAGCGTCCTATACTCAGGTCCCCGCCCCCCCCAGAAAGGCAATAGATCACTCTAGGCAATACAAACCCCTGGGAATAGGTTGACTGCTGTGCACCAGAAAGCAATAAAATGGAGCATGTGGTTCCTTAGGGGGAAGTGTCAGTGTCCACATCCATTGAGTTGTCTACCACAAATGGGAAACTAGTGGTTTCCAGAAATATTTGGGCATGGGAAGCATAGATAAAAATGTCAGAGCAAACTAGTCAATATCTGCCAGCTTTGTTCCCAGCAGCCAAAAATAAGTACAGGTTGAGTATCCTTTATCTGGACATCCGATATCCGGACTGATCTGAGAACTGGACATTTTGAGCTGGCATGCAGGCATTATTCACAGGCCCTCAGCAGCGCCACTAATGGTTCCATGTACACAAAATTATTAAAAATATCATTTAAAATTACCTTCAGGCTATGTGTATAAAGTATATATAAAACATCAATGAATTCCGTGTTTAGATTTGGGTCCCATCCCCAAAGATATCTCATTATGTGTATGCAAGCATTCTAAAATATTCCAAAATATGGAAAGATCTGAAATATGGACCACTTCTGGTCCCAAGCAGTCCGGAAAGGGATACTCAACCTGAAGTAAGTTATGGCAGATGAGTAGCTATGATTGATGGAACATGCTGTAGATCTGTCAATGCCTAGTTATGGACTTTCAACCTGCCACTGAACTACTTGGAACAGCCCCATATGTATGGATGCCCTATACGTCCAAATGTCTGCATTCTAACAAATCACTGGAGTTTGGGGAAACTCTTAAATTCCTTGGGCACATCTAAAACAGCTCTTTGTCCCAGTGTCCACTTCTGGTGGGCATTACTGTATAATTTTTGCCTGTGAGTGTACACTTTTTCTGACAGGTAGACACTACAATTTCAGAACAGAACAGGGAAAAGAAACAAAGTCATGTCTACAGTTTATGGTCTGGGACTAGGATATTTGACTGGGACCAGGATATTTGACAGGTTCCCACATGAACCTGCCCAGCTACTGCATATATCATCTGAAACCCTGCTCTGTGTTTCACCATCACCTCAAATAATGCAGGGCTGTTTCTGTGGTGGTACCTCAGCATTGGTACACTCTTTCCGAAATGTGCTAAGGTGGAGTGGAGCTACAGAACATATGTTTGGCATGCAAAAGGTCAATGTTTCAATCCCTGGCATCTCCAGTTAAAAAGATCAAGTAGGTAGGTTATGAGAAAGACCTCATGTTTAGAAGATCTGGAGAACTACTGCCAGTCAGAGTAGACAGTGCTGGTCTTGACAGTCTAATGATTTAGCTCAGTATAAGGCCTCTTCATCAGTGTGATAAAGGGATTCCAACCCTGAATCAGGTCAATGCCTGCATGGGAACCCCTTCTTTTAAGTGTTTTGAATGGTTTGAAAGTCCCATTTTTGTTCTGAAAGCATTTTATTGCTGTTGTACATGTCAAGCTCCAAGGTGCGAAAAAAAGATGGCATATAAATTAAACAAATGAACGTAACACAAACTTCAGCATATAAATATATTTTGCCCTGGGTGCCCACTTGCTCTTGTTTAATTCATTTATTTTATGCAATCTTTTGATAACAACATCTAAATTATTGTGAGACAATGTTGTAGACAGACATGGTTGGATTAAACACCTCATTTCACCCTTTGCAGAGTGTATCCCCAGCCAGTTTCAGAGGGTAGTCATATTGGTCTGCAGAAGTACAGCTGGATTAGAGTCCAGTAGCACCTAAGAGACCAACCAGATTTTCAGGGTATGAGCTTTCGAGAGTCAAAGCTCTGTTCATCAGATAGCTGATGAAGATATTCGAAAGATCAAACCCTAAAAATTTGGTTGGTCTCTAAGGTGCTACTGGACTCGAATCTAGCCATCCCCAGCCAAATGTTCCCATCCAACTGCCATGATTTAATTATCTGGACTTCCCTATGTGAAGAGTGTGCTAGTTTTCTTATTTCACAGGAGGAAGGAGCAATAAGAAAGAAAGAAAGAAAGAAAGAAAGAAAGAAAGAAAGAAAGAAAGAAAGAAAGAAAGAAAGAAAGAAAGAAAGAAAGAAAGAAAGAAAGACAGACAGACAGACTTTGAGAGGAGAGGTGATTGCATTTGCCTTGAACTTGGAAGACTTTCTATATTTGGAGTATTCTGCGTATCAGTCATTTCACAAAAAGCTCTAACAGGTAGTACTAGACACCTGTGAGAAGCAGAAACAGAGAAACTGCAGAATGAGACTCAGTTGTATCCAAACAAAGTGTAAACAAAGTAATTATTTGAAGATTAGCTTCTTATTTCCACTGCATTATTTTTCTTTTTGCATCAAAGAATCAAGACTTTACCTGAGGCATTGTCTCCCATCCAGAAAGAGAGAGAGAAAGAGAATGAGAGAGAGAATCTTCCTTTTCTTTGCAAGATAAACTGTTATCCTCTTGGGCCTTTTATTACTCTGTAATATGGGATGATTACTTGAGGTACAATTCACTAAGCACAGCTGCTGCTATCCATTTCACTGTCCACTTTAACAGCGGTAAAAAGCTATGGGGGAAAAATGAGGCTTCCCAGCCATTCAAAACATTTGAAAGAAGTAGAGCACGCTGCTTTAACTGATGGAATGTATTCACTCTTTAAATTCTGACATTGGTTGCCTAAAATAAAAAAAATCTGCTAGAGTGGGAAAAGGAAATAAAATTATAGCATTTCTGTAGAAATCTGCAAGCTTTCTATCAATGAAAGCATTCTACTAGAAGTATATGAATTCTGAGATTAGGACATAAATATTTTCAGGGGATTTCAGATGTCAGGAAGTCGGCAAGGTGAAAGATGATCATCTGCCCTACAGGTGATCAGTAGAGAGGCTGTCTAAGGCATTTGTTAGAAGAGGGCTTGAACTCTCAGGTTACTTGCATCTGATAGCTTGAAATATGGGAACAGGCTTGTGGCTTTGGGGAGGTATATTTATTTATTTTTATATTCAGATCACACATCAGCCCTCTTCAGGCATCCCAAGGGGATCTAATTAATGTGTGTGTGGGGAGGGGGAGCAGGTTCCTTAGTGGAAACCTATCATGAGCTTGAAGACCTTAATTAATCTGCAAGTTGGTTGCCCATGAGACTTTAAGAGTGATTCATGTCTGTCTCACTGCTAATTCATGCATAAAAGTTGCAGCATGATAACTATCAAACATTGTGAGTGCTGTTTCAAGCTTGAAGCTGATTTCATGAGGTGGTTCGCCCAGTTTTATTATATGTGGCAATGAAAACACTTTATTAAAATGTTATTTAGTGCCACCAGTGCTCTTGAACACAATGCCTTGAATCAACCTGAAGAGGGATGCCACAGGGCAATCAAGCAGGAAATACTGCAAGGAGAAACAGCGGTGGGAGGCTCCATTCAGGAGGGGTCCCTTGCCAAGACTGAGGCCATAACAAGTGCCCTGACAGTGTTGCTGACCTTTGGCACTAGCCGTGGCTTCAATTGCTCCAAATAGGTGACCAGCTGCTTCACATGAAGAATGGTAGTCAGAGTCCCATTTGCGGAGGCTTAACTTATAGTAGTGTAATGTCCAGAATAGAGTTAAACCACATTACCTTTACAACAGGGTTGAGTCTGCAGCACTTGAGTCTCATCTTCCCTTTCAACTCCAGGATCCTGAAATGAGGTGTGACCCCAATACACATTTATCTGGATAATCCTTATTTATTTTGATAAACGAGGAAAGTGACTTGCCAATAATACCACTACTGGAGATATAATGAAAGACTAGTTCAGTCTATTGTTATGAAGAAAAGACGGAAGATTGAATACGACCTGCTCAAATCCATCTCAGAAGCCTTGGAGACTTCTAAAGCTCTTCTTAATCATACTAGAAAGGAAGGAATATTTGGAGGGATTCTAAAGTTTTGGCATTTGTTTGCTGTGGTTCATTTCCCTTTGCTTGGGATTTTTAAATACTGGTGATAGTAATTTGCTTTGCCTTTGTTTTAAGCTTCACTGATTTTTAATAAAGACATGTGCTGGTAAAACATTTTGGAAACTGGTCTTATGCGTATGACCCCCCCCCAAGTTCCAGAGAAAACATTTAGAATGAAAATTGAGTGGGGGGTTCTTTCTTTCCTCCAGTATAACCTATAGGTATGGCAAACTCTGACAAAGCACCATAAGTTACCCAAGACTTGGTTTATTGGTTTGATTTCTTACACCTGCCATTCCTTCTTAATGAAACTCGGTTTGTCTATCAACACCAAATCAGCAGTACAGTTACAATAAAAACTCATAATAATAAAAGAGCAACATCAAGCAGATAACAGCACTGAAATAAATATCTGTCAAATAAACTCAGATCAGTCAGATCAAATCCTGTCTTCCATGATTAATGACATTTCAGGGCCAAATTAGACAGGGTGCTTTGAGAGACAAGAACCACTCTTGCCACTGAAACAACAGCTGCTTTGTCTTCATGTAATATTTACGCTTCCCGGTGGCATGGCTTTGGGATTTTAATGCTCATCTAACACTGTTATCAGCTGCTATCCCAGTCCACAGACCCTTGAATATGGCAACAGGATGGGTGCACATAACGGAATGAACTGGGTACACATAATTGCATTCACCTGTGAAATAAATTATTGGTTTTTTGACAAAGAAGGTAGTGGAAGTTGGGGGGCAGAGTTTTAAAAACCTGAGAAGTTTGTACGAATATGAATGTAGCCATGCATCAAGAGGGATGCTGCCGTGTGGAAAATCCCAACAGAGAGTGAAATTTGAAGAATTAGCATTATTATCAATACATGAGGCCTAACTCTTAGTTACCCTGCTTTAACTTTTCTCTTGCTGTTTGACCATTATAGGACACTCAGGCTGCAATCCTAAAGGCACTTCTCTGGGAGTAATCCCCATTGAATAACATGGAACTTACTTATGAGTACATCTCTTTAGGATTGCCTCCTCAGTGTAATATGAGCACAGTTCTATTGTTAATGTGAGAGAAGAAATAGATCAGAAGCTTTTGTGAGATGAATGAGAATTCTGACCAGTGTAGTCAGGTGGAACATTGTGGCAAACCTTTCAAGTGACAGAAGCAAGAACAGCTTTAAGCCTCATGCATGAGAATGACCAGAGACATACTTAGGCTCTAAACTCAATTCAAAAACTAGTACAGTTGCTTCAGGAGAAGAGATGGTTGTTTACTTTGAAAACAAAGCTAAAGCACTGTTCTTCCTTGAGGGCCTGTTTCTATTAATTCTGGACAACGAAGCTACTATAAAAAGGTCTGGAGCTGACAAATTGGTGTACTGTGTGGTAATGCTGTTCCATTTGTTAAAGGAGGTATATAAGCAAATAGCAATATGGTCTGTTTTCACTATTTGCTAGTTCTGTTTCATATTCACTCAACTTTCAAAGCATTGGTAAATTTACATTTAAGAAATGAAACTGTGGATCCAGATAATATAAGTCTTTATATCTAACTCTGAACATGGCCCCAAAGCACGGATCATAAAATCTGCATAATGGGGCTGTGTATAGATAGCAGGGATTTTTCTACAGACCCAGAGGAAGCCCTGGGGTTTGCAGAAAAATACCAAAACTTTAAAAAATGGGATTTAAAGCAAACAAATAAACAAAACAAAAAACCTCCACAAAAATAACTTAGAGGAGCCTGGTGTGTGCAAGTCCAGAAGTTCCTACATAAAATTATGAAAGACATCTTGTGAGTGTCACAAAATTTCAATGAAAATAATGGGTGGATGTGGGAGGCTTGGAGCAGAGAGCATGCACTGCCTCCCTGCCACCAGCCTGGTGATGAGGGGACAGATTAGAGATGCTTTCTCCTCTATCAGCCCATCAGCTGGCTGGCGGAGGCAGCTAAGCAAAGTGTACTTCCTGTTCCAAGTCTCTTGCCAGAAGCCACCTGATAGGAGGATTGAAGGGGAAATCACACCCAACACAGATCCCAGACTTCCTGCCTGGGTGAGGAAGAAGGCTGGACTGGATGTGCTTTCCTCTTCAAAGTCCTCCCTCCTCAAAGCTGGCGGCAGCAAGGGGCTTGGAATGGCAAAGAAGGGAGAAAGGGGTGACCAGAGGGAAGACACAATGTTCAGTGGTGATAGGAAAGTGGTGATGGGAAACAAGCAAGAGGAAAATATGCAGCAGCCAAGAGGATGGGATGTACCTGACTCTGAAAGTCCTTATAGGTCTCCTAAGACACACCCCCTTTTACCCTCTTTAGTACCCACTCTCTCAGCCTGGTTGTGTATGCTGAGGGAAAGCATTAGCCTGAGTGTATGGTGAGGAGATTTTTTTTCTCCTTCTCCAGTCCCACACCAGTGTTTACCTCAGAGAGAAATTTGACACAAGAGGCTTCTTAACTTTAACAAACAGAACAGGGAAATTTATTGAACAGTGGTTCTTGTAGGTTATCCGGGCTGTGTGACCGTGGTCTTGGTATTTTCTTTCCTGACATTTCGCCAGCAGCTGTGGCAGGCATCTTCAGAGGAGTAACACTGAAGGACAGTGACTCCAGTGTCAAGTGTGTAGGAAGAGTAATATATAGTCAGAAAGGGGTTGGGTTTGAGCTAAATCATTGTCCTGCAAAAAGTATCAAAGGTAATGTGCTAATAATTGTCCTGTAAGTATCAAGATAATGTGCTAATGAGGGTGTGGTATGTTACCATGGAAAAGGAAATTGAGGGTACACTCCCATTTCTTGATACCCTTGTCATCCGTAAAACAAACTTTCAGTTAGGTCACAAGGTCTACCGGAAACCAACTCACACAGATCGCTACTTACACAAAAACTCCAACCACCACCCCCGACAGAAAAGAGGAATAATCAAAACATTAATGGACCGTGCAAGACGGATCTGTGAACCACAGTTTCTCAAGAAAGAAATTAATCATCTAAATCACGCACTGCTAGCAAACGGCTATTCCAGAAATGAAATCAGAAGGGCCATTAAACCAAACAAAAATCAGAAAACTCAGGAAAAACAGTCTCCCATAGGAAAGGTATTCTTGCCATTTATTAAAGGAGTCACTGATAGGATGGAGAAACTTTTGAAAAAACATAACCTACAAACAGTGTTTAAACCCACCAAGAAAATACAACAGATGCTACGATCAGCAAAAGACAAAAGAGACTCGCTCACCTCTGCAGGAGTATATCGTATACCCTGCAGTTGTGGTCAAGTTTACATCGGGACCACAAAACGCAGCATACAAACAAGGATAAAAGAACATGAAAGATACTGCAGACTTGGCCAACCTGAGAAATCAGCAGTGGCTGAACATGGACTGACACAAACAGGACACAGGGTCTTATTCCAAGACACTGAAAGACTGGACAATTCTACCAACTATTTTGTCAGATTGCACAGAGAAGCCATTGAAATTCATAAACATCAGCACAACTTTAACAGAAAAGAAGAGAGTTTAAGAATGAATAAGGCTTGGCTTCCTGTCCTGAAAACCTCCAGACTAACAAAGACTACAGTCCACAATAGCCATGCAGATTAGCTTTGGATTTCACACATTAACAGATCACTTCAGGATACAATAGTTCCATATTAACATACCACACCCTCATTAGCTCATTATCTTGATAATTACAGGACACTGATTAGCACATTACCTTTGATACTTTTTGTAGGACAATGATTCAGCTCAAACCCAACCCCTTTCTGACTATATATTACTCTTCCTACACACTTGACACTGGAGACACTGTCCTTCAGTGTTACTCCTCTGAAGATGCCTGCCACAGCTGCTGGCGAAACATCAGGAAAGAAAATACCAAGACCACGGTCACACAGCCCGGATAACCTACAAGAACCAATGAACTCTGACCGTGAAAGCCTTCGACAATATTATTGAACAGTATTCACAAGATGGATTTTTGATGAAAAGGCAGAATTGGAGGGAAAACACAAAATCACATATAAGTACACAAGAGTCTTTCAGAGAGATAGCTTAGTTCAGATATTACTCAAGTTGCCTTTAGCTTGGATGTTTTCACAAGTTCAGTTCAGTTCTTAGTTTTCGAGCTTAGTTCTTTCCCTCAGAACTCACACAGATTCATTTTCACTGACTGTTCCCAGCCTGGCTAACAGGAATGAAGAGACTTTGAATCTCTTACTCCTTGGAGAACTTCCAGAAGTATGGGGAAATATCAAAATCCCTCTTCTAGTTCTCACTGGTGGCAGTAATCCTCCACACCGTGGCAGTAATCCTCCACACCACCCTGCAACTGGAATAGCTCTGGCCCAGAGACTAATTCCCCTTTGTGACCCAAGAAAGGGCCCTTTTTCACCCAATTCTCAATCCTGTCACTCCACAGGTTGTGTGTTCTACTAGCTTAGGCTATACAGAACCCTTAGGATCACAGAGTACAGTCACGCTTCTTCTCAGTCTCATTCCCCAGCTCAGAATACTTTTTGTCTCCCAGAGCTCAGAGTGTCAGCTTTCTGCCTCCGCCCACCCTTGGTTTCTGTGAGCCTTTCCTGCAGACTAACCCCTCACCCGTCACATCCCTACTTGTAGTAACAAAAAACCCCACCCCTTTTCTCAGTAGTGGGGAAAAAGAAATACATTTAAGTTTGATTTATTTAAGAAATCAATGGGTGGAAAAGTGGCAGAGTTAAAAGGATTATGTACAAGATACCTGTGATAATGGTTTCCCTTATGTTTTCATTCTTCACAGCCCACTTAATTGATCAACATAAGTTCATGTACAGTACTTGAAAGAAGAAACCAGTCTTGAAATCACGAACTGTGGAGATCTTTTTGCTGGTCTGCAGCATATGGAGTTGTTTTTAAGTCTCTGAATGGATGAAGCTGCCTTACACCAAAACAGACCATTAATCTATCCAGCTTAATGTTGTCTGCTGTCTGTGATTCTCAGACAAAGAAAGACTTTCCAAATGCCAGCTGCCTGAGATCATTTAGCTGGAGATATCGGATGTAAGATCTAGGACCTTCTGCATGCAACACATGTGCTCTAACCCTGATCCATAGGATCTCCTCTCCTACACTTCTCTAAACTGCTTCCACAAAAAAGCAAGAATCCTACAGATACCCTCTTCCATAACTTTAAGGAGTTGCTTTATGGAGTTTCAGCAAAAATTTACAGATTATATTTCACAATGAAAGCTCTGATAAGCACTTATAATTACAGGAGGGAAGATACTACAAACCCAGTGTTTTCTAAGTTAGGAACAGGCATTGACATAGTAATTTTCCAAAATTAAGCTTTACAGTGCTATGCCATACTTCAAACCTGAACGTGTCCCAGATCTGTTCAACTCATGGCCAGACTGGAATCTTTAGGATACCACCTGGCTGCTTTAAACTCGGATGACCACCAAATTTGATTTGTAATGCTCAGTTGCAGTAAGTCTGGAAAGATGCTGGAACACCACACCACTGATTGTGTTAACATTAAACATTATTAGGTACTTCAAACGTTTGTGTAGAGCTTCCTGCTTCCCAACAGTATCTAAAGCGTTTGCCTGTATAGCAATGCCAGTCTAGCAGAAATTGTTCTATGAGACTTTTTTCTCTAAGTTGGCTGTTAATCAAGATCTGCTGCCTTTCACTTGAGCTTTTAAACTGCAGCCTTGTGAAATCCTTCTAGGTGGTCTGAATAATCAAGCAGTAAAGGAATTAGGGGGCTTGAAGTGCAGCTGTCTCACAGATCACTCAAACTCTGGACCTGTTCAACAAAGGCTGAAGAATCACCATATGGCATTTTGTTTATCTAACTTTTAGTGTGACTAAAAGCTTCTATAACCCCTTTTTCCATGCTGTATACAAGAGCAGGCTGCCTTCCCTCTTGCCTACAAATAAATATTTTGTTGTCAGGGATGTCATACTTGTCATTTCTCTGTTTACTACCCCATACACATACACAAGAACATAAGTACATAAGAAAAGCCATGCTGCATCAGACCAAGGCCCGTTGAGCCCAGCAGTCTGTTCACACAGTGGCCAACCAGGTGACTCTAGGAAGCCCACAAACAAGACAACTGCAGCAGCATTATCCTATCTGTGTTTTATAGCACCTAATATAATGGGCATGCTCCTCTGATATTGTAGATAATACTAGTACAGTAGTTTTCAACTTATGATTTGGAACTCACAAATGGTCATAGTAGGGTTGCCAGCCTCCAGGTACTAGCTGGAGATCTCCTGCTATTACAACTGATGTCCAGCCAATAGAAATCAGTTCACCTGGAGAAAATGGCCGCTTTGGCAATTAGATTCTATGGCATTGAAGTCCCTCCCCTCCCAAAACTTGCCCTCCCCAGGCTCCACCCCAAAAAACCTCCCACTGGTGGCAAAGAGGGACCTGGCAACTCTAGGTCATAGGGTCCCAACTGCTGATTTGCAGGCCCCACAGTGTAGCCATTTTTGTGGCACTTTTTGGAAGAGCCAGCTACTAGCATCCATGTTTCTTGTTGCCTTGTTAAGTCCAAGGATATAAGGCGGGGTAAAAATGTTTTAAATAAATACATAAAAATTTAGAAAGAAGAGCAGCATGTATGCATCTTAGCTTTAAACACATGGTGAGAGGAGCAAAAGAACACTGAAATTAAGTGATGAAGAGGATTCCGTTTTAGCTCCTCATTACTGTACACAACCCGGTGCTTGGCTTGTGTTTCCTATCCTTGGCTATCTTGGTCTACTGCACACAGTCCTGGCCTTCACAGTGTAAGATCATAGCTCCCCACTTCCTATCACGTCAAGTGACTTTCTGTCACAAACTGTTAGTTCTATGCTGCTGACTGGGAGATAAAGGTGGGTCCCAAGTCTGCAAAGGGTGTTCTTTTTAATAGTTACCTCAAAGCTTGAGGGTGTTCTTTTTAATAGTTACCTCAAAGCTCAACCCTACTGTTTTAAATCCCGTCAGAACTGCTTTCATGTGTACTTTTCTTTAGAAATCTCTATGACAGGTCACACCACTCTCTTGAAAATGTTAATCCATGCAAGTGTTTATGTGATAGGACAGATGGGGAGGGTCTTTGGGTAACTGTTGCTTACTTATAGAATTTTAACTTCCTGGAGATTTGGTGAGAGTCACTTCTGAGTATTTTATGGAAGTTCAGTAGGGCTAATGGAACTGTATTATTATACAGTAATGGAACTGTATTATGCAGAGGTTCATTGGTTGTAGATTATATTAATAATGTTTATTAGATGCTTAAGCAGTGAAAAAATTCAAATATAGTAATGTTGATAACAACCCCCCAAAAAGAACAATATTAATTTGACATGACATTTGTTAAGGATTCTTTCGGATTTGCTTTTGTTTTGTCCCATAGAGGAATGTAGTTTCAACTAATAATCTGTTGGCTTTTCCTGTCAGGGAAGCTCATCTTCCAACTTGTCCCATAATAAGATAGCAGAATGGAAATTCTTAAGAAAATATTGTAGCATGTAGATTAAAAGGTTATTGCCCAGAAGATTGAAGAGTTTTAAATGAACACAGAACTGGCAGAAATAAAATGGATATTCACACACAAAAAATGAGTCTAGTCAGAGTTAATTATGAAGCGTAAAGCTGGCGGGACAGCAGCATTGTCCAGACTGGTTCATTTGAGCAGGAGGATCCCTATAAGAAATGCTGGCAGCTTGAAAAGGTTAAGAAATGGATGGCATCTTCAACTCTCACTTGTCCAACAGTCAATATAAAGCTTGTTGCAATGATCTGCCCTATTATTTTATCCACTGGGGCCTGAAGTGCTTCACATTAACAGAGTATCTACCTGTCAAGAAAACTATAGGAGAAAGGGCAATCATGTCAGTAAAAATTGCATTTGGTGAGAAACAAAAAAAGTGTTGTCAGTTGAAGTGCGGACGTTGTATTCCAATATCAGTTGTGCCATTATAAGGGACTCCACCATCTCTAACAATCTGGCTGCAAGTCATTATGTAGCCCTGTAGACAGAGATACTGCGATTTCTTCTTTCATCTCAGCGAAGCCCATGATTTAGAAAGCCTTATGTTATGTCACAGATAGTGAAAACTGAGAGATGAGAGGGACTGCTGCACCATTGGTGTTGGGGGATTCAAGCTGTCTAGAGAATTCTAGAACTGGGACAAGACCTCAGAGGAACACCTCCAGCAGAGGCCTGAGGGAAAACAGGCATGTAGAAGCATTGAGGCAGTAAAGCTAGAAACATGAGTTTGGAAAGCATCTGGAAAACCTTAACAGTTGCCAGAATCTTCTTCCCTAAGAGAAGATATCTTAGAAAAAAGGAAAGTAGGGTGGTGCCAACCTCCAGGTAATACCTGGAGATCTCCTGCTATTACAACTAATCTCCAGCCCATCGAGATCAGATCACCTGGAGAAAATGGCCGCTCTGGCAATTGGATCTATGACATTGAAGTCCCCCCCATCTCCAAACCCCCCCTCCTCAGGCTTGGCCCCAAAAAACTCCCGCCGGTGGTGAAAAGGGACCTGGCAACCCTACAAAAAGGATTGCCAACTGCCCGAAGAGAAAATATGTCCTATCCCTCTAAAAGAGGTGAAATGGGATGTTATTTACGAGATCATGCTATGTCCCTCCGTGAACAAGGGGTACAATGAATTCCTTGTCTTAAAAAAATGGTTATAGAAGCATTAAAATACCAAAAAGTACTCTATTTATGGCACCCCTCCATTCTAAATACATCCTAGCACCAGCAGCCTATCTCCACTATTTAGAGACAAATAATTATAGAAGGGCTTTTACCCTGGCCAGATGTGCAGCCTTACCTTCTGCTATGAAATTTAAGAAATTTAAGAAGATACCCTGGGAGGAGAGATTCTGCCCCTGCAAATCAGGGGACTTAGAAACTATTGAGCATGCTCTCCTGAACTGTAATTTTTATACATTACCCCGTTCGAAATTTATTGAACCCCTCTTATCGAGTATGGGACCTGACAGGGCAGGAGAAAGGATTGAGACACTCCTACAAGGGGATAATCCCTCAATCACTCTTCAGGTTGTGAAATTTTGCATGGCAGCAATGAAAATTCGACACCATAGAACAGCCTCTTAGCGCAATTGACAGATGTGTTTTGGTTGTAATTTTCTTTTTAAGTGTTATAAGACTCAGACTGTAATTCTTTGCTTGTAAGAATTTATTAATCCATGCTTCGTGTTTTATCTTGTTTTATCTGGCTAAGGGCTGTAAATAAATTATCTATCTACCAAAAAGTATACGTGTGTGTAATTCAAAAATTCTAAAATGTAATAGAAATATAATATACAAAGAATTATTTTTGTAATTGCAAAAATACAGGTTATATCATAATATGTCCACAAGTCAAAATGGCAACAAATAGGAATACTATCAAAAGACTATCAAGTCAAATATAGCAGTTAACAGTTTTAATATAGATATCATATACAACTTCAGTGTGGCAATTCTATAAAGCAGTTTACAAGCTGGAGAACAGCACACAACATAGGACAGATGCCGGTTAAGTTCCTGTTTCGATGCATAAATCTTCACCAGTCATGATCGACCTTGCACTGGTTAATTTAGAAGCCTGTTATAAGCAGTTGTAGATAAGTAATAAATTACAACCCAAATAAAAGCAAACCATTAAATTCAAATACATTATATAGAATAAGAGACATATCTGTCTACCAGAAAATCAAGAACAAATTCATGACAGGTAGTGCAGTGTAACTTCAAAAGACAATCCTACAGGGAAAATTATAATACAACATCAGTCCAATTAAACAAAGCCAATTCATAACAAGGCAACATTATTAGAAAAAACTGATAACAATCTGTGTAAGTATGGTGTATGCATAAATGAGAATGCTACTTAAAAAGAGGACTAAGAAGGGAAGGTCATTTTTTAGACCTCTGGTACCGTGTACCTTTTGTTCTTGTTGTTCAGAGGTTTCCTCTTTCATTTTTGCTAAGTACCCCCATGCCATGAAAAGGTTTTATCAAACCTTCATCAAAGGGATCAAACTTTTTTTCTCCCCTCCTAAAACCCCACACTCCTCAGTCTCCACCTAAAAAACTTCCTGCCAGTGGTGAAGAGGAACCTGGCAACCCTACAGACATACTCTTTTGGTGGAGGCCCAGCAGTCAAGACTAAGAACACCAAGCTTTTGGCAAGGGCTAGTTACCTAGGCTTACCAAAATCCGGGTGAAGCCTGGAGATCTGCCAGAATTACAGCTGATCTCCAGATTACACAGATTTAGGGTTGCCAACCTCCAGGTACTAGCTGGTGATCTGCTGCTATTACAACTGATCTCCAGCCAATAGAGATCAGTTCACCTGGAGAAAATGGCCACTTTGGCATTGGACTCTATGGCATTGAAGTCCCTCCCCTCCCCAAACCCCGCCCTCCTCAGGCTCCACCCCAAAATCCTCCCGCCGATGGCAAAGAGAGACCTGGCAACCCTATACAGATTGGTTCCCCTGGAGAAAATGGGGGGTAGATTCTATGACATTATACCCTCTTGAGGTCTCTCCCCCCCAAAAAACTCCACCCTCCCCAGGCTCCATTCCAAAATCTCCAGGAGTTTCCCAACCAACAGCTGGCAACCCTACATATTTCTTTTCCACCCAAAGAATATATTCTTAGAGAGAAACAATTGGGTTCTTAGGCAATGTGTCTATTTCTAATTTTTAGTTTAAAAGAAGAATGGCAGCATTAAAAAATATACAAGAATGGTCAAACATAGTTAAGCAGTATAAGTCCCTTTGCGTTCAAAATTCAACTGTGCCCTCTATTTGAAGAGAAGAAAAATAGCATAGCCTTGAATCTCATGATCTCTGTTCCAGGGAAGAATCTCAACACATGTACAAGTTTAGACTCTGTTTTCCACAAGGCCAAAAGTGTTCAGATATCTTGGCTCCCTCCCAATGTTGAGAAATACTATCAAACTATAAACTGTCTACAATGTTAGGCCTTCTGCTTGGTATCAACCTGTAACACACCCCTTTGGAAAATGGAGGTTAGTTACCATTAACCAGGATTCTTTACCACAGTGTAACTACAGTTAAGGCAAAAGGAAGTATTTCTTCACACCAGGTATAGTTGATTTGTGAAACTCTCTGACACAGGATATGGTCATGGCTGCCAAACCCCACCCTCCTCAGGCTCCACCCCAAAATTCTCAAAGTATTTCCCCATCCAGAGCTGGCAACCCCGAGGAATGCAGTCAACATTCAGAAAATTCGAAATGGGAAATACACCAAGTACTCACATCTTTTCATCTGTTTAACCTTCATACCAGATATCCTGGTGCTCTGCTTTCGAAAACAGAGCAACTGTTTGTACTTCCTTCATATTTTAAACAAAAGAAATATGTTTATCTATCAATAACAGATGTGAAAAATTCAAACAAGATGTATGCATGTGTGTGTCTTCTGTGATGCTACTGAAACCTTAATATGTTGTAATGTTTTTAATCTATAACACAAATATGGTGTTGCACACAATTAATTGCACTGTGTAAATTATCTGTTTGTAAACATTATTCATCATTTTTTCACATTATCCAGAACAAATTAAATCTTCACATTAAGCTGTCAAAAATAAAATTGCTTTCCTTGAAATATTGGATTGGATTGTGAGCATAAAGCCAAAGAACCCACCTTTGGTAAACTACGATCTCCTATAATTTCTCCAAGACTCATACAGTGTGATTGACTGGTATGAATCCATACTGGAGGGTTTTTTATTTATTTTGCTTGCTTTTGGCTGCATAAGCTTATCTGTTTAGAGAAACATCATTAATATTTTTTGTAAAGAGTAGAATATTTTGGAACCTGAAAATTATGAGGCATGCCGGCTGAAATGTTGATTCACTTTCTCAAGCTGCTTAAGGTCATAGTGCCCTTGAACAAGAAGTAAAATTATGAGTCAGTGTTGCCAATAATGTGTAACTGATTAAAATAAAATTATTGGATTCATAGCATGTTATGCATCACAGTGACATTTCCCATTAATCTTTTTTTAAGCTTTGAAATTAAAGTGAGAAGGAATCTTTTGATCTCAGATAAATGGGTTGACACTCCCATTTAGCGTGAAGACAAAGGGCTGTTGCAAAAAGGCCTGGTGCATATGTGACATTGACTTCCTGCTAGTATGGTTTGTAGATCTGAAGCTGGCCCCAGGAATGTGCATCCCATCTAACCTCTTTATATAACAATCGCTCTTCTCTATCTTTCCCACCATTAACACTGATCCAGTACAGAAAGGGATATGGTACAGTGTAAGATAACCTGTTTTGCATACTAAAGATCCCATGTTCAATCTCTGGAACTCCAAGTTAAAGGTTCCCAGGCAGTATTACAAGGAATTCGACATGGTGTGCATGGTTTTACCTTCCCTTTTTATTTTCACAACTCTACGAGTTAGGTCAGGTCAAAGGTCTCCAGTCCTGTTGAGCCTGTGGATACTTTTTGAATTTTGAAAAAGGTAGTGAGCTCCATCCCAAAATGGTTGTCATGGGAGGTGTCACAAAATAGCTACAGAGGTGGGCAATCACAAAATGTCTGGAGGTTCCAATCCAAGGGCAATCCTTTGAAGGGGACAGGTATTCCTGAATGGGTACTCATTGCGGTTCCAAAAGTGATGAATCCTGGGTTCTTATGAAGTACTTCTTGCTCTGGTAAGGTGGAGAAAAGCCAAAAAATAAGTGAGCACCAGGAACCACATCAGAGGGTACCATAGCACCATGTTAGAGATCACTTGGTTAGACAGAGAGAGAATGACGAGTTTAAGCACAACATTTTGACCACTTCACAATACAGCAAGTGATGGGAAAGAATTTCTTCATCTGTGACAATTGCCAGGGAGACTGGAAGATACTGAGCCAAACTCAATGTAAGGTAGCATCATATGTTTATAGCAGGTTCTGTCTTGGAGTTGGTATATGTGTTGAACAAAAGATCATCCTTTTAAAATATGTATAATACAAAAAGAGTTTTCCTTCATTTTACAATATACATGGATTATTATTTGCAGTTGCAGCCTTATGACCTGGACTTCTAAATTTTGGAAGTACATATTGTTATGATCAAAGCACTGGCATGATAGTCAGCTTAATTAAAACAAGAAGACCAGCAATCATTCTATGGGAGAGTTTTTACGCTAGTCAATCGTACTTACTTACAAAAACTGTTAGCAATCTCAGATGGCGTCTTGTGGTCTAAAGGAAGTGCTTCAAGAGGAAACATTGACAAACTAGCTGGCTGTGTTATTTCTCCATTGGTGCCATAGAGTTGTTTATCAAAGGCAGCTGGATTTTTTTAAAATGCATTGTAATAGAACTGCAATACATTAAAATATTTAGTGGAGTGACATAAGAAAAGTCTTCTCATTGCTTCATATATCAAAGTATTTCCAGATAATATGGAGAAAAGATTTCTATCACAGCAAAGAATGCATACTTTAATTAGAATCACGCTACAAGGTTGGAGCACAGAAATGCAAGCCATTCAGTGGTTTAGTTATTAGAGACCCTAGAAAGTAAGCAAGAGAACTATGACATGGCCCCTGGACCCTCAGCCCAATTAACTTCCTTAGATACCCAGTGTGGGCCTAACCTTTCATAACCAAAAGGTGCTGAATCCCTTGTGTGCTTCAAGTTCTTATCACAACAGATTCCAAATCACGTCAAAGCATTAAAGTCTCCATGCTACCCTAGGTTACTATGATCTGCTAGTGAGCTATTCTACTCATCAGTCAGTGCGTTAAGGCAGTCAGGTAATTGTGTGTGTTTCCTTCCACAGAGCAACTATCAGCACTGAAATGGCAATCTGTATCAGGAAAATGATGTAAGAGGGGGTCAACTTCTGAGTCAGTATTGAGATCTCACCATGTCTCATCTAGTTTGACCCATGGTCACTGTACTTAAGCATGAAACAATAACCCTTTAAAAATAAAAGCACATTATGATTCCTCATCATTATCCTTTTATTCCATTGTAGTATCAATTATCATTTATATTTTTATTAAAATCTATTAGCCTGTTTCCATATATGTTGCTTAAATGCTTGCATTTGCAATGTCATCAATACAAACGGAAGACAAAGAACAGCTTTGGAGATCTCCTGCTATTACAAGTGATCTCCAGCCGATAGAGATCAGTTCACTGGGAGAAAATGGCTGCTTTGGCCATTGGACTCTACGGCATTGAAGCACCCTCCCCTCTCCAAACCCCATCCTCCTCAGGCTTTGCCCCCAAAATCACCAGATATTTCTCAACCCGGTGCCGGCAACCCTATTGATCAAGGGACTCAAAAGAAAAGGGTAACATGCAATTCCTCTGTCCCTCCCTCTATACATGCAGTGTGTGTGTGTGTGTGTGTGTGTGTGTGTGTGTGTGTGTGTGTAAAGTGCCATCAAGTCACAGCCAACTTATGGTGACCCCTTATGTGGTTTTCAAGGCAGGAAACTAACAGTGGGGGGTTGCCAGTGCCTTCCTCTGCATACTCCTTGGTGGTCTCCCATCCAAATACTAACCAGGGCTGACCCTGGTTAGCTTCCAAGATCTGATGAGATTGCGCTATACCATGCTCCTTTCCCTCCCTCATCTATACATGCCCTAGCAGATGTTAAATATATGGCAAGCTCCTTAGCGTAGAGAGTTACAGATGTTCTACAGGGTTTCCATTACCTTGAAGCCTCTGCTCAGATGTGCAGGCCAGCACATGGCAATGACTGTCTCCCACAGACCTCAGTTAAGAGTTCTGCCTGCCTTGATAGAATCAGTACAAAAGACCCCCTCCCAGGAGTTTTATCATCTCTCTTTCTCCTCCCAGATCAGGCCAGGTCAAATAAGCTTTTTCTGAAGTCTCCAAGTGATTTTTCCTGGAGTCTTTCTAGCAATTAATTCCTCCAAATCTCTGTTCCCTGCTAGGTATCACCTGTCTAGCTGGAGATGGTGGTGGTGGGGGGGGGGAAGCTGGACAATCCCATTGAGTCTAGCTATTAGCATTTCTGAAAGGGTGGCTGAAGTGAGGCTGGAAAGCAATTTAATTGACTTCCTGCCTCTTGCCTGTTTTCTGCCAATAGAGAAAAATCTTCTTAAAACTCAAGGTGAAGGTTTTGCTCAGTTCAAACCTCCAAAGAAAAATGCATCTCTCCACATCCTCTATCTTGAATTTAGGGATTATCCCCAGGATAAAAAAAAACAAAAAACTTTAGTGCCTACAAGACATGCCCAAACTCCTGTGGGTTCAGATCATGTCAAAAAATGCCAGTCGCAAATATCCCCCAGATTGACTGATAATTGGATTAAGTGATAGCTGAACCATTCTTCAGTGACTGCTGGGTGGCTGCATGTCTATCACAACAGCACACATAGAATTATGGAATCATAGAGTTGTAAGGATCCACAAAGGCCATCTAGTCCAACCCCCTGCTCAATGCAGGATCAGCCTAGAGCATCCCTGACAAGTGAGTGTCCAGCTGCAGCTTGAAGACTGCCAGTGAAGGGGGGCTCACCACCTCCCTAGGTAGTCGATTCCACTGCTGAACAATTCTTACTGTTGCTCACACACTGCGCTGTTGCCTTTCATGTATGAGCACTGTGTCACACATGGCTGCTTTCACATAAAAGATTTTCTTCCCATTTGGGGGTCTATTTTTATGGTGAAAATCTCCCCCCTCCATTGACTGAGATGCTTCCACTTGGGGTTCCATTTCTATATTGGAAACCCACCCTACACTATGTATTTCTGCCAATTTTGGCTTCATTTCAGCATTGAAACATACCCCCCCCCCCACACACACACACACACAACTATTTCTGTTTGGGTCACTATTCCCCCCTCCCACAATAGACCAGTAATCAGCTCTCCAGACATTTCAGTCTTCACTTCAAAGCAACCATGGGAAAAAGCTTCTCATCTGATAGGGAAAGTACAGTGGGGAAGCATGTTTAACTACTGTAAGACTTATCGGAGGACCAAAAAAAATTTTTTTTTTAATACAGCAGAGCTAATAGCAGTGTTTGTGTATGTATCAAGAAGGGAAAAAATAGAATAGGAAAATGGTATGGGAAAAATAGTTATGCACCCTTTCTCACTCAAATCAGCACACATCCCCCAGTGGCTGTTTTTAAGTGACAATTAAAATGCAAGGAAGTGTTCTTATGGATCTTCTACATCACACTTCTTCTGCCCTTTGCAGCTCTAGTTAACATGCCATAAATGTCATACATATCAAGACTGAAAATCTCTGCTATTTCATAGTGGAAATGTGTGATACACTAAACAGGATTGCCTCGTTTCCTCTCAAGAAGTGCTGTTTAAAAAAGTATAGCAAGTAAACAAAATGTAATTGGCACCAATCTCTGCTGTGATCATGTTCATTGGTGCTGTAAGTAAAAGCCACAAGAGGCAAGTGTTGATCTTTGTTTTATCCACAGGCTTGTGTAAATTGCAGCGGTTGACCACACAATTAATCGTCCTTTAAGCAACCACATAAAACATGGTTGACTTCTGCACTTGACATTGTACACTTGTGTAAACATTCAGGTTGCTAGCGCTGCCATTGCCATCCACTTAAAACAGAAGTTCTAAAATAGACTTATTACAGGAGACTAATGGTATCAGGGGAAATACAGAGCTTTAACTGAGTAGGAAGCAGTAACATTTTCAGGACAGAATCAGAAATTATGGTTAACTAACCTGATGATACTGAGACACATGGATGGAGTCTGACTATTGGCCTATTGAGGCCAGTCTTGTCTACTCTGATTGTCAGTGGCTTTCCAGGATTTCAGGTGGAAGTCTTTCACATCACCACTGCCTGATCCATATAATGGGAGATGCTGGGGATTGAGTAGAGTTGTCAGATCTCTTTTCGCCACTGGCAGGAGGTTTTTGGGGGCAGAGCCTGAGGAGTGCCGGGCTTGGGGAGGGGAGGGACTTCCATGCCATAGAGTCCAATTGCCAAAGTGGCCGTTTTCTTCAGGTGAACTGATTTCTATTGGCTGGAGATCAGTTGAAATATCAGGAGATCTCCAGCCACCAACTGGAAGTTGACTATCAAAAGCAAACAGCAACTATGACTCTAATCCAAGGTAAATATTTCTAAAAGAACAGTATTTTAATCGGCTATAAATCTACACATTTTAACATTTCACAAAATTCCAACATACCAAATACATTCACAAATGGTGCTAGTTGCTTAGCTAACCATAAACCCCAAACCTTGCAAATATCAACTCCAATTTAGCTCTTCATATCCACAGTTTCATTCCAACTTCTCTTATAGTTTTTAAAGAGCCAAAGAGATTTTTTTCTTTGCCAGTCCTAAACACTGAACTGCTTATCACTGTATAGATCCATAACAAGTCCAAACCACAATTTGGATTGTATTGCGAGATAGGAGTCCGGTCGTTCCTATTTCAAAAGGAATTTCTTCAGTCGTAATCCAAATGAAATTGACAAAAACGCTGTTCCATTTGTCTCCAACTAGAGGTTAGCAGCCCTATTGATTAATCTGATGCTGTGCTGAGAATATGCTTGTGGACATTTTCTTTTTAATAAATGCTTTATAACTTTTGATGCTGGTTGTGTTTCTAAGAGCATAAGAACATAAGAAAAGCCCTGCTGGAGCAGACCAAGGCCCATCAAGTCCAGCAGTCTGTTCACACAGTGGCCAACCAGGTGCCTCTAGGAAGCCCCCAAACAAGAGTCTGTACCACAGACTCTGTACCACATCAATCTCCACCGTCTTGGACACAGAATTTTAAAAGAAGGGGAGGGGCACTCAGTTGCCAAGGGCTGCTCCCACAGTGGTGCACAAGATAGTAAGCTTTTCCTGTGATAACCAGATGCTGGGCAGACTTGGGAATTAGATATATAGATTAGCAAAGTATTATTATCTCAAATATCTGGAAAGCTTAGTACTTGCCATTGCTTGTGCTTAAACTCCTCCATAGCCCCCAACATAGACAACACTGCCACTGTTTGTTCTGTGTTGGTGTTTTAAAGGCAAGGAAAGCTTAGTCAAAAAGTTCGCAGAGAGCCAAAATAATTTGATATTTGATGTGGTATTTATGGCTGGAAGCCTGTCACTGCCTAGCTTGTGCTGGCTTCATCTATGAGGTAGGAAAAGTATACACAAAGGAGAGCTGTCAATCTTTTCTCTTCCAAACAGGAACTTCGAACTTTGAAGAGCATTTTCTCTGCCAGCATCAATGAAAGCATCGTTAAGTTCCAACTAACAAGTCAGAGAAGTGGGCTGAATTACCATAGCAAATCCCTTCACAGTGTTCTTTTCATAAAAGGAATAAAGAAATAAAATGAGAGGGAAACACAATACAAAAGAGCAGCTATTGTTTGGCATAAACACCCTGTAATCATAAAATGGTAATACGTTTAAAATGCCAGTGTGGAAGCTTCTTACTAAGCATTGCTTCGTACTCAGGAACCTTTTCCTGACTACAAAATTAATGCCAACAGTATAATTTCTGAATGACATGTGAGCACATAAATTGCAGGTTTTGCTGAGCAGAGATCCAGTCTTTACAGATCATATGGGTTTTTTGCGCACACACAGAAAGTACAATTTATATATTCAGCCTTGCCCTTCTATAATGGTGTGTGTGTATATATGTGTGTGTGTGTGTTATAAGACAAAGAATGGTTCATTGGGTACACATAGCCTTTGACCTGGGAAAACTGAAAAGCACATTTGTGGCCTAATAGAGGCAGGAACAATTTTTTTACTTCACTCCCCTCAGAGAATGGGAGGCACCAGACATGGGGGAGGGGGGGAGGGAGAGAAAGAATAACTGCTTCCCAGAGTAGAGACAGTGAGGTGGTTGAGCAGGAGAGAATATTCAAAGCCATTCTGCCTTGCTGTGGAAATCCCTGCCCTGCCCTCCCTCTGGCAACAGTGTGGGATTAGCTAGTCACTTTGGGGGCTGAGCAAAAATTGTTTGGGTCCCTGTCTGATGGGCTGGGATAATGGATCTGTGCAGAAACACCCTCCACCCAGTAACTGACCCTAGTGTTTCGACTGCTGTGATTGCTCTCTGTCTATTGGCAGGAGCTCTACTGCAGAATGATAGCTGACCCAAAGACAGAGTTTGAAATAGGAACTGGCAATATGTCAGCATGCCCTGACCTGGATGGCCCAGGCTAGCCTGATCTCGTCAGGTCTCAGAAGCTAAGCAGGTTCAGCCCTGGTTAGTATTTGGATGGGAGACCACCAAGGAAGGCCAGGGTTGCTGTGACGAGGAAGGCACTGGCAAACCACCTCTGTTAGTCTCTTGCCATGAAAACCCCAAAAAGGGGTCGCCATAAGTCGGCTGCAACTTGACGGTACTTTACACACACACAAGGTGTCAGCACAGAGCACTCAAGCTCTTAGTTATACTAAAGGTTTACTACCTCATTCCCTGCTAGAAAGCCAAGCCTAAAGCCTTAAGGCTGGGAAAACTACCATGATAGAAGTAAATTTATTCCATCTGGACAGAAACCACATCCCAGTGTTTGGGTTTGGGGATAGAGGTCATAAAGACTCTTGGCATGAGAAAGAAGTCTACAATTCCCAGAATGTACAGGAAGGAAGGAGTAGAATAAAGATTGAGGTTATCTGGGTGGAATTCATCTATATCATCAACCTACATTTTTCCTCACCCCTCTGCTGCTGAGATAGGCTGGCTGGGGCCTGAGACTTTTGCCTCAAAAGTCCAGCCCTGCTGGCACCACTAGTTAGACATTTTCCACATAATCAGTGCTCAAAGCTAAATATCGTGCTTGCCATTCTTCATTTCTGTAGTATTATTAGTGAGAAAATATTTTCACCTATGCACCACAATAACCTTCTGAGAGGAGGTCATTATTTTCCTCAGTTTTTTTCTATAAGGAGGCTGAGAAATTGTAGCTTTCCCTAGGGAATGGACAGCTAAGTTGAATACAGGTCTGTTATATGCAAGAAGACATCCATTAGACTGCACTGGCCCTTAAGAGTCAAGTCCTCCTATTTTCCAGAAAATTGCAAATGTTACTCACTATCTCTGACTATTAGTATCTACCTCTCCGGCTATTGTCATTGTTGGCCCAAGAGTTGGTCACCTAGAAGCCACTTTACACTGCTAGACCTAGGAACTGCTTTTGTGCTGTAAGACACTTGTGTGAAACAGCTTGTCCTGGAGGCCAGGCCATTTTCTCCATGTAAGCACAACCGTCAGAAAGGAATGTTTTGTGCTGATGTGGAGAAAATTGCCCTAATCATGCAGTGAGCCACCTACACAAATGACTTACCTTGCGTCAACCGGTGCCATATGTTTCCCTCCATTCCCATCTTCCCTAATAATCCAAGGTTCAAATGTGATTGAAACGCAGCTTTGCTCCTAGACTCCCAGCTGCAGTCAGAAAAGGACTTAAGATAAAATGAGGTCATGTTCAACGTTCTAGAAGCTGTAATCTGACATAATTAGAAGCCCTTTGCCTCACTTTGTGCCATCTCGACTGTGATCTTTTGAAATGGATGAAATTGGCTTTGTAATGTTCTTTTACATTTCAAACTATTTTCTCCTAATCAAAGACACTAAAGGAGGAATGTGAACATTTTATATTGCCATCTCAGGTTCAAAAATTGATTTCTCTTGCTGCTCTTTTCCCAGACATCTCTCTGATTAATGCTATTGCTGAATTTACTCCCATTGGGCACTAGAGAAGGAAATTTCAAGAAGAATCTAACACTGGATGTGAGTTTAGTTGAAATACACTTTTCTTGACTTATGGCCAAGCCCCCTTGTGCTAGGATTGCCATCCTCCAGGTCGGGCCTGGACATCTCCTGCTACTACAACTGATCTCCAGATGACCCAAGATCAGTTCCCTTGCAGATCACTTTGAAGGGTGTACTCTATGGCATTATACCCTGCTGAGGTTCCTCCCCTCCCAGAGGAGAACTGGGTGATTCAGATGTGCATTGGCAAACTGCAGACGGGCCTGTACATGTGCTGTCTTGAGCAAGGGGACCTTGCGGGCTCTGCAAGATCTCAGTCCTTCACGGCGTAGTGTGTTACCAACTGTTTTCATGGTGACTATGGTCCCAGCTGCCCTGAGATCATAGACAAGTTCCCCCCGTGTAGTTCTGGGCTGCTTCATCACCGTTCTCATGATCATTGCAACTCCACGAGATGAGATCTTGCATGGAGCCCCAGACCAAGGGAGGTTGAGGGTTAGGGTTTGGATCTGGCTGGTTGATGGGGGATCAAATACTTACTTCACTCATTATAATGAACATCAATCTCTGACTTTTGTCTTCTGGGTTTCTGGGGGTTATTCTGTCTCTCACAGCTACAAGGAGGTTGAGGCTTAGGGTTAGGGTTAGGATCTGGCTGGTAGATAGGGGATCAAATACTTATTTCCCTCATTTGTTATTCTGTTGTTATTCTGTCTCTCACAGCTACAACAAACCTACCATTAAAATTATGGACTGGTCATTTCTTCGTCAGAGGGCAAACGGGCAAATTTAGCAGGGGATCAAATACTTTTTTCCCTCACTGTATAATCAATATTTCTGGTTTATCTGATGGATAAAAGTTATCACTACTGATATCAAGGAAAACCTGAAGGAATCTGAAAGTTCATTCCTTTTTTGTGTACAAAAAGTAGAGCTTCACCAAGTAGCCATCTCAGCTCTGTCTCAGCTGTTCACTGTCGAACATATAGGAAGAGGTCTCTGAAGTCCTGGTCTTTACCAGCACAGACTGAATGTGCCAGGTCCTGGAGTGGCATGACGGCTCAAGGGAGTAGCAGAAGTGTTGTGGGGCTGGAATGCCAGGCCCAATGGTGGAATGACAACCCCTGGGAGTAGGAGAGGTGCTTTGGGCCTGGAATGACAGCCCCCAGAGTGGAGTGCCTGTCCCTGGGAGCAGCAGAAGTAAGCAGCAGAAGTGTTTTGAGACTGGAATAAATGCCCACCCCCAGTGGAATAACGGCCCCTAGGAGAAGGAGAAGGGTTCTGGGACTGGAATGGCAGGTCCAAGGGTGGAATGATGGCCCCTGTGGTTGAAATTAGTGCTCCGTGCCTGTAATCACAAACCTTAAGAGTGGAATGAAAACCTTACACTGCTTTCAATCCTAGGGGCTGTCATTTCACTCTGGGAGATGACATTCTAGTCCCAGAACATTTCTACAGCCCCAGGAGCTGTCGTTCTACTCTGGGGGCTGTCATTCCATGCCCAGAACATATCTGCTACTCCCGTCATTCTGCTCCGTCATTCCATGCCCAGAACATATCTGCTTCTCCTTGGGGCTGTCACTCCAGTCCTAGAACACTCATGCTACTCCCAGGGGCCATCATTCCTGTCCCAGAGCAGCCCATTTGTGCCAAGAGACCTTCATCCGAAATCCATTCCCCATTTCTATTGCAACTTTTTTGTGCTGTAATGTATTTCATTGGAGCCCACACAAAGCAAGTGATATTCCTGGCTCCCAGTATATCCAGTGGGCTTTCAAGCTTCTCCCATTGTTCCCAACATGCAATCCTGTCCTTTGTTTTAGTACGTCCTGCAGCAAATACACCAAATCCTCCCAAGCATGCAGGAGCAAATGCTGTGTGCAGACAGCAGACTGCGAGGGGAAAGCTGGGGAGAGGGGAGGGAAGAGGGAAGGTAGAGAAGATCTGGGAAGGAGGTGACATCTCCCCCAACTTCAGCTGATTCCTCCAGACTCCCTCCACTCGCAAGAAGCTGCCACTGTGAGTGGGCCCTCGGGCAGCCCTCATTGGTCGGCAAATGACCACCTAAGCCTCTCTAAGACACCGGCTGTGGGGAATTATTTCAAAGCAGGACAGAAACACAGGTATCTCAAGTAGGGTTGCCAGCTGTAGGTTGGGAAATACCTGTAGATTTTTGGAGTGGAGCCTGAGGGTGGGGTTTGAAGAGGCGAGGGACTTCAATGCCATGGAGTCCAATTGCCAAAGCAGCCATTTTCTCCGGGTGAACTGATCTCTATCGGCTGGAGATCCGTTGCAATAGCAGGAGATCTCCAGCTAGTACCTGGAGATCGGAAGCACTCATCTCAGGAGATCAATGTGTTACATTACAGAACCACAGATGAAAACAAGATTGTGGCAGAACTGTACCTGATTCTATCAGAGTGTACATGAACCAATCCCAGCCACTGATGACTTTGCAAAGTAGGATGAAGATGAAGTACTCAGAGTAGGTGTAACATTACATTGTACTGCCTAGTCCTGGGAAGCCGGAGCTTCTGGCCTTGCTTTGTAATAATTCCATCCACTCCTGCTGTTCCCAGTTTTGCGTGAAACAGCTTATCCTGTAAGGTCTGCCAACTGAATGTAACACTTCAGGCATCTGACTTACTGGTCTCTGATGAAAACTCAAACGACAATCACAGTGCAATCCTAAACACACTTTCTTGGGAGTAAGCTCCATTGAATTGACCTGAGTTAGGTTTCTGAGTAGACTTGTATAGGATTGGTAGTGTTTAAATTTCTACAAACCTCTTTGTCATTTTGGCTGCATCTTTTTTGTTCAGATGATCAAGATAGCCCCGAAAGTAATGTGTGGGGGAAACACTGCATTTGCAAAGAGCATTTAAAAGGCAAAGATATAGTAATTCTGATCTGCAGTAAATACTCTAAAGAACACCCTAGTGTGATTCATCTACTATCAAAAAGCCATTAGCAATGTAAGACTACTAATATGTTGAGCTGGAAGAAACTTACCCTTTTATAGTCTTTTTAGCAACTTGCACACTATTATTGGAGTTCTTCAAAGGATTAAACCCTTAAGTAGCCTGGTACTAGATGACTTATGAACCTACTAGGGTTGCCAACACTGGAGTATAGATTCGGAGTCATAGCCTGGGGAAGATAGAAGTTAGGGAGAGGGGGGGACCTCAGCAGGGACACAGTGTCATAAAGTCCACCCTCTGAAGCTGCCACCATCTCCAGGGGAACTGATCTCTGTGTAGAGATCAGTTGTAATTCCAGGAGGATGCCAGCCCAGGTCCCACCTGGTTGGTTAACATGACTGCTAGCTCGCTTATATCACAGAGGCCCTGACATAGAGGCTGTCTTCCCAGGTTTCAACTTAAGTAGGCTGGGAGGTAATTGGGCCCAGCTGCACTGCTGGCAGGTGCTGGAGTTTCTGAAGCTGCATTGTGCATCAGCCAGAAACCTGCAAGGAAATACTATCTCTGCTCTAGACCTACAGGGAGGTTGTGTGCAGCCAGTCTGGCTTCACCTCCTTTGTGTCATCTTGGCCCAGGCCTTCCTCCACCACCATTCTGCGGAGGGGGAGAGGGGCTTGAGGGGCTACAAGCCTGTGTTCAAGGCCTGCCCAGGGGAGGCATAGTGGCTAGCTCGGGGCTCATGGTAAGGTTTCCTTTTCAAGCTCTGGCAGGTGGCCTCTGGTGCTGCTGGTACATCCTTGGCTGGTGCCTCTACAGTGCTGGGCCTTCCTCTGGTCTTCCTAGGGTTGCCAACCTCCCGGTACTTAACAAACAACAACAAGCACTGATGGCACACAACTTATATAATGATATAGGTACGAGATCCCATACAATATATAACAATATACAGAACAACCATATAGTCCCAAAAAAATCTGTAAAAATTACAGAAGTGTGGTGCTGCGCCGGATGGCGACGCAACTCCAGTCGAAGCGAAGGCAGAGCGGCGCTCCGTAGAAGGTAGGTGGAAAACGCAGGACACGGAAGAGCATGTGTCAGCACGTTCAATGATGTGGAATTCATCTGAATGAGCCACAATTATGGCATAATTCTACTTCATCCCGAAATGAGAGACCGATAAAACCCATTTCGCCGTGGCTTTATTCATCGGGGAAGTATGGCATAGCGAGAGATGACTATCTATCTCAAACGCTGAGAAGCATGTAGCTTACAGATCGAGGGATGGCTAATAGCGATCGCTATTATTGTATGGGATCTTGTACCTATACCATTATATAAGTTGTGTGCCATCAGTGCTTGTTGTTGTTTGTTAACTTCCCGGTACTAGCTGGAGATCTCCTGCTATTACAACTGATCTCCAGCTGATAGAGATCAGTTCACCTGGAGAAAATGGCTGCTTTGGCCATTGGACTCTATGGCATTGAAGCCCCTCTCCTCGCCAAACCCCGCCCTCCTCAGGCTCTACCCCAAAAACCTCCCGCCAGTGGTGAAGAGGGACCTGGCTACCCTACTCCTCAGGCTCCTCCCCTAAGTACTCTGAGTCAGATTCACTGATCTAGTCTGACGGGATCATGAAAGACCAATTTCAGAGGGCAGCAGTGTGGGTCTGCAGTCCAACAGTTAGATTTGAGTCCAACGCAGAGGCAGCCTCCCACCAAATTCTCAAGGTGGAGGCACCCAGTACAAGGCCTTTGATGAAGATCTCAGTTAAGAACATAAGAACATAAGAAAGGCCATGCTGGATCAGATTGAGGCCCATCAAGTCCAGCAGTCTGTTCACACAGTAGCCAACCAGGTGCCTCTAGGAAGCCCACAAACTAGACAACTGCAGCAGCATCCTGCCTGTGTTCCACAGCACCTAATATAATAGGCATGCTCCTCTGATCCTAGAGAGAATAGGTATGCATCATGACTAGTATCCATGGATAGCCCTCTCCTCCATGAACATGCCCACTCCCCTCTTAAAGCCTTCCAAGTTGGCAGCCATCACCACATCCTGGGGCAGGGAGCTCCACAATTTAACTGTGATGATGGTCATGAACATGCAGGCTAGAAAATCTAAAATGCTGCTATTTCTGATCATGGCCACATGTTTAATGTAACAAGCAATTCTGGCTGTAGACTACTACAGCTACTCAGACTACGGTGCCTGCCAAGGATAGCAGAATTATCTGGCTGTCAGACAGAGACCCTGTCTAGGTGGGGGGAAATGAAGCCACAAAAGGCAGTCTAATATGAGCAAGTGAGAAAGATAGCAGCTTCTTATTATGTGAATAGAGAACCATCTATGGGAAAAGCTGAGAGTGATACATTTATGATTTAGTAATTACCACTTGGTAATGTGAATTGGCCTTTCATGGATAAAACAAAATGGCCCCAAGCAATTGTAAAAACTAAACAGCTTCAGCACAGGGAGGCAAGTGCGCTGTACGAAATGTGTTAGCTGTTAGCTCAAAAAGAGGTTAAGGAGGAAGGCATCTCAGGGTTTAAAGAAAAATTCACTGCTTCATCTGAATTCGATTGATAGGAAACATCTTTGGAGTTTGGCACAAAAGAGGGTTATTTTATGTGTGTTTTACACAACATAATACACTGCATTTAAATCTTTCAGGGGGAGGTGAAAGAAATACTGACAAATGGTTCTTTTGCCATTTGGAATGAGCATAAAGATGTCTCCTGGCACTTCTGCGAAGGAGATTTCCAGGTCTCCATATGGTTATTCTCCAAGCTAGAATCTGCAGAGGGCAGATGCTCAGCATATGGAAAATTATATTTAAACAGAAAATATAATAAAGACAAAAACCCCAGAAATCAGAGATATTAGTACATGGTAAATATACAGTTATGCTTCTAGAAATATGAAGCCCTAAGACCTCAAACATTTTGATTTTTTGGACAATAATTCTGACTACTTGCTGGGGATAAATATGCTGCCAAACTCCTGTTGTTTTGCATATATCGGTCCACAGAGACAGACAGACACACAGACACACAGACAGACAGAGAGCGAATCATTGCTGCTTCTGCTTTTATTTTTTCCTTTCTCTGTCTAAATGAAAGGAATGTAAATAGCAATTAAAACTTTATTTAGAGATAGTATTAAGGTTGCCGGTTCCCTCTTTGCCACCGGCGGGAGGTTCTTGGGACAGAGCCTGAGGAGGGCGGGGCTTGGGGAGGGGAGGGACTTTAATGGCATAGAGTCCAATTGCCAAAGCAGCCATTTTCTCCAGGTGAACTGATCTCTATTGGCTGGAGATCAGTTGTAATAGCAGGAAATCTCCAGCTAGTACCGGGTGATTGGCAACCCTAGATAGTATTGAATGGCCACAAAGAAGAGAGCTTCTCAGGAAATGCTTCTTTATTGCCATATGACAATGAGCTTGCATTTGGCAAAGGTTCTTGATGGCAACAATTAGATTTCCAACTAATCATAAGCTCCAGCAAATAAAGCAGCTATGTCTTTTCAAACTCACATCGTGTTTGGGTGTCTTCCTTCAGAAAGGTACTACCTGTTCAGTAAACAGTGGCTCCTTCAGAACATCTGTAGATTTCAACTAATCAATCTCTAACCAATTCATAAATGCAAAGTTAATTATAATTTTGACAGATGTTCATGGGGTATATGTGCTTAACAACATTTGTGAGCCACCAAAGTCCACCAATTTGCAAAAAAAAATTAGAAGGAAAACTGCTGTGCCTTCTTGGCTAGGATCCTATATGGTTGGTTAAATTTGAGAGTCAGTGTGGTGTAGTGATTAAGAGTGATGGACTGTAATCTGAAGAACCGGGTTTGATTCCCCACTCCTACACACGGAGCCTGATGAGTAACCTTGGGCTAGTCACAGTTCTCTCTGAACTCTCTCAGCCCCACTTACATCACAATGTGTCTGTTGTGGAGAGGGGAAGGGAAGGTGATTGTAAGCCGATTTGAGACTCCTTAAAGGTAGAGAAAATCAAGGTATAAAAACCAACTGTTCTTCTCTTCAAAAGGTCCTTCCAGGCCTACTGCTATTTTAACACAAGGAAGAACCACCGTCTGTACCATATCCCATGACTTATCCCTGTTTGTACTCCACTTCCTGTTTTCTTCATGCAAAATATTCACTACATGAGAGAGTCTGCATGTGGTAATGGTTACAGTGTTGGACTAGAATCTGAGAGACCTGAGTTCAAATCCTTATTCTGTTGTGGAAGTTCAGGGATGCACTTGGTCTCTCTCAGCCTAGCCTACATCAGATGGTTATGGTTGGGAGGATAAAATGGAGGAGGAGAGATAATGTTGTAAAATGCTACTGGGCATGAGAAAGATGGAGAAAGAATCAGGCAATGTCTATGAAGCTGAGATTTGGCATTAGAAATGCAGAAGGACAAGGGATAACACTAATCAGTTACAGCAGCAATGAAAATAATTAAATAACAGGGGATATCAGTGCATAGGGTGGTAATGGTGCCACCGCTAATAACTATCCGTAGTACACCTGGAAGCTCAGAGCAACATTTAATGTGGAAAGAGGTCAAATCAATGGAATTAATCATGGATCATTTTCCTCAGGGAATTCTGGAATGCAGCAGTCCTTTCCCCCACCTCCCAAATCTCTGTAGATGGATGAAAACTTTCAAAAATAGTCATCATTTGAAAAGCAAATTAATCAGGCTTAATAAAAATGTAGGTTAATGCAATTGCCTCTCTTTCACTTTTGGAGACCTAGATTTTAAAGTAGACTGCAAGGAAAAAGAGCTGATTAATTTCAGGTTAGCCCCTAATGAAGATTATTCTGCTTCGCAATGCCACCTTCATTTAATTAGACAATGGCTTGCTGGGGAAAGTCTCCACTTTAGAAGAGAAATTATGAAAGTGGATGTAGTTTTAAGTGCTTTTAGGACATTATATGTAACGGGCAACTGCTTTTGAGTTTCATCTGCATTTAAAAATAAATGGATAATGTTCGGTCAGCACATTAAATGGGATGAAAGCTGGTTTATAAAAACAATTCAGGGATCATTAAAACTGCTGCCACCAGATACAGATAGGGCTGTCAATTCGGTTCGGCCCGAACTGAAAATCAGCCGAATTTCCCCTGATTCGGTGGCTTTTAGTTCGGGAGGAACCGAACTCAAAACTGGCGGGCAACCGGGGGGGGCCGAATTCAGCGAGTTCGGGAGTTCGCGAATAAATTCGGCAAATTCGGCAGTCAGTAAGCAGCATAACCGTCAGTAAGCAGCATTCTCCTCCCCCGGCCAATCGGTGGCCAAGCTGGGTCTTCTTCTGGCCAATCAGTCAGGATTGCGTACTGGAGGAATCAGCTGATGTGCGGCCTGGCCAGGGAGAGAGAGAGCGAAATCCTCGTGTGTGGGGGGGGTGCTTGTGCACATTTGCTCCTTTCTGTGGCTGCAGGGGACTTTCACTGGAGCTTCAGATGAAGCTTCTTAAGGTACCCCCCAAGTTTTGTAAACATTGGGTCAGGGGGTCCCGAGATATGGGCTCCCCCCTTTTTCTTTCCATGGCTGCAGGGGGCGCATTTTTAGGGGTACAGATCCCAAACTTTGAGCGGAGTTTCAGACCAGTGTTCTTAAGATACCCCCCAAGTTTTGTAAACATTGGGTCAGGGGGTCTCGAGATATGGGCTCTCCCCCTTTTCCCTCCCCCCTTTTTCCATTTATGTGGCTGCAGGGGGCGCTTTTTTGGGGATATAGCCCCCAAACTTTTAGCATAGCTTCAGTCAGTTATTCTTAAGATGCTACCCAAGTTTTGTAAAGATGGGTTCAGTGGGGGCAGAAATATCGCCTCCCCCCTTTTCTCTTTCCATGGCTGCAGGGGACGCATTTTTGGGGGTGCAGATCCCAAACTTTGAGCGGAGTTTCAGACCAGTGTTCTTAAGATACCCCCCAAGTTTTGTGAACATTGGGTCAGGGGGTCCTGAGATATGGGCTTTCCCCTTTCCCCTTTTCCCTATTGGGATGAATGGATCAGCCGTCCGATCCTGTGCATCTTCTCCAGAGCAAAACGTTCCGTGCCTAATTGGAATCATCTTGGATTACAAGTCCTCTCTTCAGCCCCTCTTGATGGAACAGAAGACAGCCACAGTAAGACCCCTTTGGGGGCTTTAATCTATAATTTTTCTCCTGTGTATGTGTGTGAGGGAGGGGGAAAGCAGAATCTGTGTGTGTGTGGGGAGGGAGCAGTTTCTGTGGGTGGGGGGGAAGCCAAAGGGGGCTTTCGTCGGTTCTGCCTGGGTGTGTGTTCCCCCTCGAGTCTCTCGCTCCCTGGTTTGAGGGGGGAGGTTTCAGTTGTGTGTTGCAAAGGTGTTGTTTAACAAGGTTGTGTTTGCAGTTGTTTTGCTAATTTCTCAGCTGTTGTCAGGGCTGGAGCTTTGTGCGTGGGCGGCAAGCTCTGCTGAGAGATGCACATTAAGGGTGGGGGGGACCCCTTTCAGGGCCCATATCTCAGCCCCCCCGACCCAATCTTTACAAAACTTGGTGAGTCTTTCAACAAACGTCCTTTAAAGCTCTGCCAAAAGTTTGGGACCTCTAACCCCAAAAATGCCCCCCCAGAGCCGCGGAAAGGCGCGATTGTGTTTTTAATGGCTTTATTCGGCCAAATTTTTTTCCGAACTTTGAATTCCCGCCGAATTGAATGGATCTGAAGTGGGGGAGTTCGGACTTCGGCACGTACCAAACCCACAAGGGCCAAATTCGGCCGAATCCGAACTGTACTGAATTTTTTTTTTGACAGCCCTAGATACAGATACCAGTAATAGATATGGAACTGTACCTGTCTTAAGCAATATCAACTTTTCTCAGTGGTGCCAGCAGTTTTCAACATAACATTAGTTATAGGAGTACAAGGTGCTTAAAAAAAGATAGTAATTGTTCTATCATGAATAGGCAACTTTACCCCTTCTATAAGTAGCCCTGAAAAAGATCTGATTATATCTGATATATTTATGATTCAGTGTCTACAATATGGAAATTATTTTATTTTTGGACTGTGAGCAATCAAAGAAGTCTCTAACTTGTACAGCTGTTTCACATTACCGCAAAAATTGGATGCTGCTTTAAAATACTGGCCATGGTGGCTAACATGTGGAAAGCTATTCATATGAAGCAGCCGGCCACACAGATTGTCTGATTTTCTCTGCATCCAAAAAAGGGCCAAAATATGAGTCTGCTACCATGTAGAGAAACTTTCCTTATCCACATGACAAGTTGCTGCAAACATCTGTCATGTGGCATAAGTTTGAGTGGTTTCCAGTTCACACCATAATGTGCAAACATCAGCCCTTGGTCATAGTCTCTATATTCTTTCGCTGTGTCACAAACAGGACACAGGGTCTTATTCCAAGACACTGAAAGACTGGACAATTCTACCAACTATTTTGTCAGATTGCACAGAGAAGCCATTGAAATTCATAAACATCAGCACAACTTTAACAGAAAAGAAGAGAGTTTAAGAATGAATAAGGCTTGGCTTCCTGTCCTGAAAACCTCCAGACTAACAAAGACTACAGTCCACAATAGCCATGCGGATTAGCTTTGGATTCCACATGTTAACAGATCACTTCAGGATACAATGGTTCCACATTAACATACCACACCCTCATTAGCACATTATCTTGATACTTACAGGACAATGATTAGCACATTACCTTTAATACTTTGCAGGACAATTACTCAGCTCAAACCCAACCCCTTTCTGACTATATATTACTCTTCCTACACACCTGACACTGAGAGACACTGTCCTTCAGTGTTACTCCTCTGAAGATGCCTGCCACAGCTGCTGGCGAAATGTCAGGAAAGAAAATACCAAGAGTACGGTCACACAGCCCGGATAACCTACAAGAACCAATGAACTCTGACGGTGAAAGCCTTCGACAATATTTTGAACACATACACTACTTGCTATTTTCCCAACTTGGCTTTACACATGCACTGATGGGATACAAGTATATTTCCTCAGTGGTGCAAATACAGTAGTAGCTTCCTGTGAGGAAACTCAACCTACACATTTATATCTGGGGTCCACTCACAAACCCCAAACCAAATTCAGTGTATCATGAGTTAGTAAAACAAACAGATTTGGTGCTAGAAGGCACAGCCTAGATAACACTTTAATGTGAGGTGGAATGTTATTTAGAATTACCCCTCCTCTTTTTTGTGCATATTGAATAACCCACAGAACTTAAAGCTTAACAAAGCTTTACCTGCCTTCCGGGGCGGGGGGAGGTCATGGAGTGTGTTATACCCCAATGATGACCCCTTCTGAGTTCCATTTTTTGAGACAAAAAAAAATACTTAGTAGTTTTATTGCACAGGATTTATGACTATGTGCTTTTTTTCTTAAAAAGAAAAAGAAAACCATCAGTGCAACCCCTAGCAGAGTTTCAACCTTCTAAACCCACAGGCTTGAAAGGGAAGTCTGCCTAAATGTACTGTGTAAACGGTAAGTGGTTGTGTTTTGGAGTATCATTATATTGTATTCTGAAGTGGGTCATTAGAGTGAATTAAAAAAAACCACACAATGGGGCAAGGGTCAGACAGGGTGTACTTTTCTATGGGCCTACAGAAGTGCCAGGTTTGCAAGAAAATATAAAATGTAAGAGAGAGAGAGAATTCAAGCCTCAGTAAGTGTCAGTGTGTGGGGGTTGGGGTGGAGGAAGACAGGTGAAAAAAGTAAAAGATAGAAGGGAAGGAAAGCAAAATTGTAGAGAAAAGTAGAAAATGAAAAAAAAAGCAAAACTGGGGATGGGGGGAACAGAAAAAGCTGGGTGAGTGCATGGGGGGACGGAGGCTTCTAGGGGAAAAACAGAAACCAGTATGTAGGTGGGTGGAAGAAAGAGAAAGAAAGGGGAAGGGCTGCAAGTACTGCTGGGCAGGCAAAAATAGAACCAAGAGGAAAACAAGGAATGGAAACATGAGATTCCATCCCTTGTGAGTCCTCACGGGAATCTACATATTCTGCCAAAAAATGCGACCAAGAATGACTTTCACCCCAGAAGATAACAGAACTATTACTACAGAAGGCTGCTTGTCTGTATAGAGGCCTAATGTTTATAAATTTGCTTTAAGTAATTGACAGTGCAATCCTAAACAGAGTTATTCCTTTCTAAGACCATTGGCTTCAATGGACTTAGACTGGTATAACTCTTCTTTGAGTTGCGCTGTTAGCCAGGGCCACCAAATACACAACAACAACAAAACACATTGGCAGGACTGAGCATAGAACACAGATGGTCTATATCCTAGCCACCCAGCGCTGTCCTTTGAAGATGATGTTAACATTTGTTTTCTGCAACATTTGTTCCTGTAAACTGTACCAGCTGAAAGATTTATGGAAAGCATGCAGCACGGAGAATACCATGCATTGCAATTATTTCATTGAAAATTCTACTTCATTGGGCCAATGAAAATAATATTGCAAAAAAAAAATCACTTTCTTAACCAACTTTACTAACCAGCTTGATTAAAATGTCAGTATTTTCAGATGTGCTTTATTATTTATGCAGTGCGGTACTGTTTCCAAGCAAAACCAACCACAAGTGGCAAGACCCAAACTCAGAATGAAATCCATATGTGAATTTGGAGAAGGGTCAACCACAAAATCTGCCAAGCTTGGCCAGCATTCTCCTGCCATCAAGGCTCTGGCCAGCAACACTGCTTAGGAATTCTGATGAGCAATAGTACTAAAGTATTTCAAATTGGATTGCGGGATAATTAAACAAATATACCTCATATTTAGGCTCTTTTTGGCTAGCATAATGAGCACATGAAGCTGCCCTATACTGAATCAGATCCTTGGTCCATCAAAGTCAGCATTGTCTACTCAGACCAGCAGTGGCTCTCCAGGGTCTCAGGTAGAGGTCTATTCACCTCACCTACCTGCCTAGTCCCTTTAACTGAAGATGCTGGGGATTGAACCTGGGACCTTCTGCATGCCAAGCAGATGCTCTACCACTGAGCCATGGCCCCTCCCCTAAAGTACTGTATAGCATAAGTCTTTATATTTTCCCTTTGTATTTATTCTCTCTCTGTCCTTCTGTCTCTTTGTGTTTGGCTGTTTTTCAATATGTCCAGTTCTGGCACCTGGCCCCACCTCAGCTGGGCTCTGGGCACTGAGCACAGACTTGCCTGAGTGGGCTCCCCCACCCCCCGGCCCTGCAGAAGCTGTGGGGAGAGAAAGGAGTGACTGGGACATGCCTGGAGAAGACGACAAAGCTGGAGCAAAGAGCAGGAGCTTTGGCTGTAGCAGAGGGAGGGAGCTAGGCTCAGAGCTCCCTGCAGCAATGTCCCAGCCACAAAATGCCCATGACATCATCAACTGGTGCCAGGGGAGCAGCACCAGCCAAGAATAGGACCCAAAGGGCTCAGCAACCCCCGCAACTACCCCCCCAGGACCAGGAGCCAGTGGTAGCCCACTCCTACCCCTCCTGAACATGCTGGGCAGGCGATGTTGGTAGGGCAGGAGAAGATGGGCAGCTGGGCACCACCTAGGGTTGCCAACCTCCAGGTGGGGACTTGAGATCTCCTGCTATTAAAACAGGTCTCCAACTGACAGAGACCTGGAGAAAATGGCCGCTTTGGCAATTGGACTAGGTGGCATTGAAGTTCCTCCGCTCTCCAAACCCTGCCCTCCTCAGGCTCCGCCCCCAAAATCTCCAGGTATTTCCCAGCCTGGAGCTGGCAACCCTAGCACCATCAGGCTGGGGAGGCCGTGCTTCACCCAGGAAGGTTGGGATGGGAAGAACCATGTCAGGATTGGAGGGCAGTATGGGATGGGATGGGATAATCACCTTTGAAAGGGAGTCTCCATGAACTGGCCAGGGAGAAGGTTGTTGGTCACCCCAGGTGGTGCACTAAGGCCTGAGCACAACAGGGATGAGGAGGAATTAGTTGAAGCAACCCCTTCCATTTGAAGGCCTGGGAAGCTTCCCTCAGACAGGGCACAGGATGGTGGAGTCCTGGCAAGTATCACTGGAGTGGGAGGAGCTTCCCATCATAAGGTTAACAAATGATAGCTTACTATTTTTACAGTATTGCAATAGAATGAGTTCCTTTCATATTCAAGGCCTTTCAGCAAAACTAACATTGTGGTTGTTAAGGGGGGGGGGGCTGTGGCTCAGTGGCAGAGCATCTGCTTGATATGCAGAAGGTCCCAGGTTCAATCCCTGTCATCTCTTGTTAAAGAAACCAGGCAAGCAGGTGATGGGAAGGACCCCAGCCTGAGACCCTGGAGAACCGCTGCCAGTCTGAGTAGACAATACAGACTTTGATGGACCAAGGGTCTGATTCAGTTGAAGGCAGCTTCATGTGTTCAAAATGAAAACATTCCAGCACACAGCAGAAAAAGCTCATAAGCATTCAGAAGGCGATACAACAGCCCTGATCCAGAAACCACCTACACAACAGCTGGCCTCATGACTGCTACTGAGGAAAGAGAGATCCCCCTGCTTACCTACTCAAATGATGATTACTGTTATCCATCTTGGCCCCACTGATTGCCTCCTGAGACAAAGGTGGGCTACTAGAACACAGCAGTATAGCACCAACAATTAAGATAAAGTGTACTTGTGTTTACTCAGCACAGCAAGTTTTGATTTATAGGACTGGCAGGCTCTTCCACCCTTTCTATTACTTTCTCTTTCCCTGGTCTGTCTTCTCATATACTTTGATGAAACCCTTCCGTGTGTTTTCCCTAATCCAGGTCTCACCTGCACACCTTGCTTATTTGATACCGTATTCCCTAACAAGGACTGGTGAGAACCTGGATAACTTGCACTCCAGGTCTAAGAAGATGAAGAACCTTTGTGTGCGTCTCAAGTATCTCCTCAGGGAGACCCAGGAGCAATAGTGAGGTGTATTTCTGCCTCATTGATGCAGGGACTTGCTAGAAGGCAGAAAAGCCAAACAGAGGGTGGGGAATGAAAAGCCTAAGACGACCTCCCCCAAAGTATTCAATGGTCCCTTCATTTTTTCCCTGGTCTTTTCAAAACAAGGAGTCTAATTAATAGACTCTGTGGGATACCGTTGCCTGAAAATATTTGTCTTGTGTACCAGATCTCCCAAACCAGAAAGAGAAATAATGGGAGTTTTTAATCAGATTTATTTACTTGTCCCACCTCAATAAGTTTGTATTTTACAGAGTAATGAAATCTGCTCTGGCAGTTCAGGTATTGAGATATTGTAGCTTAATAAGCCTTAATGTTTAAATCTTTTCCTTTTACTCTGTCAGACCTGTAGGATGTTACAGTTGTAACCGGTAGCCACTTGTAATGCTGTTTTCTTTAGCCATTTGAACAGAGTTTTGCGATGAACAATAACACTGGACAAAAAGACTTGACTGACTATATCAAAATTCTATTAAAAAAGGGCTTTTCATCTGGAGAACGCAACTGGCAGAATTACTGTAGACGCTTGTATCTGATAAAGTGGGCTCTATTTTGTGGAAGCTAATGCTAGAGCAGTAGGGTTGCCAGGTCTCTGTTTGCCACCAGTTTTTGGGGCAGAGCCTGAAGAGGGTGGGGTTTGGGGGAGGGGAGGGACTTCAATGCCATAGAGTCCAATTGCCAAAGTGGCCATTTTCTCCAGGTAAACTGATCTCTATCGGCTGGAGATCAGTTGTAATAGCAGGATATCTTCTGCCACTACCTGGAGGTTAGCAACCCTATAGAGTAGGGGTCCCCAATATGGTGTTCATGGGCACCATGGAGCCACCAACAACTTACTTGTTGCCTGCCAAGTGTTATCAGAAAGTGGACGGGCCAGGTGGAGCTCTTGTGTAGTATGGCTTCTGATTGGCCACTGGAGATCTCTGTATTCTGGAGATCAGTCATAATTCCAGGAGAACTTCGGGCCCCACCTGGAGGTTGGCAACCATACTGGAATTTCTTGCCTGAATTTCCAATACTGAGGTCCTAATAGGGGCTGGGGAGGGAAGGCGGCATGGTGTGGCCCAATCTCATCAGATCTCAGAAGCTAAGCAAGGTTAGTACTTGGAAGGGAGACCACAAAGGAAGACTCTGCAGAGGAATACAAAGGCAAACCACCTCTGCTTCTCTCTTGCCTTGAAAGTCCCTTACTGGGATCACCATAATTCAGCTGTGACTTGACGGCACTTTACACACACAGCAGGGGCTGACTGGTCCTTTAATTTACCAGGAAAGTTTTTTGTGGACCCCTGTCCAGAAGAGTCACTGGAAGTCGGCAGAAAGCTAAGTGGCCCTGAGCTTTTGGTAGTCTCACAGGATCCATGTGGCTTGGACTCAGGGAGTGACAAGGATGGCAACGGGTATAGGCTTGCAGCCTTGCAGCAGCCACTGAGTTCACCTTGCTGCCAACCTTCTGTTGAGCCCTCAGACAGGGATCGCCTGTGTGGGTTACTATGCTGGGAACATGCATGCTCTATTCCCACACTGACTCAAAGAGCTGAGCATATTGCATTGCAATAGTTTTTGTGCCAGTTTTGAATAACAAGTAAACAAAGCTGGGTTCATTAAAGGACCTTCTTACACTAAAGGGAAATTTTTTTTGCATCAGAAGAAAGCATCTTCCATTGGAGGAAGACCCACTGGGGGGAAAGGGGGGAATTGTTCAAAACAACTCATAATAGTTGCATTTGAAAAAACAACAACAGCGATATGTTTAACTTTGTCAATATCTCTAAAAATCCAGTGCCCATAAATACAATATATATTTTAAAAGACTACTTGTTGATCATTAACTTACAACAAATGTCCATTTTTCCCAGGCCATAATAAGACATTCTTTGGGGTGTATTGATAAACTTCTTCATGGTGCAGAGCTGCTGTATGCTTCTGACAGATGAATGTTTGTGAGTAGGGAATAGGAGCTCAGAAATTCTAGCTGAAGTTGTATTTTCAGCAAGGATGTTCAGAACTCTTAAACCCACTGAAATCAATAATTCCATCTTGGTTTGTGGCCAGTATTTGAATTTCATCTCTTTTTAATTTTATTTTTACATTAGTATCAAGAAACTCAATCTTGATTCAGGATGTATATTATTTTGATGATTACCACTCAGAGGTTTGATGGGTCTTTTTTAACATTGCTCTAGGGATATAACATTATCAGTGTACTGGGCCTTTTATAGAATGTTATGTTCTATGCTGAGCACATAAGCCAAAAATGCAATTACACTATACACAATATCAATGGGAGGATATCTTCCTCCTCTAAAACATTCAGCCCTTATGCACACTGATGGCAAATTTTTGAAATCTAATATTCTTCAGGATTACTGAGCAAAAATTAAATCTTTTTCACTCTTTCAATAGACTTGGACAAAATGTAACCTTGGAACAGGACCCAACATCATGAAGAATGAGAAAGAAAGAGATTAGAAAGGAGGGAAGCAGATATTTCCCTAAGGATGTATAAACAAAATAAAACCTTTAAACCAGAGACCAGATAGCGGGGGAATGGAACAAGCAAGTGAGAATTCCATTTTAGTCTAGTATTTTACGCAAGGCTGGCAGAGGGATGGACTCCAAATCTGAAGCATTAAACCATTTCAGCATTTACTTCCACGAGATCTTTTTGTACATAACAGAATGATGTCATATTACTGGAAATGTGACACCACATCCAATTGGCAGCCTTTTTCATACAAGTTAGATTGAATCCGTACAGCTATTTAAAAGAGGGGGGCTATTCCATTGTCACATGAAATATAGTAACATCTGACAAATGCATTCATGCCTAAATGAAACATTCCTTAGTGTATGTTTGTATGCACACACACAGAGTTCACAGAAGGACCCTTTGGAGGATCAAACCAATTGATAGCTGATCTTGTGTGCCCAACCTCCTCCAGCAGGAAACGGGCCCTCTTTAATTCAGTATTCAATATACATTATTGGCAAATGTAGCAGAAATGTTTTCTGTTCAAGCTGTTCCCAAGCGCAACTGTTGTCTTAGTGACAAGATGTATGCTTCTATCAGTGCCTAATGCAGTGAAAGTTAAACACAGCACATCTGGTAAGGCAGTCTAATGGCTGAGCCTTCTCTCCAGGAAGGCATCAGCCTCCTGTGAAAAGATACTGTGGATGCATCAAAGTTGTGTGCTGAGGAAAGCTGCACACTGAGAAACAGCCCCCAACCCTACCCCACCCCCACCAAAAGAAAGTCATTTAAAGTTCCCTCACAGAGTCAACTTTTTAGGGAAGCCTTTGGAAACCTGCCCTCAACTGGCACAGTCCTTTACAGTGCCATGCCACTCAGCTTCAGTTGACTGCAAGACATAGTTTAGTCCAGGTTGTCGAACTTATTTGCCCACCAGACCCTCACCAACAGGCTATATTTATTTTTTAGATAGGGTTGCCAACTTCCAGGTAATGCTTGTAATCATAAATAACAGCACGAGACTCCTCTTAAACAAAGCAATATTATTTGCTGCCAAATATAAGGGCTATAATACACACTGGAAACAATTCATATTACTGATACCAAACAAAACAAAAATTATATCCCCAACCGGGGTTACATCACCCAAGTCCGGAAATGCTCTCATAAACGGGAAAATATCTTCCCGCAAATTCAAGTCCTTGTGGTCTTTAACGTCGCCTCTGAACAAAGTAAGTCCAGATGATGAAGACGTTGGTATAGAAAAATTATATATATCCTTCCAAAAGTAAATTTATGATTACAAGCACTGCATTTTCAGAATAGGTTAATTTGTAGTAGATTGTATCAAACTTCCAGGTAATAGCAGAAGATCTCCTGTTATTACAACTCATCTCCAGTCGATAGAGATCAGTTCACCTGGAGAAAATGGTCACTTTGGCAATTGGACTCTATTGCATTGAAGTCCCTCCCCTCCCTAAACCCCACCCTCCTCAGGCTCCACCCAAAAAACCTCCCATCAATGGCGAAAAGGGTCCTGGCAACCCTATTTCTAGATGCTCTGTGACCACAACATGAATAAAACTTGACTTGTCTTGACAGGTGCTCCTGCCCAATAACATGAAGACATACAAAATCAAAAGGGAATTAATTAAAGATTTGACTCAGCCATATCAAATAGATCAGGAGAGTTACCGAGTCCTTTGGTGTTCTCACTGTGAATTATAACTCTGTTACCATGCTCCACTCAGGAATTAGGAGTCAGGAAATCACGCTCTGGGTAAGCAAAAGGGCTTGACCCACTAATGGCTGCTACTATGTGCCACAACACAAATGTGTCCTCATTCTATCTATATTAGCAATGCACATGTCAAGAACTATGGAGAAAATGATTTGTAAATTGGTCAGAATTAATGACCTTCAGTGCCTGGAAACAGAATAAGGGGAAATGCCACATGGTAACAGTGTTCTGTGACTGGAACTCCTGATATGAACTATGATCACAGAGCTGAACAAAGTGGATTAATTCTTCCCATTCCTATTCCTCATGCCATATTCCCAATCAAAATTGATGTCTTGTACTTACTTAAGCTCTAGTAGGGAAAAAGACAGGGGTGGCTGCTACAGGGTGATGGGAGGGAAAGGTTCTGAGGCAACAAAAAGCACTGCGCTCAGCTGGTAACAACTTACTGGTGGTCCCTGGCCCCAAAAGCATCTGGCTGTCCTTGACCAGAGCCAGAGCCTTCTTGACCCTGGCTCCAACCTGGTGGAACTCTCTGTCAAATTAGACCCGGGCCCTGTGGAACCTGGCTCAGTTCTGCAGGGCCTGCAAGACTGAGACGTTCCACCAGGCTTGGTTGAAGATAGCGACAGTTCCACTCCAGCTGGCCTCCCTGTCCCTGCCTCTTCCCTTTTCATTGTTTCTCGTTCCCTTTTCTCCTTTCCTTTTTCTTCTTTCCCCTCTCCTTGATTACTTCTCCCATTGTTAGTATTATAGGGGCACCGTCTGGAATATTAATGTTAGAAAAAATGGATGCTTTGGAGGGTGGACTCTATGGCATTGACCTCCACTGAGGTCCTTGTCCTCCCCAAATCTCCAGGAGTTTCCCAATCTGGATCTGGCAGCCCTATCCCCCACCCCCCACCAGTGGCCAGGGGGACCTGGCAAGCCTATATGTAAAAATATCCCTAAATGCATTCTCAGTACAAGAGCAAAGACATTTCATTTTGCTTAACGTTTAGATTGAATAGGTGTTGATGTTGTGATCCTAGGTACACTTACAGTACAATCCTAAAGTTACTTTCCTGGGAGGAAGCCCTGCTGAGAACACTTGGGCAGGATTGTGAGTAAACCTCCTTAGCATAACTCTTTTACTTAGGAATAAGCCCTATTGAACTCAGTGACACTTCCTTTCCAGTTAACATGCACAGAATCTTGTTTAACTGTTATCTTATTATGTCTCGCTCCTTACAAAGTGTATCTTTCTCCTCTGGATTCATAAACTAAACCCTTTATGGAGATTGCTAGGTTGGAAAGGTACTTATTTTTGTAGCACACCTCTCGTTGGTTTTACTTACTCTTAATATCATTTGGAAAATCTCAGTTAAAACAAAAACATTTACTGTAAAATCAAAAGCTGTCACCTATCACATGTGAAAAACTTAAGCCATCCTTTTAAAAATCTTGATATATGGATTTAGAACATAAGTGTCATAAACCATATTAGAACTGCCAAAAATGTTGAAAGTATGTGGGGAATCGTACTGATGAGAAATACGACAGGCTTTTGAAAATGCATTACACTTCAGGACTACTAAAATTAATGGGAATTTGAGGGTTGAATGAACGCCAGTTGCCAAGGAAACTAAAATGATGTACTTCTGGTAAGTCCCTTCCACCCAAAATAATTATCTTATGTTTGCTTTCTTTGTATCAGAGCAACTGTCGCCAGCAAAATACATTATCAATCAAACAGTGTTACAGGACCCGTTAACGATTCCTCCATGGTTCAGTTTCTTAATATGACCTCCTCCAAATTTCATGTGTTAATCATAGCATATATACTCATATTTTTCTTCATGGATAGTGCTTGCTAGTGGTGGTGGAAAGGGCTGTCAAGTCTCAACTGACTTATGGCAACCCTGTAGAGACAGTTCAGAGGTGGTTTGCCATTGCCTGCCTCTGTGTAGTGACCCTGGGCTTCTTGGGTGGTCTCCTATCCACATACTAACCAGGGCTGACTCTGCTTAGCTTCCAAGATCTGACGAGATCAGGTTATCCAGGACTATCCAGGTCAGGGTGAGCGCTTACTTGTGTTTCCAAAATATCAGTTTAGTTTGGCTAACACACTAAACACTTGATTCTCTTCTTATTTGTTAAAAGAGATCTTAAAATGATCCTGTAATATAACCTGGCTATAAGACTTACAATTCTAAGAGTTAATTTAATTTTTGGGACACAGTTGACTACTGAGAACCTCTAATGTGAAGAGAAAATTATAAAGGCCCCTTTAAGAGAATTAGCTTGAGCTACCGTTGAGGAGTATATGACAGTCAAAAGCAGAGCTAGATGAAGTCTTAATGCGAACTCCTTCAGACAACTATCACCGTATATTAATGATTACTGAGAATCCACAAGTTTCTGGTGCAAATATTGCCTTTGCTGCGAATCCACTAAGGCTGCATTCAGACATCTTATTCTTCCACATTTCTAAGTATTGTACAGAGTTTTCAGTTTCTTCCATTCATATGCATCTTGCGGTGCAGTGGTTGTGTGTGTTAAGTGCTGTCAAATCGCTTCTGACTCATGGCAAACCTATGAATCAATGTCCTCCAAAATGCCCTTATCATTAACAGCCTTGCTCGCAAACTGAGGACAGTGGCTTCCTTTATAGAGTCAATTCATCTCATGTTAAGTCTTGCTCTTTTCCTACTGCCTTCAACTTTTCCTACCATAATTGTCTTCTCCAGTGTCTTGTCTGATAATGTGACCAAAGTATGATAACCTCAGTTTAGTTATTTTAGCTTCTAGGTACAGGCTTGATTTGATCTAGAACCCACTTGCCATTGGCTTGCCATTGCCTTCCTCTGCAAAGTCTTCTTTGGCAGGTTCCTATCCAAGTACTGACCCTGCTTAGTTTCCGAGATCTGTTGAGATCAGTGTGTACTATGACATACCACATCCCATGGTGTATATATTACCAACATGAAATGCAGCAAGGCAAGAGAACCAAGAGAAGGGGACTATAGGGACAAAATTTTATTACCTCTGGTCAACCTGGGTGTCCATGAAGCAGGGCAAGCTGTGATTTACTTTCATATGCTGTTTTGGTTGAGTCTGGTGGGTTGAGTGGATTCCATAGGGAATCTTTGTCTGGGGAACCTGTGCTGGGTGTTGGCACTCCTGCAGGAAGAGAGAAGGGATGCTGTTAAGAAGACTTGAGGTAAGCAGAATAATAATTTGGAGAAGAAACATACATTGCAAATCAGAAAGATCTCTACTGACATTATCTTACATTCTTAAAGCAGAGAAGAGTACACACTTAATTTGAAGCACCATAAAGTAGCCTGAATTGTTGATAGACCAGCTCTTTTTGGAAATGTCTTAGTTCCTTCTGTCATACTAAGATACCTCAGTTAATTGGAAAAAAACAGAACAGCAAACCTATTTAAGGGCCTGTTGGGTGTTCTGCTTTATGTTTGGCTGGTTACACAACTGAGTCCTGCCCAGATCCAAAAAGCAATGAATGGGTTTGTAAATTAGTTTCACTAACTCCAGTCCAGTGAGAAAAGGATGTTAGCAACTATCGGCGCTCTCATGTGAACAGCTCAACAAACACCAGCATTATTTTCAGCCGAGTATTGATTGGACTTGTTCCCAGCAGAGAATGACAACACAGAATTGAAACCATATCTGCAGCTCACATCCTTTCTACACTATAATGCTGTTAGCACTTTATCAACTGAAATAGTATTTTAATAGTTTTTTTAAGCCTGTAGAAAACAAGAGCATGGGGGTCCTGAATTATTCTTCATAAAAATAAAGCCGCAGTATAGCATGCAAGAAATAATACCCTACTGATCCTACTGAGAAAAAGAATTTCATATAAACAGTATGCATAGGTAAGTCTGAAAGTAATAAAGAATGCAAGCCTCACTCTATTCTGGTCAGTAGAAATAGCATATTGTTAAAACAAATAGGATTGTCTCCATGCATATTTTACACTACCAGGAAAAGATGTTTCTAATTAGCACTGATAGTCTATGGCAGGGGTGCCAAAGGAGACTAGGAATATAAAATTTTGGGAGTCCTGATCACTCTAGGGACATGGGTAAATCATGTGAAATACTTTCATAAGATGATTGGGTTAGTACTGAGTGGTATGATGAGGAGTTCAGAGACAATCTTTTTTTTTTTAACTTCCTGTCAATCAGGGTTCTCAAACCGGTATAAGACATCTGCAGTTAGCTGTCCGTCACGTACTTTTTTTAATTGATGAAAATGCATTCCTTGACATGAAGTGTTAAAACTCCTTTCTGCTTTCCAGAAGTTCAAATAGACAGCATTGTTTTAGTTTTCCTCCCTAAGGCAAACTAGAAAGGAGAATGTTAATCTCTCATTTGGAAATAAATAGGACTTGACAGTATTCTTCCTCTCCTCTCCTCTCCTCACCAGTGGCTGTTGTGCAAACTGAATATTGGTCCAGATTGGTTGCATGCCATTCTTTTTCTTTTTTCTTTTTTAGCATGCTTTGTTTTAAACTGCAGAAGTTTTAAACTGATCAATATGACCTTTGTTTCACAGCAGTTTCTGTTGCAGTTTCTTCACATGCACACTCATAAACAGACACACATAGCCATGCATCTTCACCTCCATTCAGCTGGAAGTGGTTCCCATGGATACTTAACAGGCCCATCATAGGGCTGCCTCTGAACAATTAGTATCTGTTGGGAAAATATCAGCCAGCCATTCTTAGTCATGACCTGAATGAAGGCATGGTCAGTCAACATTCATAGCCATACTATTGCAGATTGCAATGGAATACTTGTTATGAGTCTCTGAGAAAACACACCCACCAGAGAACAATAATGACATCCTACGACATAAAAGAAACACAGACAAAACAGATATTCTTGTTGAAAAGTTGGTAAAATGTAGTTTGGATCCTATTACTATTTATGGTTGGTTTTTTTTAAATATCAGGAATACATTTTAAGGCATGGCTATCAGCACCCAAGCAGCTGGCGCAAACTAAGAGAAACTACAACTCAGAATTTTACTGCAGTCCAGTTGATGGAGCTCACACCCAAGAAAGTTTTCTTAGAGTGGGTTAGTTCTTCATTGGTTTGGTTAGGGTGCCACTTAGACTGCTGTACGGCACTGTACCATCTTATCTGACCACCAGCTGCTCTGCAAGCCAAAGACAAAGGATTTTCTCAGCAGAAGATTCTTGCAATTGTAGCAGCTGGAAATTGAAATAGAATTCTGCTATGGCCAAAGAAGTTACTAACTAGCTGTCCAACATTTTAATTCTCTATGACTTAAGCCCCAAAGTCTTTGCATTCCAGTTCCTTGGTAAATATAATTGCTGAAGGTCAGGGTATGCCTTCCACCTTTCATTTGATTTCTATCTTTGTTGAATCTTGATCAGTTTTAGCTCACAACATATTTGCTGTCATGTCTTCAGTCACTTCACTGTTTGAATTTCATTATTGTATGAAAAAGCCATTTGCAGTCCTGCAGAAAGTGAAATTAAGCCATGCAATACATAAGGGGCAAAACCGACAGGTTTTCTGCCAAAAAGCATAAGCAAATGTGAAGTGGCAAATAATTACCTGTTTCTTTACTGACCTGTGAGCTGCCATTATTTGTCATATGTTGTGACCATATTCAGCCCAACTGAGGAACAGGATTTTGCAATAGCACCAGTAAACACAGGCTGAGAGGGCAATCAGAGGGAGAAGTAGTTCACTACATTCATACTCAAAAGCCCTAAACTCACCAATATAGCTGGTATACAAGAGACAAGGGTGGGGGGCACTTACAAGGAAAGGGTATCTAACTGAATCACCTGCCAATTGTGTCCTGCATGTGAAACCCAAAGTCATTTCCTCTTCCAAAAAAAAAAAGTAACAAGCCTTGGGCTTCCTTACAATCTGGCGGCGGGGGGGGGGGGCTCTTTAGAAATGATGAGACTGATGAGCTTCTTGCTAAGCTGAATTGGTAGGAAAAGTAAGAGTTAAGCATTCTTTACTAGGGTTGTGCATATTGATATACCCGAACCAAAAATAAACCCAAAATTAGCCGTTTTGGCAATATTCGGGTTTTGGGTCAACCGAATACCAAAACCTGGGAACTTGCCCAAAGCCAAATCCACAATTCTATTCAGCTTTTTCGGGTTTCAGCTATTCACCTTTGCTCAGATGCACAGCTCTGTGCTTTCTCCCATTTTTTCTATCTTTGACTGGCTTTGTTAGGCCCCCATAGTTCTGAGGTAGGGGTCGTGTAATTGGAGCCAACTTGGTCTGACCAAACTAGTCTTGAAGGGTCATTTTAAAAGATGGGGCTCACCCAGTCCAGTCTCGGGGGATACACCCTCCAACTAAAAAACACCCACCTACAGCTACTTATTGGGCTTTCGAAGAAGATTCCTCACCGGCGTGAATGAGCAATCTCCTTCACAAGAGCTGCCTTGGTCATGACTTTGGCTGGCTCCAATATCACCACCACCACCCCTGAAAACCTCCTTTCAAACTGAAGGTCACCCCGAAGGCTTTATTTCCCCACACGGTGACTATCTATTGATGACTATAATAAAGAACTGTTCACAGGATGTAATTTGCCACCAAAAGAAATGTTTCCATGCCTTATTTTTCTTGCATTTAAGCCGTTTTCCTCAGTTTGGAAGTTAATTTGCATGGCCATCATGCTATGCGCCCCAGATATGGAGGCCCCAGACTTTGAGGTGCCAGTCTGTCAATTGGCTCTTTCCACCAGTCCTCGGCAACGCTGAACTTCTGAACTTGAAAACCGATGGACAGCTCGCAAATGCCTGGAGGATGGGGGTGACCCCTTTGCAGGTCCATAAAATTGGACCCCCTGTCCCAATGTTCACCAAACTTCAGTGTCTGTCTAAGGAGAATTCCTTGTAGCTACGGTGCAAATTTGGTGACTCTACCTCCAAAAATGCTCCATAGACTATTATAGACCTGATTTTTTTCGGTAAACCCGGAAATAAAGATGAAATACCCCTTTACTGGTATGGGTATCCAGCTTATTCTGGGTTTACCAAAAAAAAAATCAGGCCCAATAAACCCAAACCCAAAATTTACCAAAAGAATTTTTTGCATGACCCTGTTCTTTACTGCTTATTGATAGTTCCCTGCAAATGCCTCCCAGCCCTTATTAATGTTACACTGGAACCATGGGGTCACCGTCCCAGGTCAGGTAACATAATCCAAAGGCAAAGTCCAAAAGCAGCCCAAGGTCACAATCTAGGATCAAGAAACATATTTCAAGGACAAAGTCCAGAGGCAATCCAACATTCAGGCAACAAAGTTCCAAGAGTTAGCAACAAGCAGGTCAGGCTACTGGTGGGATAGTCAGCTCGGCTGCAGACAAGTGGATCCTACACTGGCTCCAGTCTCACTGCAGACTGATATAGGGTGTTTCCCTACAGGTGATTCTGGGTCCCACATTAGGCTCCTCTCCACAAGCTGAGTCACCTTCTGTACTCATGAGAAGTAGGGGGGCCCAGATCCTGTGATTTCATTTCTCTCTCCTGGCACTATCTCAGCAGAGCAGAGATAGTCTCAAGCTGCCAAGGGCACTCTCCTGTGCCTGATCCAGGCCATGACCCTCGTTCTGTGGCAGGACTGGCAGTAGGCAATTCCATGCTGGGGCCTTCTGGTCTGAGGGCCCCATTGGCTCAGGGGTAGGGTTGCCAACCTCCAGGTAGTAGCTGGAGATCTCCCGCTATTATAACTGATCTCCAGCTGATAGAGATCAGTGCCCCTGGAGAAAATGGCCACTTCAGCAATTGGACACTATAGCACAGAAGTCCCTCCCCTCCCCAAACCCCATCCTCCTCAGGTATTTCCAAAGCCGGAGCTGGCAACCCTACTCAGGGGTGGTGATGATGTCCATGAAGGGTCCCTTCGAGGAGGCCCTGAGGAACCCACTTCACAGGAAGGGTCTGCCAAGGGCTTGGGGGCAGGCTGCCCTCCTCCTCTGGTGAGATTCATCTTCCCATGCAAAACCAGGGTCATCCATAACCCCCTTTTGGGTAGTCTTAGAGGATGCCTCCTTCTTTTTTCATAAGCTGAGAAGCTAGTTGGATCCAATCTCATGGTTTGGGATACTGTATATTTCCTTCAAAGCATTTAATTCCACCCTAAATCTACCTGCCTTCTCCCTGTTAATTTGTAAATGTTGATAAGACTGTGCTAACACTGTTGCCAATTTTAGGAGAGTCTAACAGCAGTTTGAAATGTTGGTGGCAACTGTACTGTTTTCAGTGGGCTCTCTAAACTAGCACGTGTATTTTAAACTGGTAATATTTATTTTAGCACCAATTTCGTAAATCAACAAAAACATTTTCACAGTTGATGAAAACTGCTTCCCTTACAAGTCAAGAATTTAACTACAGTAAATAGACAATTTAATACACTGGCATTTATGTGCTTCTGTAGTCTTCCCTAATTTCTGTCTGTTTCTTCACTAGTGTACCCACGCACTATGTGGGGGGGGGAACCAAATCAGTAATTAATGGTTTTGAGCATGAGCATTAAAGTAGGGGGTTCATGTATAGATGGGGGGGAGAAGAGAGGGCCATAGGGAAGGGGAAGAAGAGAGGGGAAGGGCTGAGCAAGGTTGGGGGGAGAAATAGAGTGACCACCCTTGGGATTAGCTGGGGCAGAGCCAGGGAGAGGGGCTAGGAAGAGGAAGGTCTATCAAGAGGGACTCTTGGTCCTGGCCGAAGAGGAGATGGATGGAGACTGCACCTGCAAGCAAGGCTGAAGGCTCCACAAGGAAAAGAGAAAGGCAGTGGGTTTTGTCTCCCAGCCTCCTCAGTCCCCATTTCTGAAACCAAGAGAGACCCGGGATAGCGGGCGTGATGGAGAAGGGGGAGAGACCCCTGCAGCCTCTTGCGGACGCTTACAATATTCATAACATTCAAAACAAATTCTAGAGATTAACGTGCTTTCTTCTTCCTTCAGTCATCCTCTAACCCACAAGCTGTTTATGCTTCAGGGTCTTTCAGGGCTGTCCCAACCATTTGCCCAGATATGTAATTTTCTGCAAAATTGGAGCCATATTAATGTTTCACATTTTCCTTGATGTGCTTAAAAGCTTTACAGAGATTAGAAACGGCAAAAATAAAGAAAACATTTCATGCCTAATCTACAGTAATTTACTTTAAACAAAGTAAATGTGTTCAAAAGAGGAAGATGCTTTCCCCTGGGATGGCGACAGTTTCCTTTAAAGACACTGCATGAGGAAGGGTCCTTTAATTTTAAAGAAGATGTGGAGAAATGCTGATCATAAGCCACTTTCCTATCCACATGGAAATTTAGAAAAGTCCACCTTCCCTTACTCCTGAATTGCCTACTTCTCTCTAGGGCTGTTGAAAAAAAAATTCGGTTGAATTCGGATTTGGCAAAATTCGGCCCGTTTTTATTTGGGCAGTGCTGAAGTCCGAACTCCCCCGCTCGGGTCCCTAAAATTCGGGGGGGATCCAGAGTTCGGGGAAAAATTCGGCCCCCCGCGCGCCTTCAGGGGGATTCCCTGAAGGCGCGCGGGGGCCCTTTAAACAGATCTGCGCCTCCCAGCTGGGAGGCACAGATCTGTTTAAAGGGCCCCTTAACAAGCCCCTCTGCGCTGTCTGCGCAGAGAGCGCAGAGGAATCTAAAGACCCCCCCAGCTTTGCCGGGACTCCTGGGAAGGCTGGCGGGGGGTGTCAAGCCCCTCTGCGCCCTCTGCGCAGAGAGCGCAGAGGGGTCTAAAGACCCCCCCAGCTTTGCCGGGACTCCCGGGAAGGCTGGCAGGGGGTTGTCAAACCCCTCTGTGCCCTCTGCGCAGAGAGCGCAGAGCGGTCTAAAGACCCCCCCAGCTTTGCCGGGACTCCCGGGAAGGCTGGCAGGGGGCTGTCAAGCCCCTCTGCGGCCTCTGTGCAGAGAGCGCAGAGGGGTCTAAAGACCCCTTCCCAGCTTTGCTGGGACTCCCGGGAAGGCTGGCGGGGGGCTGTCAAACCCCTCTGCGCTCTCTGCACTAGGGGCCCTTTAAACAGATCTGCACCTCCCAGCTGGGAGGCGCAGACCTGTTTAAAGGGCCCCCTCCCCGCGCCTTCATGGAAGCCTCGTGAAGGCGCAGGGGGGCGAATCTGCCGAATTTATTCACCGAACCCCCGAAGTTGGCAAATTCGGCTCCCCCGTTTCCTGCCTTTTTTGAGTTCGATTCGTCCGAACCAAAAAAACAGCCGAATCGGGGGAAATTCAGCTGTTTTTTGGTTTGGCCCGAACCGAATCAACAGCCCTACTTCTCTCTGCCTATTTCCACTGCTACCTTTCTAGTCTTAAAATGTATCTCTTGCTGAAGGACTAGCACTTATTTATTTATTTTTCATATTTATAGCTCGCCCTCAATTCCTGGCCAAGCCGGGCTCAGTGCGGGTTACATCATCTAAAACACATAATCATATAAAACCATACATTTAAAACATCATGTCAATAAATGAAGATGGCGGTTAAAACCCTAGTTACTACTGTGAAACTGGATTACAGCCGATCACCCCACAGATGGCAGAGTGGGAGGGGGAAGGATGGGGAGGCCAGCAATAGCGGATAACTCTCGGCTGCCCTCAGTTGTAGGCCTGGCAGAATAGTTCTGTTTTACAGGCCCTGCGGAATTCCCTAAGTTCCTGCAGGGCCCTGATGTCACTGGGAAGATTATTCCACCAGCCTGGGGCCAGGTCCAAAAAGTCCCTGGCCCTTGTAGAGGACAGTTGCACTTCCTTTGGGCTGGGGACCACCAATAAATTGTTCTTCCTGGAGTGTAACGCTCTCTGAGGAGCATACCAGGAGAGGTACTTCAGCACTCTTTACCATGGCACTGCTTAAACACTCCACCGCTTTGCATCAACTCCTGCTTCAAACTTGCCAGCTCCTGTGGGGGCTTGCTTGCACACTTGCACATTCCGGGGGTGAAAGGATCTACAGCAATCCCCTCCCCTTCCTTCTCCTGGAAAAGCATGACTGAATTGGGTATGGTACGGGTCCAAAGATCAGGCTATCAGGCTTATTAAAGAAGTTTAATAAAATATTCAAAGACGACACATGGTCTATTTAACAGAATTGCTGTTTCACTATTCGTCTTCTGAACCTGTGGCGCCTATAGTAGAGCATAAATGGCAGCAAGCAGGCTTTCAAATGAGATTTGGAATTGGATAACATCTGCAGATTCACATACAGGTTGGGTCTGGGGTCTCCATCCTGCATAACAGTGAGAAGTGAGTAGCCAGTTCTCCTCATCTCCCATGCATACAGTGTCCAATCCGAATCAGAACCACAGCATCCATAGAGAAGAAGCATCAGCATTCTGCCCGAGCCATTTTCTTGGACCTGAAATAGCACCAGGGGGTGCTATTTAGTTCATTGGGTTAAATCACATGATCCCTGGGGTACATGTAAATACCCACCACCAGGGCCATTTCTGATAGGGGAAAGGTTGAAGCTCCTTCTCCACAAGTGGTATGGTTATAACAGAGCACAGGAATTGAGGTGAATCCACAACTTGCCTCTGACTCTTCCACAAAGTAGTGACCCCAGAGCCAGCCTGCATACTCGGCAATGTGTAAATAGGTTAGAGTCCAATCCTGTCTCTGCAGATATGAACTGCAAAATTGCTGTTTCTCACATTTTCCTCTGCCTCAATCTCTACTCCTCCCCTAGAGGTGAATTGACCATTCAAGATTCCTTCTGTTATTAAAAACATTAGCATTCTTTTGTCAAAGGCCCTGACTCCCTTCTTTTGTCACTTTAGGCAAAACCATTATGTTAGACCTATTCTCACAAACCAGAAAGCAAACTCACGCAAATCATAGCTGAATAATTTCATCACCCCTCATAGAAGATGGAGAATGAAAGAAGACCTTGCTCCCTTTTTTTTAAAGTAGCTAGCAACATCTTTGACACCCGATAAAAGTAACTGCAGTGGGGAAATGTCACTTCCTTGAGGTCACAGCAATCTCAAGAGTGGCAGTGGTCGATTCAGCATGATATATATCAGTCCGATAACCAGATAGCATGTCACGTTACTTTATAGGATATTATTAGGGCCCCCCAATCTTTTAAAGACAGCTAGATTTGCTAGTTCAGCAGTCTTATCTACAAATATTTTTAGTGTCCTCTTTTAAACTAGGGAGCCAGAGAGAGGCTAAATCTTGATTAAGTGACAGACAGGCCGCAGTACCTTGAATGACTAGCCTGATATGTGATTTCCTATCATCCTGCTCAGTTAACCACTAAGGTGAATGCAATCAAGAACAGAGACTCGCATGGGGAGTTTACAGCAGAATAATTGTAAGGAGTGAATACAAATTAAATCCTTTAAAAGGCAAACCCTCTGCAAGTCTCTATACCCAACATATTACATGCATATTTTAAACGAGGGGAAACATCAAACACTATGTGAAAAAAGCAGGGTCTGCTCCTTTCAGATAACAAAAATTCATGCATCGTAATCCAGGAACAAGTTGGTTAAAGAATTCTGATTTTTGCACCCTACTGTACCTGACTAAATCTAGAGGACTACTTGTTGCTTATTTCCTGTGAGCACTGAATGAATCAGGACCATTCAATTTCTGGGGGCTAAATTTTCTCCTTGGTACACAATTACCACATTTCCTTGAATGTGACAACCATTTATGCTAAGGGGAAAAGTGAACCCTGACATCCTAACTCAAGTGTCTGTAACTTTTTACCATTTAAGAGCCAAACTAGGTCAAAATTCAGAGCAAGAGAATGACAACATGAAAATAACATAAGATTATAAGTAGAGCCCTGCTAGATCAAAGCAGTGGTCCATCTAGTCCAGCATGCTGTCTCACATAGCTGCCAACCAGTTTATGGGAGAAAGAGAGACAAAGAGAAAGAGGTGTGATGGTTGGCATGGGGGGGAGAGAGAAAGAGAAAGAAAAGGAGTGACAATAGGAATGGGGGAGGGAGAAAGAGAGAGAGTGACAGTAGACATAGGGGAGGGAGAAAAAGAGAGACTGATAGAAGGGGTTGGGGGAGAGGAGAGAAAGCAAAGGCAGGAAGAATGGGTTGTTGCTTCCACAAGTTCCTTTTGGGTCCCCGCTTGTCAATATATTTAATTATCAACATGGCCGAATCTGCATATACTCCCCCAAAATAATAGAATCAATCCATGTAGTTTTAAGAAATGAATGTCCTCTCAGTGGCCATTGCAATACAACAGTACTGCAAGCCTCTAGGGCTGTTTCTGTCTTTGAAGGAGGACACCTCAGTGCCAATGAGCAACCGATGAGCAACTTGCTACCACACAACTTGCATGACTCACCCAAGACCAGCTGCTTGCTACTATTCAACAGAAGTTACCCCATGAAAGCCAATACAGAGGTTAGCGTTTCAGACTAGGAGCTGGGAGATGCAGGTTCAAATCACCACTCTGGTTGGGAAGCTCACTGGGTGACAGTCTAACTTACTTCACAGGGTTGTTGAGAAAATAAAATGCAGGAAAGGAGACTGATGTAAGCTGCTTTGGGTCCCCATTGTGGAGAAAGGATGGGTATAAATGAAGTAAATATATAAAAAATATAGCTGGAGATGGGGGCCAGATAAAAGGTAAGTTGGTGGGTGGGTGAGAAAGAGGCAGGAGGATGGAAAGAGGAAAAGGATACAGGGGAAAGTGAGGTGCCTCCTGCAAGTCCTTGCACGTTTCCTACCACTCAGCTAGTGTTGCCAGCTACAGTTTGGGAAATACATGGAGATTTGGGGGGCAGGTCCTGAGGAGGGCAGGGTTTGAGGAGGGGAGGGACTTCACTGCCATAGAGTCCAATTGCCAAAGTAGCCATTTTCTCCAGGTGAACTGATCTCTATCGGCTGGAGATCAGTTATAATAGCGGGAGCTCTCCAGCTACTACCTGGAGGTTGGAAACCCTACACTCAGCTAGGCCTGGTCCAGCAGCCAGCACCATGCAACTGGCTCCAGACCAGCAGCAATGTCATGCAACATAGTTTTCCTGGGTAGAGGCTGCTGGGAGGGGAGGGACAGGTGAAGACAGAGGTCAGGTAAAGGTAGTTAGGCTGTTGGATGGGAAGGGAAGAAGGAAGCAAGAAAAGGGGAGAGGCTAAGGAGGCTTATGGGAGGGTGGGGAGGAAATAGTGTGTGTTAAGCGCCATCAAGTCCCTTCAGACTTATGGCAACTCAAGGAATTAATGACCTCCAAAATGTCCTATCATTAACAGCCCTGCTCAGGTCTTGCAAACTGAGGGCCGTGGCTTCCTTTATTGAGTCAATCCATCTTATGTTGGGTCTTCCTCTTTTCCTGCTGCCTTGAATCATTGTCTTTTCCAGGAAGAAGTAGCAAGGGCGGAGAAATGAGATGCCCCCCACAAGCCCTTGCTGGTCCCCTGATTGTATGCTTAGAGTGGTGACATTTCATGGACACTACAATATACATTGACGCTTGGCAAGAAGACAATGCTGATTATTTCATTCATTTCCCTGAAGCCCTGGAAGGCTGGATATGGCCTTGTCCCAGGCATTTTTCTTGCTGAATTCCAGAACTGGAGCCCTGCTTGGAAAAGAAAGGAGTATGAGGGTCAACTACTGTGGAGGTAGGCCTTATGAGGACTGGAGGGGAGAAGCACTCATCTTCTCTTTGCTCTTAAAATCATTTCATGCACACTTCATCACTTCATGGGGTAGATTTGAGTTTCAGTAAATGGGTCTACTACCATCACATCTAGCTTCAGCCACAGATTCGCCCCGTCTGGAGCCTATTCTCAATGATACTATTTTAAGAACTCCAGCAGAAGAAAATTCTATCTTGGCAAAAACAAAGCATGCAATCAAGGAAGGAATAAATGAGCACTCTGGAAATATACTAGCAGGGAAGAGCTAGCATGAGTAAGTGGAATGATGATCCATTACTAATGAGTCTATTTTAGCCATCCTGTCAACCGTTTGTGCCACATATAAGAGAGTCCTATTAAGGCTTCACACCTGAATTCATTCAGCTGGAAAATGATCACTCGTGTTCGCGAAGTATTCATTTCATTCTTTTGGTATGGAAATTACTTTAGGTCCTACTTATCCTGCAAGTACTAGAAGGACAACTGAAGGAGGGTGAAAACAGGCAGACATTCAAGCAGGGCTGTAGCAGCATAGCATATTGGGAGAGGTAGCCTTGCAGATATGCAGGTCCCAGGCCATGAAGGATTTTACAGGTAATATTCAGCACCTTGAGTTGAATTCTGAAACGAATAGGCACCCAGGAAAGTACTTGTTGCACAGGGATAATGCATGTGTTGCACTTTTCTCTAGATAGTAGGTGAGCTGTCACATTTTGTACCAGTTGAAATTTCCAGATCATCTTCAAGGAAAGCCCCATGTACAGGGTGTTACATCTAGCTTTGAGCTTACTGTGGCATGGATTAGCATGGCCAGGTTGTGCTGCATCTAGGTAGGGGGCCAGCTGCCATGCCAAATGGAAATGGAAAAAGCATTTTTTGCAGCTAACCCAACCTACTATTTCAATAACAGGATTGCGTCAAACTTGACTCCAAGGCCAGTGTGATGCAGCAACAAAAAAAGCAAAGGCGATCTCGGGGTGCATCAACAGAGGCATAACATCCAAATCGCAAGATGTCATAGTTCTGCAGTATACAGCATTGGTCAGGCCACACCTGGAATACTGTGTGCATTTCCGGAGGCCTCACTTCAAAAGGGATGTGGACAGAATGGAGCGGGTCCAGAGGAGAGCGACAAGGAAGATCAAAATCACCTTCTACCATATGGGCCACAGGCCTATGCTCACCCCCCTCCCCAACATACAACTTCCAATACTGTATATGGGCAACAGGCTTTTCATAGAATCATAGAATCATAGAGTTGGAAGGGACCACCAGGGTCATCAAGTCCAACCCCCTGCACAATGCAGGAAATTCACAACTACCTCCCCCCACACCTAGTGACCAGAAGATGGCCAAGATGCCCTCCCTCTCATCATCTGCCTAAGGTCACAGAATCATCATTGCTGACAGATGGCCATCTAACCTCTTCTTAAAAACCTCCAGGGAAGGAGAGCTTACCACCTCCCGAGGAAGCCTGTTCCACTGAGGAACCGCTCTAACTGTTAGAAAATTCTTCCTAACGTCTAGACAGAAACTCTTTTGATTTAATTTCAACCTGTTGGTTCTGGTCCGACCTGCTTGGGCAACAGAGAACAACTCGGCACCCTCCTCAATATGACAGCCCCTCAAGTACTTGAACATGATTATCATATCCCCTCTCAGTCTTCTCCTCTTCAGGCTAAACATACCCAGCTCCTTCAACCTTTCCTCATAGGACTTGGTCTCCAGACCCCTCACCATCTTTGTTGCCCTCCTCTGGACACGTTCCAGCTTGTCTACATCTTTTTAAAATTGTGGTGCCCAAAACTGAACACGGTAGTCTAGTTGAGGTCTAACCAGAGTGGAGTAAAGCGATACCATCACTTCGTGTGATCTGGACACTATACTTCTGTTGATGCAGCCCAAGACTGCATTTGCCTTTTTAGCTACCGCATCACACTGCTGACTCATGTTCAGTGTTTGGTCTACTAAGACCCCAAGATCCTTTTCACACACACTACTGCTCAGAGAAGTCTCCCCCATCCTATAATTATGCATTTGATTTTTCCTACCTAAATGCAGAACTTTACATTTGTTTTTGTTGAAGTGCATTTTATTAGTTCTAGCCCATTTCTCCAGTCTGTCGAGATCATCCTGCATCTTGGCTCTGTCTTCTACTTTATTTGCTACCCCTCCCAATTTAGTATCATCTGCAAATTTAATAAGCATCCCCTCTATTCCTTCATCCAAATCATTTATAAAGATGATGAACAACACAGGGCCGAGCACAGATCCCTGAGGTACTCCACTAGTCACTTCTCTCCAAGTTGATGAGGAACCATTAACTAGCACTCTTTGGGTACGATCTGTCAACCAGTTGCAGATCCACCTAACAATAATAGGATCTAAACCACATTTTCCCAATTTGTCAACTAGAATACTATGTGGAACCTTATCAAAAGCCTTACTGAAATCTAGATAAACTATGTCTACAGCATTCCCCTGATCCAGCAAGGTAGTAATTTTCTCAAAAAAGGAGATATGATTAGTCTGACATGACTTATTCTTGAGAAACCCGTGCTGGCTCTTAGTGATCAGATCCATCCTTTCTAAATGCTCAAGGACTGACTGACTGATGATTTGTTCAAACACTTTTCCTGGTATAGAAGTCAAGCTGATGGTTCGGTAGTTACCCGGATCCTCCTTTTTCCCCTTCTTGAAGATGGGGACAACATTTGCTCGCCTCCAATCTTCTGGCACCTCACCTGTTTGCCAAGACTTTTCAAAAATAATGGACAGAGGTTCAGAAATTATATCTGCAAGTTCTTTGAGTACCCTTGGATGCAGTTCATCTGGCCCAGAGGATTTTATTTCATTTAAAGAAACCAGGTGTTTGTGCACTATCCCAGTGCCAATTCTAGGCTGCAAATCCCTTCCCTCATCACATGTTCTGATTATGCCAAGATTAGCACCACTTCCCTCACGAGAAAAGACTGAGGAAAAGTAGGAATTGAGGAGTTCTGCCCTCTCTTCATCTCCTGTTACAATTACTCTTTCGGGTCCACGCAATGGGCATATCTTGTCCTTGTTCTTACTCCTACTCTGTACATAGGAAAAGAACCTTTTTTTGTTGCTTTAGCATCTCTCGCTAGCCTAAGTTCATACTGAGCTTTAGCTTTCCTAACACTCTCCCTACAAGCACTAGTTATTTGTTTATATTCCTCTTTGGTTATAAGGTCCTCCTTCCACTTCCTAAATGAGTCTTTTTTATTTCTCAACTCTTTAAAAAGCTGTTTATGGAGCCACCCTGGCCTCTTTAGGCTCCTCCCATTTTTCTTTCTCATAGGAATGGTTTGGAATTGCGCCTTCAGTATTTCATTTTTAAGAAACGCCCACCCTTCTTGAACTCCCTTCTCCTTAAGTATTTCCGACCATGAGATTCTACCTAGCATAAGGTTAAGTTTGTTAAAATTTGCTCTTTTAAAGTCCAACCTATATGTCTGACTATGTACATGTTTTCCTTTCCCCAAGATTGTAAATTCCAAGAGTTTTGCACCCCCGAAAAACACTGAGCTAAATATAAAATGGAGATTGAAACATTTATTTATTTAAAGAAAGGTATAGCTCAGGGATGGGGAACCTCAGGCCTGGGGGACGTATGCGGCCCCCAAGGACATTTTTTGTGGCCCTTGGGAGCTCTGGGGCCCTGCCGCAGAGGCGGTGCGCAGGGCGGCCCTCCCCGAGGGTGTTCCTGGGGCCACGGCTTACAGGGGTACTGCGGCGCCCTTTGGACCTCCTCTCGCCAACTGTTGGCTGTTGGTCGGCGAGAGGGGAGGGAGAGGGACACTTCCCCCAAGGCTTCCTCCTACAGCCGTGGCGTGCAGGAATGCTGCAGCACATTGTGAG